>NC_140237.1:4741836-4749336 GCF_949987555.1 Borostomias antarcticus
CCCCTCCCAGAGACTGACCCTACACCTCCCCTCCCAGTGACTGACCCTGAGCACCTCCCCTCCCAGTGACTGACCCTGCACCTCCCCTCCCAGTGACTGTCCCTGCACCTCCCCCAGAGACTGTTGTACACATTGATCACATTGTCACCAGGTTTTGTTCTGCCTCCTTGTGTGTTTGGTCTTGTGTTCGTTGTCTTGTCTTCTATGTTGGTTTGTGTCCTCCCAGCCCCAGCTCTAGACACCTGTCCCTCTCTAGACACCTGTCCCTCACTAGACACCTGTCCCTCTCTAGACACCTGTCCCTCTCTAGATACCTGTCCCTCACTAGACACCTGTCCCTCTCTAGACACCTGTCCCTCTCTAGATACCTGTCCCTCACTAGACACCTGTCCCTCTCTAGACACCTGTCCCTCTCTAGATACCTGTCCCTCACTAGACACCTGTCCCTCTCTAGACACCTGTCCCTCTCTAGATACCTGTCCCTCACTAGACACCTGTCCCTCACTAGACACCTGTCCCTCACTAGACACCTGTCCCTCTCTAGACACCTGTCCCTCTCTAGACACCTGTCCCTCACTAGACACCTGTCCCTCACTAGACACCTGTCCCTCTCTAGACACCTGTCCCTCTCTAGATACCTGTCCCTCTCTAGACACCTGTCCCTCTCTAGACACCTGTCCCCCACTAGTCCCACGTCACTCCTGTCCCTCTAGCTCCCCCCTCTAGTTTCCCCTAGTTTTCTGCCCAGTCCCATTCCCAGTCCCAGCCTCGTTCCCTGTTCCCTTCCCTTGTGTCCTAGGTCCCTCTGTCCTTGTGTTGGCGTCTTGTTGGAATCCCTCCATGTCCTTGTCTGGGTGATTGTCTGCACCTGTGTCGTTATGTCTTGTTGCACACCTGTACGTTGTTCCTTGATTGTTCTCCCAGAGTATATATGCCCTCCTGTTTCCTTTGTTCTCTGTGGGTTCATTGTCAGTGTATGTCTCCCCTGTGGTCCTCTATTTATTTTGCCTTCTTGAGATTAAAACTTTATTTTTTGAACCTGCGCTGCATGCCTGCCGTTGGTTCCTACCTCCACCTACCACCCAACCCTAACAGATCACGCTCTCATTATTCCTGAGCTGTGAGCAAGAGGCATCCTGGGATAGCATCTCTATTGTTTGGTTGAGCCTGAAAATGAGACTAATGGGAGCTTTGTGAATAGCTGACAAAACCTCCCGGACTAAACCGTACTAAAAAGGGGGAATGACTCAAAATGACAACTCTATCCCTGTTTACACTGTGAGGCCTGCAGTAGCCGGATGCATAGTCTATAGCCCTATTCAGGCAGGATTTGTTTTTCCACAGAATGTACAGTATATATTTTATCACAGGACATCCAGTCAATGTCCAATATGCATGGAATAAGAGTTCTGTGTAATCTTTCTCCAAAATTAAGAAGGTTATAGCAGAAATCTGATTCTGAATCTGACTCTACAGTATAGTGGGCCTTGCTGTATTTACTCATCACTACGCTACACAACATTTACACTTCAGCAGGACAAACGGAAAGAAGCAGTTCATATTAATGATCACTGCAGACAAGAACATGTTTCCCATCACGAAATGCCAGGTCAGATGCGCCAAAACTCTTGTAGGCTATTCTTATTCCTACTGGACTAGTTTTAGGTCAAACACGTGTCATTTTTGTTACAGGGCAAAAAACGGAGGGTAAAGGAGATTTTTTTTTACATCGGTGGCAGCACACAATCTGTAAAAGTAACTGACATGGCAGATTCACACAGGACTGTAAACGTAACTGACATGGCAGATTCACACAGGACTGTAAACGTAACTGACATGGCAGATTCAAACAGGTAACTGACATGGCAGATTCACACAGGTAACTGACATGGCAGTTTCATACAGGACTAACATTATGGACATGCCCTGGTAATAATTAAATGACCCTGCCGCCCCTTGTAAAACTAATACCATCCAAATTAGGCTTCAGGGAAAAGGATGATAGGACGTCAGTACTGAAGGAGAACGGTCGGTCAGTCAACACAACACTATACCTGGAACGTCTGTCACTAGCGGGACGGTGAAAATGGTATTGATTATGTTCACTAGAATGTTGAGTCATGCTAGCATGGTAGATAAACCCCACATGTCTGGACATGCTAACTGCATGTCCAGCAACACATCTCATGGTTCACTGCTTCTGGCCTTGGTTGCTCCACATGTTTGAAGACTGATATCCATTCATTGTACAAAATAATGTCACTATTGTACAAAAAAAAGACTGTGATAATAAACTGGATTACAGGTTACCCAGGTTACCCATAACTGGAGTAGTTATGTAGCTATTCCAGGAATCTGTAATATTGGGAAAGCTGATACTGGGCACTGAGACACTGGTCATGTACTGTAGGTCTTTGTAACCGTAACAGTAGTTTCAATGTAATGTTTCTCTTCTGACATAATGGACCTGTGGATACCTCCGTCATGGTTACCTCCCTATTTTCTACAACATGACTGTCTTAAATCGCTCCAGGCTAAAAGCATATGTTAGATCTGATTCAATTAAGATGTATGGCAGCTATTTGTAATGAAAACATTTCACCTGAAGCATGGGGTTTATGTAATATAGGGGATTGGTCTGTGACTAGCAGCTTGCACTAATGTTCTCTGTAATGAGGGGGAGCATTATATCGACTGGGCCTATCAGCTAAGGAAAAATGCAATGATTGACAATGGCCTAGAATGGACGATCATAGCTGCCCTCATTATGAAAAGAGCCCGCAGGTCTGAGCACAGAAATGATGGTACGACAGCATCCACATGTGATCTATCAAACATCCACATGTGATCTATCAAACATCCACATGTGATCTATCAAACATCCACATGTGATCTATCAAACATCCACATGTGATCTATCAAACATCCACATGTGATCTATCAAACATTCATATGCCGCCAATCCCATCGTACGAATGAACGTGGCAGATGAAAACTATCGTCATTTAAATATCATGCCCCTACATACATATTCTGGCCTCGCCCTGTAGTTTCGGGCATGGAGATACGAAATACAGTCAAAACAAGACGTTTATCTGACTCTCGTCCAATCACAACTCTTCACTCTCCATGGAAAGATCCCGGAAAACCATCTCGCATTTTACAATTTTAGTTCTTTTTGTGATCAATTTTTTTAAATGAATTTCATAGACAAAGAAAACATAAATACACAAAGCATCTACACAGATGCACCAAAAATAATAGACAACAGTACACTCAGGCACTCACTCGACCCCCCTTTCAAGGGCTAGTTTGCTGGCCAGCTTCCTTGTTTAATTGTGTAGCCTATCCAAAAACCATTGCACATTGCGGTCAATTTGAGGATTTATAATAATAATAACGATAATAATCATAATAATAAATCTTTATTTGACGTTCTATACAGAAAAATGTATTATACAATAAATTACAAAGTAACAAGTCAAAAGTCATCAAATTAGACCCAACACCTGTGTCATCAAATTAGACTCAACACCTGTGTCATCAAATTAGACCCAACACCTGTGTCATCAAATTAGACCCAACACCTGTGTCATCAAATTAGACCCAACACCTGTGTCATCAAATTAGACCCAACACCTGTGTCATCAAATTAGACCCAACACCTGTGTCATCAAATTAGACCCAACACCTGTGTGTGTAAAATATCCTATTTCAAGCAGGCCTATAGAAACTGATGTGCCGAGTGACTGAAGCCTACCCATTGCTTTTCACTTTCATGTTAAGACTTGTAAGGCTGCATATATAGTCTAAGTACAGTAGGCTCAAAATGAAAGTGAAATTACTCTTACACCAAAAACCTGTTTAGCCCGTTACTTACAAACAACTGGAAAATACCCATTTATGTTATGGGATACATGACACATAGAAGAGGCCTTTACAATATAGAATATGTTGCCGTAGGGTAGACTACATATTCTGAAGTGATGAACAGGCCTATGTGGCTGCGCTTGGATGCCAGTCAGAATCAGTCTCATGACAATTCTCAAACTTGCTACACGGTCTGAGACTTGACGTTAGATTTGGTCGCAGTCTCCGCTCACGTCCAAATTGATAAAAGCCAAACCTGGCGTGGAAATGAGGTTTTCTGTACTCCGATCGCTTAGTAAATGAGGGCCATTATCTGGTTGGCATTTAGCATGACATCTTTATCTTTCCATCACATTCCTACCTCCACCCTACCCCCGACCCCTGCCTCTACCTGGACCCAGGCACACTCACACTCACCCTACCCCCGACCCCTGCCTCTACCTGGACCCAGGCACACTCACACTCACCCTACCCCCGACCCCTGCCTCTACCTGGACCCAGGCACACTCACACTCACCCTACCCCGACCCCTGCCTCTACCTGGACCCAGGCACACTCACACTCACCCTACCCCCGACCCCTGCCTCTACCTGGACCCAGGCACACTCACACTCACCCTACCCCCGACCCCTGCCTCTAGCTGGACCCAGGCACACTCACACTCACCCTACCCCCGACCCCTGCCTCTACCTGGACCCAGGCACACTCACACTCACCCTACCCCCGACCCCTGCCTCTACCTGGACCCAGGCACACTCACGCACACACAGACATACACCAGTCCTGGGCTCAGATCCCCTTCCCCTCAACCTAACCCGGGTCCGTATCCTTTTCCTACCCCCACTCTACCCCAACCCCTGCCTCTATCTGGGCCCAGGCACACTCACACACACACAGCCATACACCAGTGTTTGCCATGTCTCTCCTATGATGTGTTTAGCCCTTTTTGCTCTGAAAATGTGTAATTTAATGTAATTTATTGCTCTATAAATGTTCTTAGCCATTGGACAAACATACTCCAGGAGCTTGCTTGATCGCCTCGTTGAGAGGGGTCAGGGAAGAATTTTTACAGCTCACTTATCTGGCCCCTGGGTGATACTGTTTTTTTGCTTCCCTCTGGAATATATAGGGGTGGGACCTATGCCCACCTCCCTTGTTCTCTGTAAAGCATATTGTGTTGCCTCTGTGTATGAAATGCGCTATATCAATAAAACTTTGATTGATTGATTCCATCAAGTTTACAGTTCACATTATGGCAATACAGGTGTCACAGAACACAGAACAAAAACACCAAACTACAACATGACTACATTGCTTGCAGTTTCGTCACACTGAAATACCAATTAAAGGCTTTTTCAAAAATGGAGTGGCAGTTTCCATAGCAGGCCACTGATGAAGTCTCATTCATTAAAAACTGTCACATCCTCTTGCACTGCACTTACACTGAATGGTGGCCATTTCCTATATGAAGCACTTCCACTGGCTGGCATGAAACATTTACACCATATCATTATGATTCTCACACACTTCCCTTCACAGACCTGCTCAAAGATGCGGAAATCAGAATTGCTAATGTCCCTCTCTGCACAAGACGAACCCATTGCACTTTATTGGCCTGGCAGAGAGGGATGGGGAACAAGTTCCTAATGAACCAAGATAACCTCTTTAGACTGCTTAGCTACAGTTCCCGTTTCTCTAATACCCTGCATCCGCCTCTGGGTATCACCTTCATCTAGGGCTGCATCTGTCTGTCTTCATGATCTCCGCTCCCAGCAGATTGATTTGATTGTCCAACACTCCCTCAGGATCGTTGTGGTCCTCTGTATTTCAGTCTGCATAGGCCTTCAAATATGCAGTTTTTTTGCATATCTATAAATAGCCTACAATACAATACAACATAAAGGATGGGGTCCAAAAAAATTATACTCAAACTACAATTCCCTTCAATAACAAGCTGATAGAGGGAAATAATCCAACGCATACTGTATGATACACATCTCTCTTATACACACAACATACATCTAGGTTAATTATTAATAGAATGTGTGAGTGTGATGTTATGAAGCTAGAATATTGTCATAAAAGGCACAATCTCTAACTTTGTTTACTCAAAAATGCTAAGGCTTGGGCAAAAACAAATCCCAGAAGTATAAATTATCCAAATCCCACCGCTGAAGATAGGAGAAACAACATGTTTCTTCTCCTAGATCAAAGACAGAGGCTTCCCCCAATCAATGCCTTTCAAATGTGTCAAGGTTCAAAATGGAAATGTAAACCTTTGTTGCTCCCAATACTGCTATGAACACAAAGATGGTGTTCGGTATGAAATGCAACTTGGCATTTCTTGTGAGAGGGCAATACACCATTAATCCAAGGCAATGGAGGCTGTTTGCTTGTGTCAACACAGATATTTCAAATTATACAACGGGTAGTTCCGACCTTGCAATCTGATTGGTTAAGAGCTGTTGTATATTCACAATATACCACAGGCAAAACCTCTTTACCGCTCTATGTGAAATATCACTGTGCCAATTATAACTGCCTGTAAAAAAATTAGTTCCATTGCGTAACGGTCTGTTGGTTACATACGGTTTCTCATTTAAAAAAAAAGGAAACATTCAGTGTCAATTTTGAGTTGTTCTATCCTTCCTGTAGCCTACTGTACCACTCTGGTTTATCATCAACACTTTTGCAACTCGCAGTTGCACAGCAAAGTTCGGCTACACTTCATTCAAGGCTAGCTAGGTTGGTCAGGAGTATTAGTTTTGGTTGCTATGGTTAATTTTTTGTCGTTTTGAAACTCCGTAGCAACATTACATTACATTACAGTCATTGAGCAGACGCTTTTATCCAAAGCGACTAACAATAATTGCATGTGTGATAGTTTTAGGAACTACCTTTCTTGGCAGAGTTCACAAAAATTGATATTAAGGCACTCAAATAGTACTGTAGATATGTATCCCATAAATGTTTCCTGATGATGTAACCGTTAGGGTTAGTCCATTCATTGCAGAAGTGTTTGAATGAAAAACATTAGCGAGTGGGCGTTGCCTCGCAGCAGTAGGAATATTGAAGCAATGACTCACTTGAGGGTTGTGATGTATGACCAATATACCACAGGTTGTGCTGGTCGACGGCACTCGGCTGCACCTCGTTTGCGGCTGTTTGCTTGTGTCAACGCAGACATTTCAATATTAAATATAGACCAATTCCACTGTGTACAATGTTCATGCATGCGCATCCTGGTGGCTGAAAAGAACACTGAAACCGTTACGACAGTTGGCCAGACTATTTTATGACTCAGCTAACGTTAGCTAGCTAGCTACGAGATCTTCATAAGAGTATTTTGTGACTTAGCTAATGTTTGCTAGGTAGCTACCAGATCTTCATAAGAATATTTTATGACTCAGCTAACGTTATGTAGCTAGCTACGAGATCTTCATAAGAGTATTTTGTGACTTAGCTAACATTTGTTAGCTAGCTACGAGATCTTCATAAGAGTATTTTGTGACGTAGCTAACGTTTGCTAGCTAGCTACGAGAACTTCGTAAGTGGTGTGCGCGTACTGGTGGCACAATAACGTAAATGTGATGTAACCTGTGAATTGGTCTATACAAGAACCCCATAGGA
>NC_140237.1:4756836-4764336 GCF_949987555.1 Borostomias antarcticus
AGTCTGCCTCTCTAGTCTAGTCTGCCTCTATAGTCTGGTCTGCCTCTCTAGTCTGGTCTGCCTCTCTAGTCTAGTCTGCATCTCTAGTCTAGTCTGCCTCTCTAGTCTAGTCTGCCTCTCTAGTCTAGTCTGCCTCTCTAGTCTGGTCTGCCTCTCTAGTCTAGTCTGCATCTCTAGTCTAGTCTGCATCTCTAGTCTAGTCTGCCTCTCTAGTCTAGTCTGCCTCTCTAGTCTAGTCTGCCTCTCTAGTCTAGTCTGCCTCTCTAGTCTAGTCTGCATCTCTAGTCTAGTCTGCCTCTCTAGTCTAGTCTGCCTCTCTAGTCTAGTCTGCATCTCTAGTCTAGTCTGCCTCTCTAGTCTGGTCTGCCTCTCTAGTCTAGTTTGCCTCTCTAGTCTAGTCTGCATCTCTAGTCTAGTCTGCCTCTCTAGTCTAGTCTGCCTCTCTAGTAGTAGTAGTCTAGTGATCTGAGGATGTTCGGGGACCCTAGCTGAGGCAGCAGCGCTGCGTTCTCCAGTCCCGCCACATCCTGGTTAATAGATAATGACAGTTGAGGGAGCGGGAGGGACGTGTGTGTGTGTGTGTGTGTGTGTGTGTGGGTGTGTGTGTGTGTGCGTGTGTGTGTGTGTGTGTGTGTAGGGGGGGGGGGGGGTAGAGATAGAGAGAGCCAGGGCGAGAATGAGAGAGAGAGATGGGGCGAGATGTGTAAACGGGTAGAGAGCTGGAGAGAGAGCGGGAGAGAGAGCAGGAGAGAGAGCAGGAGAGAGAGCGGGAGAGAGAGCAGGAGAGAGAGCGGGAGAGAGAGCGGGAGAGAGAGTGGGAGAGAGAGCAGAAGAGAGAGCGGGAGAGAGAGTGGGAGAGAGAGCAGAAGAGAGAGCAGGAGAGAGAGCGAGAGAGAGCAGGAGAGAGAGCGGGAGAGAGAGCAGGAGAGAGAGCAGGAGAGAGAGCGGGAGAGAGACTGGGAGAGAGAGCAGGAGAGAGAGCAGGAGAGAGAGCGGGAGAGAGAGCGGGAGAGAGAGCAGGAGAGAGAGCGGGAGAGAGAGCAGGAGAGAGAGCGGGAGAGAGACTGGGAGAGAGAGCAGGAGAGAGAGCAGGAGAGAGAGCGGGAGAGAGAGCAGGAGAGAGAGCGGGAGAGAGAGCAGAAGAGAGAGCAGGAGAGAGAGCAGGAGAGAGCGGGAGAGAGAGCAGGAGAGAGAGTGGGAGAGAGAGCAGGAGAGAGAGCAGAAGAGAGAGCAGGAGAGAGAGCAGGAGAGAGAGCGGGAGAGAGAGCAGGAGAGAGAGCGGGAGAGAGAGCAGGAGAGAGAGCGGGAGAGAGAGCAGGAGAGAGAGCAGGAGAGAGAGCGGGAGAGAGAGCAGAAGAGAGAGCAGGAGAGAGAGCAGGAGAGAGAGCGGGAGAGAGAGCAGAAGAGAGAGCAGGAGAGAGAGCGGGAGAGAGAGAGGGAGAGAGAGCGGGAGAGAGAGTGGGAGAGAGAGCGGGAGAGAGAGCGGGAGAGAGAGCGGGAGAGAGAGTGGGAGAGAGAGCGGGAGAGAGAGCAGGAGAGGATAAGGGGGAGACCCATACAGAGATGGAGATGGACTGAGAGAGAGAGATAGAGGGAGGGAGGGAGGGAGAGGAGGGCTGGCTGATGTTAGCGTTAGTGTGCTTGTGGGGTGGAGGGGGGGGAGGATTGGTGGAGGAGGGCACTAAGCATGCTCCATCTGCATCTCTGGAACACCAAAAACAACCTCCTCCCTCCCATGCGCCTGCTCCATCCCCTGTCCAACCAGCCACCCCCCCCTCCCAAAAACAACCTCCTCCCTCCCATGCGCCTGCTCCATCCCCTGTCCAACCAGCCACCCCCCCCTCCCAAAAACAACCTCCTCCCTCCCATGCGCCTGCTCCATCCCCTGTCCAACCAGCCACCCCCCCCTCCCAAAAACAACCTCCTCCCTCCCATGCGCCTGCTCCATCCCCTGTCCAACCAGCCACCCCCTCCTCCCAAAAACAACCTCCTCCCTCCCATGCGCCTGCTCCATCCCCTGTCCAACCAGCCATCCCCCCCTCCCAAAAACAACCTCCTCCCTCCCATGCGCCTGCTCCATCCCCTGTCCAACCAGCCACCCCCTCCTCCCAAAAACAACCTCCTCCCTCCCATGCGCCTGCTCCATCCCCTGTCCAACCAGCCACCCCCCCCTCCCAAAAACAACCTCCTCCCTCCCATGCGCCTGCTCCATCCCCTGTCCAACCAGCCACCCCCCCCTCCCAAAAACAACCTCCTCCCTCCCATGCGCCTGCTCCATCCCCTGTCCAACCAGCCACCCCCCCTCCCAAAAACACAAATGTAGGTCAGTGGAACACTAACGAACCAATATCATTCACCACCAAAACATCCACTATGGGGGGCGACCCACTGATGGCCAGTCTCTCTCTCTCTCTCCCTCTCTCTCTCTCTCTCTCTCTCTCTCTCTCTCTCTCTCTCTCTCTCTCCAGACCTCAAACATACAAGTCTCTCCGCTCATCTCCTTTCAACAGACGAGCACTCTGGAGTGGAACAACAGGATTAGAGTGGGGGAGAGAGACAGCCAGGGGGGGGGGGGGGGGGTGATACATATCTTCTGTGTGCAACCCCCTCCTCTCTCTCTCTCTCTCTCTCTCTCTCTCTCTCTCTCTCTCTCTCTCACACACACTCTCTCATCACTTTTGCACACTTGACAGTGTCTCTCATTTAACGGTCTCTCTCATATAACTGCTGGTAACACCAACATCAGTGGTGTAAAATGTCGAATGTTACAAGCTTGGCAGATACACACAAATCTAATGGGACACAAACCGAAAATTAAATCTACAAAAATCTCAAAAGTTTAGGATTTCATATTACAATGCCCGTACAATATACATGCACTTCACCATCTAAAAGAATCCAATATGGCAGCGTAGAAACGGCCTCTAGTTTGTATGTCAACACAGCTCAAGTGGCCTTGATCACATTAAAAGAGGACTCAACCTCAAGACATGGAAGACTTCCCTTAAAGACACATGTCCCCCTATTCCAAACCACTTGTTACTTATCCAACCACTCTCTCCCCCCTCTTTCTCTCTCTCACGTACACACACACACACACACACACAACCATGTAAACACACAAAAAAACAACTTACCTTTCATGGCTGAAATCACAAAATACATCATTAAAGTCCAAGTCCATAAAAGAGCCCACACATGCACCGACAGCCCAACGCTCTCTCTCTCTCTTTCTCTCTCTCTCTCTTTCTCTCTCACTCTCTCTCTCTCTCTTTCTCCCTCTCTCTCTTGCTGTCTCAGCGGCAGCTGGCCAGCCCAGATCTGTCTCTGCCTGCTAGCGAGCTCCGCCACATGAGAATCCATGTGACTGTGACATCAGCTGAGAGCCCACCCCCCCCCCTGGCTCCTCCCCCTCTGCTCTGAGTGGCAGAGCAGCCAGCCAGTGGGAGAGCAGGGCGATCTGGGTGAGCCACCTGGTTATGCTGCCAGTCTGTTTGTGGTGTGGATCACTGCCAGACTGAGGAGTGTGTTGTCACTTGTCTCTTGTCACTTGTCTCGCACTCTGTCACATTTTGAAGGGGGGTTTAAGTGGAATGTGTTTTGTTATTGTTTGAATGGAATGTCTCTTTTCTCTTATTGCACACACACACACACACACACACACACACACACACACACACACAAAGTGGGACAGAAAACCATAAGCACAATCCTTGTGAGGAGGGTAACGATACTGCAAAGCTACTGAATACTGAGTGTCTACGCGTGGCTCCGGAATAGAGTTCACCAAAAATGAGTCATTCATCAAACAAAACATGTAGCCTGTCACTCGAGGACACACGTCTGGTTCCCCACCTGTCACTCGAGGACACACGTCTGGTTCCCCACCTGTCACTCGAGGACACACGTCTGGTTCCCCACCTGTCACTCGAGGACACACGTCTGGTTCCCCACCTGTCACTCGAGGACACACGTCTGGTTCCTCAAACCAGGAAGCACGTCTGCTCGTCGCTCGACTTCAGGTGGATGTTGTGCAATCTGGTAAACAGATCTGAGTCTGCATGTTTATTCCTAGCAGTGTAAGCAAGACCGCCCTTAGTATGTACAGTATAGACTCCATATCTCAAGGGAATTCAAATAAAGATGTTCATACTGTAAACATTATTCTCAACAAAGATAATCAATTCCACATGCAAAATACAGTAAATTCTATCAGTAGATTTTGGCAGTAATAGCAAATAACATGGATAAGATAAAAAGGGTCTTGTCCTGATGTAATGTATGTCTAGATAATGTGCTAATCACAGGACAGATACACCAACACAAACATATTTAAACCAACTGTACAACTGGACCCTGACAAGCTAGAAAGCTGCATTCCAATAACCGATAAGCCGGCGTAGCTGATAGCCATGTCTGTCCTCTGTCCTGAGCTGTCCCCTGTCCAGCTGTCCTCACCCCGCCCACTCACAGAGCTGTCCCCTGTCCAGCTGTCCTCACCCCGCCCACTCACAGAGCTGTCCCCTGTCCAGCTGTCCTCACCCCGCCCACTCACAGAGCTGTCCCCTGTCCAGCTGTCCTCACCCCGCCCACTCACAGAGCTGTCCCCTGTCCAGCTGTCCTCACCCCGCCCACTCACAGAGCTGTCCCCTGTCCAGCTGTCCTCACCCCGCCCACTCACAGAGTTGTCCCCTGTCCGGTCAGGACGTCCAGCTGTCCTCCCCCCGCCCACTCACAGGTCCTCTCAGGAAGTCATTACCCTAGCAGGAGAAATCCAGCTGCACCCACATTATTCAGCTCCTGATAGGCGTCTCTCTTAATGCCTGCTCCCCTCCCGGCCCAGATGAACACCACCAGGCCCAAACATGGAGGTTTGTAAAGTATTCATCATGCAGACAGAGCCCAGGCAGGTAATAGTCCGTAGCCGGACCCCGACGAGCCCCCCGGCCCCCAACGCAGAGTTAGCCGACAAACACCAGGAAAAGCAAACACATCCATTCATCCTCCGAGCCGGGAGAAGAGAGGAGGCCAGGGATAACGGGACGACCAGGAGCCCCCGACCAAACGAAACAATCACAAACCAATCTGGAGTCATTTGAAGCCATTTCCTCAGGCCTCTTATTCACATACAGTAAGACTTCAATAAATCACACGACAACGCTGGAGAACGGTCTGTTTCATAGTGTGTGTGTGTGTGTGTGTGTGTGTGGGGGGGGGGGGGGACTTGGCCTATTTGTTCATAGGGGCGACAGGTACAGTGTCTAGCTAAGATTAGAATAATAGACCTACAATTCATATTCATACTATCATTGAAATACGTCTTCAAACAAGTAACATTATAAACAAACTAGTAAGGTTATATAACAATTTAAAAAGGAATGACGATCATTTCTGCCCGCCTCTGTTTCATCTCCAGAAGAATGACACCATCATACCTTTCCAAGTGATGGGATACAAACCATATCTGCCTCATAACAGCTAATACAAAAACAACCATCTGGGTCATTTTGCATCCCTCAAGAAAATTCACACATTGTGCAACCAGACCAGCATGTTGTAGGTGGAGTATTAGTAGACCAGAGCAGCATGTCGTAGGTGGAGTATTAGTAGACCAGAGCAGCATGTTGTAGGTGGAGTATTAGTAGACCAGACCAGCATGTTGTAGGTGGAGTATTAGTAGACCAGACCAGCATGTTGTAGGTGGAGTATTAGTAGACCAGACCAGCATGTTGTAGGTGGAGTATTAGTAGACCAGAGCAGCATGTTGTAGGTGGAGTATTAGTAGACCAGAGCAGCATGTTGTAGTCGGAGTATTAGTAGACCAGAGCAGCATGTTGTAGGTGGAGTATTAGTAGACCAGACCAGCATGTTGTAGGTGGAGTATTAGTAGACCAGACCAGCATGTTGTAGGTGGAGTATTAGTAGACAAGAGCAGCATGTTGTAGGTGGAGTATTAGTAGACCAGACCAGCATGTTGTAGGTGGAGTATTAGTAGACCAGACCAGCATGTTGTAGGTGGAGTATTAGTAGACCAGAGCAGCATGTTGTAGGTGGAGTATTAGTAGACCAGAGCAGCATGTTGTAGGTGGAGTATTAGTAGACCAGAGCAGCATGTTGTAGTCGGAGTATTAGTAGACCAGAGCAGCATGTTGTAGGTGGAGTATTAGTAGACCAGACCAGCATGTTGTAGGTGGAGTATTAGTAGACCAGACCAGCATGTTGTAGGTGGAGTATTAGTAGACCAGACCAGCATGTTGTAGGTGGAGTATTAGTAGACAAGAGCAGCATGTTGTAGGTGGAGTATTAGTAGACCAGACCAGCATGTTGTAGGTGGAGTATTAGTAGACCAGACCAGCATGTTGTAGGTGGAGTATTAGTAGACCAGAGCAGCATGTTGTAGGTGGAGTATTAGTAGACCAGAGCAGCATGTTGTAGGTGGAGTATTAGTAGACCAGACCAGCATGTTGTAGGTGGAGTATTAGTAGACCAGAGCAGCATGTTGTAGGTGGAGTATTAGTAGAAGCAGATTGAGCGCCCAGTCAGACCTGCCTGGTAGCAGGGTGTTCATGGTCTGAGCCCCGGCTGGACCGGCGCAGCGGGCATGCCCAGACCCACCTGACCTTTCACAGCACGCCGCGTCTCTCCACGGCCCCCCCGCTGAGAGCGCCGTGCCCGCCACACAGGGCTATTTATACCTGAGAGCGCCGTGCCCGCCACACAGGGCTATTTATACCCACACCTGAGAGCGCCAGCAGCTGGACACTCATGTAACGCTGTCCAGATTGAGGGTGATGTAAGATGTGCTTGTCAAACTCGTACATTTGTGTCACGTTTTCAATACGGCCCATTCCGTCTAGCAAATGAGTATGCGTTGAAAATGACTTGTACAGTAGCTAAAGCTAGCAAAATAATACTACAGTACAGTAGTCTATAGCTAGCAAAACAATACTACAGTACAGTAGTCTATAACTAGCAAAATAATACTACAGTACAGTAGTCTATAGCTAGCAAAACAATACTACAGTATATTAGTCTATAGCTAGCAAAACAATATTCTTCACTATGAGCTGGTGATATAACTACTGTACCACACGGGTCATGCAGTGTGTTCAGTACATGAACATATTAACTGACGCGTGGAACGTAACATAACTCATTTCATTAAAAAAGATGCACCACAACAACAGTGTTTATGTGAACTTTGTGATTGGGTGCCCCTGGCGTCCGTAGCAAGCTGTTCCCCGGGACGAGGAGCGCTCGGAGGGTGCAGGGCTGGGTGTGTGAGGGGAGCAGCTGCCTCCTCCAGCCTGCTCACGGCCTGCGCACCACGGCCTAGCCGGGCCTCGGCGGGGGGATGCTACTGTGAACTCCAGCCATCTGAATCCTAATTAACTGGCAACCCGCCCGCCTCGGTCCCATTATCTGGCAACCCGTATCCCTCACCGCAAACAGAGTGATTAAGAGGGGCTCTAACGGGGCTGGCCCAGATAGGGCAGGTCA
>NC_140237.1:4771836-4792957 GCF_949987555.1 Borostomias antarcticus
CCTCTCTCTCTCTCTCTCTCTCTAACCCCCTCATCTCTCTCTCTCTCTCTCTCTCTAACCCCCTAACCCCCTCTATCTCTCTCTCTCTCTAACCCCCTCTATAGTGGCTTATTCTTTAAACGTGTAGGCCTACTGCCTTCCAATAGCCACTGTCCAAGCGGGAGCGGGGTTAATGACGCACGTATCCAATCCAAACTTCCAATAGAGCAACGCGGAGATCCAGGGTTATAATTCCAACCAAAATTGCATTTATTATGCGTAAAAGTACAACACAATATTTAGCGCGGCTCTTGGTCCCAATAAACAAAATACAATTATATTTCCCTGATTTGCATTGGTTTAGTTTAGTCTAGTTTTGTCTTTGTTTGAGCGTGTCGTGGTGTCGTGTTATCGTGGTCAAAAAGCTGTTCCGCACCCCGTCTCACTAGGATTCCCCCAGGGGCATTTCCTTACCTCAATTAATAGATAGCTACAGATACTACCCCCCAGGGGGGTGAGGCCTACAGGTAAGCATAGAATAGAATAAACCATGGCAAACCATACTGCATGCAAACATAACAATATACTGTAGCAAATTATACCATAATCTCAATTGTTACGTTCTGACCTCCTAATTCCATATACCATATATCTATTTTTCTTACACATTTTCTTTTCTCAGGTCAAATCAATATAAAGTTAATTCTGGCTCCAACATTCCGGCCCCTAATTGGTAATGCCATAGCAAAACAATTACTCAAATTATAGTCCACGGAGCCAATAATCCATAATTCAAGAAACCAATAAATTGTACAATGTACACCACACCATGCAATTCACCAAACAACATACATCAATTATGATACGTCAACGTTATATCATTGTTTCAGAGTCCATAGTCCATGAAAAAGGTCAATAGTTCCAAAGTTCATAGCACCTGAATAGGCTCAAGTCTTTCGTGTGTGCAAAGGTGCAATAGTCCAGCTGCTGGATGCAAAACAGTCACGGTATGGGTATATGCGTGTGTGTTTGTGTGTGTGTGTGTTGACTGTTGATTCTCGAAGTCTCAAGCTCAGTCAACTGCTTCCAGGAGCAGACAGAGCTTATCAACAGGTCTTTGTAGAATGTTAGTTTTTGTCTTCACTAGCACACTCCGAACAAGACCTTTGTTACCTGGCAAGGTCTTCACTACACGGCCCAGGAGCCACGAGTTCCTGGGTGCTGTGTCATCGACTATGACAACAAGATCGTCAGGACTGAGGTTGCGTTTAGGGTTATTCCACTTGCTCCTTTGCTGCATGAGTGGAAGATATTCCCTTATCCATCTCCTCCAGAAGAGGTCCGCCAGGAATTGTGCTTGCTTCCATCTCCTCCGTGAGTAGAGGTCTCCCTTATGGAATAATCCTGGTGGTATGATTGGTTTGGCTTTCAGTTGGAGTAGGTGGTTTGGAGTGAGGGGCTCTAGATCGTTAGGATCACTTGACGCAGTTGTTATTGGTCGGTCGTTCATGATTGCCTCCACCTCATATAAAGCCGTCTGCAATGTCTCATCATCTAGCGTTTGCTCCTTCAAGACAGAATACAAGATCTTTTTTACGAGTCTGATTAGCCTTTCCCAAACTCCACCATGGTGGGCTCCAGAGGGAGGGTTGAACGTCCATCTGACTTCATCCTTGAGCAGTGCATCTTGAATCCTTTTGTGATCCAATTCCTTCAGAGCCTCCCTGAGCTCTTTCTGTCCTCCCACAAAGTTCGTTCCATTATCCGTACGAATGCTTGTTACGGGTCCTCTACGACATATGAATCGGCGCAGGGCATTGATGCAGGAGTCAGTGTCCAAGTAGCTTGCCACTTCCAAATGGATGGCTCGGCTTACCAAGCAAGTGAAAATCACTCCCTATCGTTTCACATGAGCACGGCCTCGCTTCACTTCAATCGGTCCGAAGTAATCTATACCTACATGTGTGAAGGGTGGAAGATCTGGAGAGACTCGATCCTCTGGAAGATCCGACATTTTCTGCTCTCCAACCTTGGCTTGCATGCGCCTGCAGAAAACGCAGCTTCTGATGATCTTTCTAGCAGATGAGTTTGCAGAAGGCAGCCAAAATCTCTGTTGTAATCTGGACAGCATGTGGCCTCTCCCTGAGTGTCCAACCTGCTGGTGGATTTGTCGTAGGATTAGTTTGGATATGTAAGAGTCTTTGGGCAGGATAATCGGATTCTTCACTTCCATTGGCATAGCCATTTTACTTATCCGTCCTCCCACTCTCAGAATACCATGGTCCACAATAGGATCCAGTTTACAGATGGAGCTGTTTCTTTTGACTGCTCTCCCAGTCTCCAACAGGGCATGTTCCTGTTTGAAGTGTTGTCTCTGTTCAAATTGAATGATGGCCTTTTCTGCCTCATTTATGTCATCCACAGACAGACCTTCTGCTCTTGGTGTTGGATCTGATCCTGGGTCAGTCTTCATGAGGGTTTTCCTCTTCTGACTCAGTAGGAGTTGTCCTTTCAGTCTCAATATCCAAGCAACAGCTTTCTTCAGCCTGTCCCATGATGAGTAGTGCTGGATTAGTTTGCTGATTGGATCCTCCTGTATGCCTGTGCTGTTCACAGTGATGTCCTTTCTTACCTCCTGGTCATCCAGAGGCAGTTCTCCCACGTTTTCCTGGGTCTTTGGCCATTCATTTTCATTTTTTTCCAGGAATTCGGGACCTCTTAACCATCTCGACTTTAGGAATGGTTCCACATGCAATCCCCGTGAAGCATCATCTGCCGGGTTCTCTCTGGTGGTCACATGTCGCCACTGGTTTTCTTGTGAGAGATCATGGATCACTGCCACTCTGTTGGCCACGTAAGTATGAAATCTCCTAGTCTGGTTGTGGATGTATTTCAGCACAGATGTACTGTCTGTCCAGAAAGTGGAGTCTTTAAGTTGCAGCTGGAGCTCCCTCCTCAGCATCCTGTCTACTCTAACGGCAAGCGTAGCAGCCGCCAGCTCCAGCCTGGGAATGGTCATCTGTTTGAGTGGAGTAACTCTTGACTTTCCCAGAACGAAGGCAACGTGGACCCTTTCCTTACTGTTTGTGTATCTGAGGTAACTTATGGTGCCATATCCAAGTTCACTCGCATCACTGAAGTGGTGCAGCTCTGCTGTCATGACCTGTCCAAAGTGTTTAGGCTTCATGCACCTGTCAATTTGGAATGAACACAACTGCTCCAACCCATCGATCCATCTCTGCCATGGTTTGGAGAATTCCTCTGGGATGACTTCATCCCAACCCAACTTTGCCTTGCAGAGCCCTTGGAGAATCTGCTTGGCCTTTAGAATGAACGGACAAAGGAAACCTAATGGGTCGTAGATCGAGCTGACGGTGGAGAGGATGCCCCTCCTAGTCGGTGGTCTGCTCTTGATGGTGACTCTGAAGGTGAACGTGTCACTTTCGATGCTCCATTGAATCCCAAGCGCCCTTTCCAGAGGCGGCTTTTCTCTGTCCATGTCCAAATCCTTGACGTGTTTTGCTCGATGCTCTTCATGTATAGATGCCAGTACCTCTCGACTGTTACTAACCCATTTGGTCAGTATGAAGCCTCCCTGGGAGCATGCCCCCTGGAGGTTTTTGGTGAGCTTGATAGCTTGTTCTACTGTGGCTACGGACTTGAGGCAATCATCAACGTAGAAGTTGCGTTTGATAGTCTCAGTTACCTCTTCATCATACCTCTCGGTGTTGTCTTCCGCAGTTTGTTGTAGAGCAAAGTTGGCGATACTGGGTGATGACACGGCGCCGAAGAGATGCACTGTCATTCGATATGCCTCCAAGGGCTTGCTGGTGTCACCGCCTGGCCACCAGAAGAATCTCAGTAGGTCCTTGTGCTTGTCCTGGACTCGCACCTGGTAGAACATCGCTTCTATATCTCCCATAATAGCAATGTGTTCCTGGCGGAACCTGAGCAAGACACCAATTAAGGGGAGACACGGTAGGTGAAAACATCGTTTTTCAACGCCCTGGTCAAATTTGAGATTTTGTGCTAGTTTGCTTCCATAACATGTCTTCTTTCATACTAGTGGAAATAAAACATCAAAAATACGCATTTAGATGTTTATTTTACTTCATTTAGTCTGTTTGCGTCTGTAGATTCTTCCTAAAATCACCAAAAGTTAGCATTTTTTCGCAACGAACCACAGCGCGGCCGTCTTTTGGATCCGCTGGTGTAATATATCGATAGAGAGATCTCTCTCTCTAGCCTGATGTTATCGCAACCAAACCTGATAGTTTCATTTGTATCAGCAACCAATCGTGGAAATACAAAGGCGGGTTTGATGCTAACCGTGAAATCTCATTGGCTGTTGTTGATTTCTGAGAACGTGATTGGTTCAGCGCGTCATGTGACACGTTTCCATTTCCTGATATCTAATCCAAACAATGCCGTCTGTAAAGCGTTCTAAACGTAATAAGCAACAATGACAACAGTGTTTGCCCGCAAGGTTGAACAGAAAACAAGAGAAACTAAATGGAAAGGTTTACATTTATGAGATATAAAGTGCCTATTCGCGCAAGTTGTCATTAGCCGGTGCTAGCATGTCCAGTGAGCAGCAGGGAGATGAGGCTAGCGTTAGCATGTCCAGTGAGCAGCAGAGAGATGCGGCGCGTTTGAATGAGCTGATAACTGGGTTGATTTGTCCTAATTGTGCAGGGACTGGTCTTAAAATTAACATAGATCCTCAGAATAGTGGGTTCTGTAGTACTTTGCTCTTAGAGTGCAGTCTTTGTGAGAAATGGCTATCGCAAAAGTGTCAACAACTAGGAATGATGTTGCATTTGATGTCAATGTGAGGATGGTCCTCTTAGCGCACGAGTTAGGGTTGGGGTATGCAGCTCTCCAAAAGATTAGTAAAGTGTTAGGGATCCCAGGGCTTCATCTGAAAACGTATCAGAAACATGACAGAGAGGGTGACAGGTAGGCTATTGAAACGTGTTCCCTCTTTCTCTCTCTCTCTCTCTCTCTCTCTCTCTCTCTCTCTCTCTCTCTAGCCAATATCAGAAGCTTATAGCCTACATATGCACAGTAGTCTCCCTCTCTCTACCTGTGGCATTTCTACATGCATCCATAAACTGACCAAATAAACTGTTTTAATTTCAGTTGCTGAAATAGAGAGAGGTCTGGAGTCCTTGCACAGAAGCAGAGAGCAGATTAGGCAGGCATATGCAGATGTGGACCCAGAGGTAGGTAAGCTGACTGCCAATAAATGCAAAATGTTACAAAATTATTACAGTTATTGAGAATTATTACAATAATTCTCAATAACCAGCGTTCAGTGGACAACATGAAGGCGGCAATATGGGGTAGTCTGCTTCACTGATGACAACCCCATGCGCACCAGGAACATATTGTGGTTTTAGGACAGTTTTGGGGACTGCAGCTGAGTGGGATCTACAAACTAGCTGCTTAGAATAGTTTTGTAGACTGCAGCTGAGTGGGTTCTACAAACCAGCTGCCTAGAACAGTTTTGTTGATAGCTAGTGTGGTGCCATCTGAGGAGTGACTCTGCAGACCTATGACGGCGTAGCCTGATGTCTCCTATGGTGTTGCTTTTGACGATGGTTATATCACTTGTTTGTTTGGCAATCTATATTTAGCTTCTATTGGTGTTTACCCTGCATTGTTTACCACATCTTGTCCTGTGTATTTATGAATCAGCTTACTCTTCATGTTCATTCATTCATTCATGTTATCTCCATGTAAAACGCTTAAAAAAACACAAAAAGCTAGATAATCTGTTTTCTCATGCATGTCCTCGTCAAATGTGTCTATCTTTGTCCATGATCTGTTTAACAAAATAATACAAGCTTTCTAAAAGGGAATGTTCTCTTCCCTACTAACATTGTCTCGTCTCTAGTCTCGTCTTACTAACACCCCACTCGTGGGCTGTACCTTGACGTGGTGAGTGGGCTTCCAACAAACAGGTCTTACTTCTCTATACAAAATGTCTACTCCTGGACTATTCTGAATCCACAACATGCTGTGTTATTCAGTTTTCTGTTTCTATGTGTTTTCAGATGTTGTGTAATGTTGTTACTAATGATGTGATTGGATATTGTGTTTGTCAATATTGGTTTACAATGCAAATGTATGGTTTTTTACAATACAAATTTTCAAAGCCCGTTTTCTCAAAATGAGTTATTTCTCATCTTAGGGACATCAAAACCACCACTTGAGTAGCACCTACATACACCTAACTTTCCAGTTTTGTTCCAATCCATATTCTGAGAGTTTGTCCAAGGGGGATTTTTTAAATTTCATTCATAGCCTGATTTATATAACAGTTTATCCCTAAAACATGGCGAAAATTGGTCTTTTTATGACTGTTGACAGTATTTTCTGATTTCTGAAGTGAAGAAAAGAGATATCAAAAATCCCCCTTGGACAAAGTTTGAATAGGGATATGTGAACAAAATGAAACAAGAATTTTGAATCTGGCTTGAACCAGTTAAAAAAAATGGATTCCTGAAATTATGCAAATTAGCGCATATTTAGAGCATATAATGCCTAATTTGCATATTTATCCATAAGATTTCAGAAAACTTGTAATACAAAAAAGATGCTCCTTAATGTACCTAACAAACTGGGGGAGTTTGATGGTGATACCTATTAAGGATTTTTTTTTTCCTATTCACCTGGGGTGTCTCCCCTTAAGGTGTTTGCTAGGTCAGGGCCTTGAAGGAGTTCCTTGTTAAGAGAGGTGCCTTTGTATGTCGATGTACAGTCAAACACTACTCTAAGCTTGCCCTTCTGCTTATGATAGACACCGTGATGAGGTATATACCATACCTGTCCGTCATTCCGGTTTAACTGTTCCTGCGGCACTTTCTCTCCATATCCTTTATTGATAATGTCCACCATGAAGTCCTTATACTCCCTTGCGTAGTGCTCATCTTTCTTGAACCTCCTCAGTAGGTTCATGGTGCGCTGCTCTGCCATATCATGGTTGTCTGGCATGACCATGTCCTTCTCACGCCGCAGAGGTAAGGGTAAGTGGTAGTGACCTTCTTGGAGGTATCCTGAGCTTGTTGCGATTTCCATAAACCTCTTATCCTCCACCGACATTTCACTCTTCTCTTCGTATTCCTTTTCAGAGAAGTCCTGGTTGTATTGCCTGATGAGGAGCTCTCCCAGATCAGCAATTGATATGCGGTTGGCTGTCACTGCCGTAGGTCCAGATCCTTCCATAGCAGTGCAAGAATTGAGTGGACCATTGACCACCCATCCCAATACTGTCTTGACTGCATATGGTCCATTCCTCTGGCTGTTGATTATGCGCCAAGGTTCCATCGCTTTAGGGACATTGATTCCTATCAGAAGCTCGATATCTGCATCAATCTCATTTAACTGTATCCCTTTGAGATGCGGCCATCTTCTCAGATCCTTCTGGGTGGGCATCTTCTCCTTTGTGACTGGGATCTTATCCTGGGTGTAAACCCTTGGTAGGTCGAGGTACATACCACCCTCTAGATGGCCTACCTCCAAACCAGTGAGTTCATAACTCTTGACCAGTCTTTCCTGCCCCATTGTTTGCAGCAGGATCTCTGTTTTACGTCCTCTCGCATTCAGACGCCTCATTAGGTTCTCCGTGCAGAACGTTGCTGAACTGCCGGGATCAAGAAATGCATAGGCTAAGACGAAATCATTTCCCTTAGCCACCTTAACCCGGACTGGCACAATCGCCAGTGCACAATCCTTGCCGGCCCCGGTTGTTTCACCAGCTGAAACGAGAGCACTGCTGACTGATGTTTCCTTAGTTTCAACGGCAGCAACCTTTTGTTGAGGTTCCGGGCTTGAGGTCTCTGTCCTCTCAATGTGCAGCACGGTCGGGTGCCTCCTTTGACACTTTTGACATGTGAGCTTCCTGTTACAGTCTTTACTTAGATGTCCCTTTATCAGACATCCGAAGCAATTTCCGTTCACCTTAAGAAACTCAACTTTTGATTTGTGTGGCTGAGTTTTGAACTTTGGGCAATCAGTAAGTGTGTGCTTGCCTTGACAAAATACACATGTGGCAGTAGCAGCCCATGAAACCGGTATGTTGCATTGTTGTTGCTGCTGTTGCTGTTTTTTGAATGAATGACTTGCAGAGGCACCATCAGTCACTACAGCTACTGTTGTAGCGAAGCTGCTCCCTCTACTCTTCAGTGATTTTGTCTGCTGTTTGAGGTCAGCTGTCCTGGTCTTTGGGACCACCTTTCTGCCGGAGAGGGGATCTTGTTGTATATCCCCAAATAATGGGTCCAAAAGGATTTCAGCTTGTCTCTCCATGAATTCCACAAGATTCTGGAATCTAGCCCTCCTGTTGGTTCTCTGCAATGTGTCATATGCTGTTGCTCTCCATCTTTCTCGTAATTTGTATGGAAGCCTAGATGTCATCAACCTTAGATTTGAGGGAATGTCAAGCTCATCCATATACTCTAAATCCTGCATCGCATTATAACATCCTCTTAGATAAAGTGCATAAGTATGCAGTCCTTTCCCATCATCGGCTTTGATGGTTGTCCAATTTAATGCTTTCTCCACGTACGCGCTTGTGATTTTGACTTCATTTCCGAAGTGTTTAGCTAGTAGCCGTTTGGCTTCAACATAGCCTTTCTGTGCGTCCATGTGCAGGCAGCTGCGTACAAGGTCCCTGGGCTGGCCAGAGGTGTACTGCTCAAGAAAGTAGAGCCTGTCATGACTGCTATTAGTCTTGTCTTCAACCAAATACTCAAACGAGCGGATGAATGATTGGTAGGTTAGAGGGTCACCGTCAAACACAGTGATCTCCCTAGCCGGGAGTAAGGCTAGTTTCTGCTGCATGATGATGAGGTCAGCAATGTCACTCTGCCTCCGTGTGCCAGTGGTGATGTCACCAGTGCCTGTAGTTGAATGTAGTTGAAGTTGAATGTCCATATTGTTCACTCTGGACTGACTGTGAGCCCTAGATTGATCGTGAGCTCTGGACTGACGGTGAGCTCTAGATTGATCGTGAGTTCTGGATTGACTGGGCCTTCCAGTGGCTCCCTGAGGATTGTGGTGGTCTAAAGCCCTTTGTAATGGTGTTTTAGGAACAGCAGTTATTTCCACAAACTCCAACACTGACATTTCAGGTTCCACATTATCTGTGGTCTTGGACTTATGATCATCCAGATACGCGTTCATGCCATCCCCTTGAGATTGATCGTCATCCTCCATATCGACACTTTGAAGGACTTTTATTCTGGCCGCTGATGCTGCTATATCAGTTTCCAACTCCATTCTTTCCATTTTGGTTTTCAGTTCCACCTCCTGGAGTTTCAGTTCCACCTCCTGGAGTTTCAGAGCATGTTTGTTCTGCAGTGCTGCTGCACGGGCCACCAGGGCTGCTTTCTCAGCCTCTGCTTTCTTGCATGCAGAGGAGACTGTGGAGGCCTTAGTCGAGGCCTTTGATCCATCCTTAGACCTTCTGGATTTGTGAGATGCATTAGAAATGCTGTCCAGGTGTGAAACCTTTTCCTGTTCCAATTGATCCAACTGAATTTTCCATGTTTTAACGTCCTTAATAAAGTATTGGAAATTTGTCATTCTGGGCTCATACCATTCCACTTGATCTATGGCCTTCTCATCCTCTGATAAGAGCGCTTGCACAGATTGATGCGCATCATTGAATTCTTTGATGGCTCGATTGAATGATTCGAGAACGATCCAAGCATCATGTAATTGATCAGCAGCATTTTCTTCCTGCAAAGTTTTAATTTCATTCATTTTTCTGGTGCAAACTCCCATTTTTCCTCTGCGGGTTGCAACTAATGATTTTAATAACTCCTCTGCTTCGGCAGCAGTCTTTGCGCTTTGATCCGTCATTGTTTCTTTTAGATCACTTTTATCACATCTGTTTTGTTTAGCACGGGCCATGTACACGATCTCTTTCCTTTTGGTCTACACACAAGTGTTCGTTTAAGTTCATTCAGTTGATCAGTTTTTAGTTTATATTATTCACAGCGCTGTTTGACATTTGTTTGTTTGTTGTTTGTTTGTGATTGCGTTCCCACATTAAACATTTCAGTGGTGCGCAGCGGCACCTCCGTTATACTTATTCACCATGATTAACACTTTGTTATGATTTCCTTCGCACATCAAACATCCAGTTTAGTGCGCAGCGGCACTTCCAATATATGTTCGATCAAACACAGCAATCCAGCTCATTCATTGATTCGGGTTACTCACGACCGGAATCATCCATCCATGCATGGCTGTCCTGTGTGCGTTCCTTGAGTTGATAATCCTTAGCGAAGCTTTTTGACTTGATATAGTGGCTTATTCTTTAAACGTGTAGGCCTACTGCCTTCCAATAGCCACTGTCCAAGCGGGAGCGGGGTTAATGACGCACGTATCCAATCCAAACTTCCAATAGAGCAACGCGGAGATCCAGGGTTATAATTCCAACCAAAATTGCATTTATTATGCGTAAAAGTACAACACAATATTTAGCGCGGCTCTTGGTCCCAATAAACAAAATACAATTATATTTCCCTGATTTGCATTGGTTTAGTTTAGTCTAGTTTTGTCTTTGTTTGAGCGTGTCGTGGTGTCGTGTTATCGTGGTCAAAAAGCTGTTCCGCACCCCGTCTCACTAGGATTCCCCCAGGGGCATTTCCTTACCTCAATTAATAGATAGCTACAGATACTACCCCCCAGGGGGGTGAGGCCTACAGGTAAGCATAGAATAGAATAAACCATGGCAAACCATACTGCATGCAAACATAACAATATACTGTAGCAAATTATACCATAATCTCAATTGTTACGTTCTGACCTCCTAATTCCATATACCATATATCTATTTTTCTTACACATTTTCTTTTCTCAGGTCAAATCAATATAAAGTTAATTCTGGCTCCAACACCCTCCATCCCTCTCTCTCTCTCTAACCCCCTCCATCCATCTCTCTCTCTCTAACCCCCTCCATACATCTCTCTCTCTCTAACCCCCTCCATCCCTCTCTCTCTCTCTCTCTCTCTCTAACCCCCTCCATCCCTCTCTCTCTCTCTCTAACCCCCTCCATCCCTCTCTCTCTCTAACCCCCTCCATCCATCTCTCTCTCTCTAACCCCCTCCATCCATCTCTCTCTCTCTAACCCCCTCCATACATCTCTCTCTCTCTAACCCCCTCCATCCCTCTCTCTCTCTCTCTCTCAAACCCCCTCCATCCCCCTCTCTCTCTCTCTCTAACCCCCTTCATCCCTCTCCCTCTCCCTCTCCCTCTCTCTCTCTCTCTCTAACCCCCTCCATCCCTCTCCCTCCCTATCTCTCTCTAACCCCC
The DNA here is from genome assembly GCF_949987555.1 of Borostomias antarcticus. NCBI lineage: Eukaryota > Metazoa > Chordata > Actinopteri > Stomiiformes > Stomiidae > Borostomias > Borostomias antarcticus. The sequence continues at coordinate 4,783,144 of NC_140237.1, forward strand.
TCCATCCCTCTCTCTCTCTCTATAACCCCTCCATCCCTCTCCCTCCCTCTCTCTCCCTAACCCCCTCCATCCCTCTCTCTCTCTCTCTCTCTCTCTCTCTCTCTAACCCCCTCCATCCCTCTCTCTCTCTAACCCCCTCCATCCCTCTCTCTCTCTCTCTCTCTCTCTCTCTCTCTCTCTCTCTAACCCCCTCCATCCCTCTCTCTCTCTAACCCCCTCCATCCCTCTCTCTCTCTCTCTCTCTCTCTCTCTCTAACCCCCTCCATCCCTCTCTCTCTCTAACCCCCTCCATCCCTCTCTCTCTCTCTCTCTCTCTCTCTCTCTCTAACCCCCTCCATCCCTCTCTCTCTCTAACCCCCTCCATCCCTCTCTCTCTCTCTCTCTCTCTCTCTCTCTAACCCCCTCCATTCCTCCTCTCTCCCTCCCCTATCTCTATGGAACGCCAAACGGGTCATTATTCGCACTGTGAGGATTTGCGGCGTCCAATACAGCGAAAACACGCCTGGTCACGGCGAAAAAACACGGCAAATTATGACATATTAGGCGTTCCATATTATCTCTCACCTTCCCATCCTCTGTCCCTCTCTCTGTCCTCATACACTCTCCTCTCTCTGTCCTCATACACTCTCCTCTCTCTGTCCTCATCCCCCCTCCTCTCTCCATCCCTCTCTCTCTTCATCCCCCCTCCTCTGTCCTCATCCCCCCTCCTCTCTCTGTCTCTCTCCCCTCTCTCTCCTCCTCTCCCCTCTGACTCCTCCTCTCCCCTCTCTATCCTCCTCTCCCCTCTGTCTCTCTCCCCTCTCTCTCCTCCTCTCCCCTCTGTCTCTCTCCCCTCTCTCTCCTCCTCTCCCCTCTCTCTCCTCCTCTCCCCTCTGTCTCTCTCCCCTCTCTCTCCTCCTCTCCCCTCTCTCTCCTCCTCTCCCCTCTGTCTCTCTCCCCTCTCTCTCCTCCTCTCCCCTCTGTCTCTCTCCCCTCTGTCTCTCCTCCTCTCCCCTCCTCCTCTCCCCTCTCTCTCCTCCTCTCCCCTCTGTCTCTCTCCCCTCTCTCTCCCCTCTGTCTCCTCCTCTGCCCTCCCTCTCCTCCTCTCCCCTCTCTCTCCTCTTCTCCCCTCTGTCTCTCTCCCCTCTCTCTCCTCCTCTCCCCTCTCTCTCCTCCTCTCCCCTCTGTCTCTCTCCCCTCTCTCTCCTCCTCTCCCCTCTGTCTCTCTCCCCTCTCTCTCCTCCTCTCCCCTCTGTCTCTCTCCCCTCTCTCTCCTCCTCTCCCCTCTCTCTCCTCCTCTCCCCTCTGTCTCTCTCCCCTCTGTCTCTCCCCCCTCTCTCTCCTCCTCTCCCCTCCTCCTCTCCCCTCTGTCTCCTCCTCTCCCCTCTGTCTCTCTCCCCTCTCTCTCCTCCTCTCCCCTCTCTCTCCTCCTCTCCCCTCTGTCTCTCTCCCCTCTCTCTCCCCTCTGTCTCCTCCTCTGCCCTCCCTCTCCTCCTCTCCCCTCTCTCTCCTCCTCTCCCCTCTGTCTCGCTCCCCTCTCTCTCCTCCTCTCCCCTCTCTCTCCTCCTCTCCCCTCTGTCTCTCTCCCCTCTCCCTCCTCCTCTCCCCTCTGTCTCTCTCCCCTCTCTCTCCTCCTCTCCCCTCTGTCTCTCTCCCCTCTCTCTCCTCCTCTCCCCTCTCTCCTCCTCTCCCCTCTGTCTCTCTCCCCTCTCTCTCCTCCTCTCCCCTCTATCTCCTCTCCCCTCTCTCTCCTCCTCTCCCCTCTGTCTCCTCCTCTCCCCTCTGTCTCCTCCTCTCCCCTCTGTCTCTCTCCCCTCTCTCTCCTCCTCTCCCCTCTATCTCCTCTCCCCTCTCTCTCCTCCTCTCCACTCTGTCTCCTCCTCTCCCCTCTGTCTCTCTCCCCTCTCTCTCCTCCTCTCCCCTCTGTCTCTCTCCCCTCTCTCTCCTCCTCTCCCCTCTGTCTCCTCCTCTCCCCTCTGTCTCTCTCCCCTCTCTCTCCTCCTCTCCCCCGTCTCCTCCTCTCCCCCCTGTCTCCTCCTCTCCCCTCTCTCTCCTCCTCTCCCCTCCTCCGTCCTGTTCGTCCTCCTCAGCGTCCCCCTGCTCTTTGATGTGTGCGTCCTGCTGTTTGGCTGAGGCGTGTGAAGTATGGAGGATCTGCTGAATGTCAACGCTGGCTTTTCTCAACAACAGGTTTGCTTGCATCACCATTTTCCACGTATATCCTAGTTGCGTTGTAATTAACCTTTGAGCTAAGAGGCATAGATTGGGCTTCTCATATTGTGTGCCGCGCGCGCACACACACAGACACACACACAGACACACACACACACACACACACACTGGAGACAATACAGCAGCGTTTAACAGATTTTAATAAGCCGAGCCCGTCCAAGACCGTCACTGTCTGTCATCCCCCATTACCCACTCAGGATCTCCAGCTTACCTCCTCCGGCAGAGGAACACTGTGTGTGTGTGTGTGTGTGTGTGTGTGTGTGTGTGTGTCTAAGCATCATTTCCCTCTTTCTTGGCCCCCTGGTGTGATTAATTGATTCATGGACAGGGCGGTGGCAGTCTGGTGACACCACACACACCCTGGTGTCACTGGGTTAACACAGCGCCCCCCGTTCAGAGGAACAGCTGGGTGTCACCGGGTCATTTGTCTGGGGATTTTTCCAAGTGTGGCGTTTAATAGCGTCCTCCCTGTGTCGCTGGTCACGACGCATCACGTCTCACTTTTGTAGGCGAAAGTGGATGAGTTTTGATAAGCAATGGATGAATTGCAAAGCCTATTCTGGATGATCTCAGAAGAAGAGTCTGGGGAGGTTGGGATGAGGGTATAGGGATGAGGGTATAGGGATGAGGGTATAGGGATGTGGGTATAGGGATGAGGGTATAGGGATGAGGGTATAGGGATGAGGGTATAGGGATGAGGGTAGAGGGATGAGGGTAGAGGGATGAGGGTATAGGGATGAGGGTATAGGGATGAGGGTATAGGGATGTGGGTATAGGGATGAGGGTATAGGGATGAGGGTATAGGGATGAGGGTATAGAGGGATGTGGGTATAGGGATGAGTGAAATCTCTGATATATAACTTTTTTGTGTTCCTTCTATGTATGTAACTCTCCTACTGTATACTATTTGCCCCACTATTTTAAGAATGTATATTTATTTACCCAGGGACTGCGGGTGGACATTAGCTGTTTAGCTAGAACCTTGTACAGTGCATCTCTCCCTATTCTATAGGGTAAATCAATCAATCAATCAAATGTCTACTGTACCTTGTCCCTGTCTTAAAAATAAATAAAATCAATCAATCAATCAAGAAGATTCATTCAGGGTTGCCTATGTGAAAGTTGCCTACAACTTTGCACATGTGTAAATAAAGTCCATAGCTTCAAATCATTGCACTAGATTTAATACAAGCTAATACAATCTGCATTTGCAAACAGATCAGTACCTCTGTGATCGAAGCAGTTCTATGCCAGTTCAGGGCGTAGCTGCATCTCTGTAGTCTTTCAGCAAAGCACACGTTGTATTTGGATGATGGTGTAAAAACACAGCTGCTCAGCCTCATCCCCTGGTTCTACCATACCTGCGTTTCAGACCTGCTGCCCTGGTCTGAGAACAGTTCTTACCTGCGCACGGTAACGTTTCAGACCTGCTGCCCTGGTCTGAGGAGAACGGGCCTAATGGCCGCCCTCTGCAGGCGCTCCGCACATAGCAAGTTAACGATGGCGCAAGGTCAATTCATTACACCATACATTGTAAAGTACCTCTCAGTCGATCTCATTCAGAGCGCATATCCGGGGGTGGGCGATGACCTCCATTTCTGTCAGGCTAGATGAATGAAGCATGTCATTGCCAGATGACATCCATATATTGTCAGGGGGCTTGGCGGAGACGGACGAGCGGTCCAGGCAGGGGAGATGGGGAGTGGTGATGCAAGGCTGGCCCACACTATTCTATTAACAGGGGCTTCCACTCTTACGCCAGATCCCAGTTTAGGTTATTTCAGCCCGTCCTTCCTGCTCAATGGACCGTCCAGACCTCCATCCATATCATTCTGCTCTGACTCAAGCCTCTATATTTTGCATGGGCCCTGCCAATCAAATGAAGGATTTAGTGTAAGCCCCGCCCATAATTCAACTGTAAATATGGGTCCAAAACGCACCAATTTTGCCTTGATTTTTTGGTTACAGCCCGTTGTAGGATGGTAAATGGACTGCATTTATATAGCACTTTTCTACCTTAGCGGCACTCAAAGCGCTTTACAATGGCCTCTCATTCACCCATTCACAGCAGCTGCCATGCAAGGTGCTCACCTGCTCATTGGGAGCAATTTGGGGTTAGGTGTCTTGCTCAAGGACACTTCGACATGTGGACAGTCGGAGCTGGGATTCGAACCGCTGACCCTTCGATCATTGAACGACCCGCTCTACCAACTGAGCTACAGCCGCCCCAGTAGGAGGAACAGTTTGTTTAGATGCACCTTGAACAGGATGTCCTGAACTCTCGACTCTGTTAACGCCCAGAGTGTTCAAAATGTGACCAGGAACAGATGGGACCGGACCTGTCGTTTCACAGACACGTTGAACTTCTTCCTGACATGCCCTGAGGACGTACTGTAGAATCTCGCCACCTCACCTCATCTTGCGCCCTTATACCACATGTATTGCTAAGAACGCTAAGAAACATGTGGTATAAGAGTGAACTGCCACCATGCTAAGAGCTAACCCCTCTTAGCATGGTGGCTGTTCACCCTTATACCACATGTATCTTAGCGTTAGCTCTTAGCATGTTGGCAGTTCACCCTTATACCACATGTATCTTAGCGTTAGCTCTTAGCATGGTGGCTGTTCACCCTTATACCACATGTATCTTAGCGTTAGCTCTTAGCATGGTGGCAGTTCACCCTTATACCACATGTATCTTAGCGTTAGCTCTTAGCATGGTGGCAGTTCACTCTTATACCACATGTATCTTTGCGTTAGCTCTTAGCATGGTGGCAGTTCACCCTTATACCACATGTATCTTAGCGTTAGCTCTTAGCATGGTGGCAGTTCACTCTTATACCACATGTATCTTTGCGTTAGCTCTTAGCATGGTGGCAGTCACCCTTATACCACATGTATCTTAGCGTTAGCTCTTAGCATGGTGGCAGTTCACCCTTATACCACATGTATCTTAGCGTTAGCTCTTAGCATGGAGGCAGTTCACCCTTATACCACATGTATCTTAGTGTTTCTCATAGGTGTAGTTTTAGGTATGGACGCTATGGACATGTCCATACCAAAGCCACGGAAACACGAATTGTCCCTACCAAAAATAATACAGAGTGAAAACTGTAGTTTTTAATTGCCATTCACAATTTGAAAAAGCAAAACGGTTGGGAATTAAGGCCTCGTTGACAGCTGCGTTCAGCAAGCTATCCAATCAACAATGTACAGTAGCCTACTTCCCCCCTCCCTCCCTCCCTCGCCTCTGTGACCCAGCGAGGGCCTCGCCTCCCTCCCTCCCTCCCTCTGTGACCCAGCGAGGGCCTCGCCTCCCCCCCTCCCTCCCTCCCTCTGTGACCCAGCGAGGGCCTCGCCTCCCCCCCTCCCTCCCTCTGTGACCCAGCGAGGGCCTCGCCTCCCCCCCTCCCTCCCTCCCTCTGTGACCCAGCGAGGGCCTCGCCTCCCCCCCTCCCTCCCTCCCTCTGTGACCCAGCGAGGGCCTCGCCTCCCCCCCTCCCTCCCTCCCTCTGTGACCCAGCGAGGGCCTCGCCTCCCCCCCTCCCTCCCTCTGTGACCCAGCGAGGGCCTCGCCTCCCCCCCTCCCTCCCTCCCTCTGTGACCCAGCGAGGGCCTCGCCTCCCCCCCTCCCTCCCTCTGTGACCCAGCGAGGGCCTCGCGAGCTCAGCAGCTCACAGCACATCCAGCATCGACTGTCGGCAACAGCGGGAATTTTAATTAGACAGCAAGTAAGATTGAAGTTATTGAACAATAGGGAATACAATATGTTGACCGACAATTATTTTTCTGTACAGAGTTGTATCAATGATAATAGTTTAGTTTGCGTCCTACTCAATGCCTATGTAAACTGTAATGTTAGTGCTAGCTGGTGGTGCAGCTAGTCAGAGCTAGCTACTGTAGCTATCAGCTATAACGTTAGGTCTTTTAATGTTTGCTGTGGCAGAGATAGGGTGCTGTAATGTTGTCATAACAGTTGTCTTTAGCTAGTGATAAATCAGTTTGGGTATACCCGTTGCAAACTCCTAGGTTTGAGCAATGACTAGCTAGGTTCACTCACCCACTGAATTGCATAGTAGGCTAAACAAAGTCCAGCGTAATTATGTTCATATTTCATATGCTACACAGAATGGGCTGTAGGCTACACGGAAAAGAGTGTTTTATGTCTGCAAGTAGTTTGATATTGTCAACCATTTCCCTTTTATGATAGATGGTGAGTGGAGGGCAAAATGCCACCAGAAAAAAAGATAGCTCTTAGCATGGTGGCAGTTCACAACAAAGACATCTCACTGCCACCGGGAGCCAAAGGGACAGGTCGCAGGGCAGAGCGTTCAGCTGATGCTCCCCCAACGATGTGCCCACCAAGCAGGCGTCTGAAGAGCTGAGCCAAGACACAACCCCCATGACAGCCTCAACTGGTCTTAATAAACTGTACTGTACACAGTGAAGACACCATTAGTTGACTGGAAGATTATTTTATGGCTTGGCTTCTCATGAACCAGTACACATGAAAGCAGATGAGGTAAATGGACTGCACTGATATAGCGCTTTTCCACCTTAGCGGCACTCAAAACGCTTTACAATGGCCTCTCATTCACCCATTCACACACCAATGGCGGTAGCTGCCATGCAAGGCGCTAACCTGCTCATTGGGAGCAATTTGGGGTTAGGTTGCTCAAGGACACTTCGACATGTGGACAGTCGAAGCTGGGATTCGAACCACTGACCCTTCGATCATTGAACGACCCGCTCTACCAACTGAGCTACAGCCGCCCCAGGTACAATATAGTTGTATAGAAATGCAAATGCAGGAGCCAGAAACTATCCCATAGTGCCTTACCTCAGGTCTGACAATAATGTCATAACTCAGCACAGCCTGATACTCACACAGTAGCAGCATGAACTAACGAGGTACTTATTTATCATCCCACTTGACTCACACCGAAACTCCCCACTGCACTGGGTTGAGGCAACATCATGATTAAGTACCTTCAAACAAATGCTGGGTAAATAACTATGCAGAGAGGACTTGAGGGCTCCGGGCAATCTTGCTTGAGTGTGCGCAAAATCTAATGCAATAGCAGCAAATTGGTAGTACAGGGAAATTATGTGTGTACGATCACTGCAGGCTTCGAGCTGAGCTGTCCAGTCCTAATCTCGATAAGTCGATAGATTTGAAGGAGTTATTAAATATTTTTGAAGTGCTTCTGAGATGCTTCTTCGCTAGAAGGCTTCATGGTTCAAACATGCGTGTTTCCCACACAAACATCGGTAGCAACGTGTGAGAACCACAGAATAATACTGTACCATAGCAATTCTAGGCTTGAGCTTGTAGTTTTACATGAAGAACAAAGGTTTTGGAACGTCTGTCAGCCTTTTTCCTGCTTCTAGATGCTGAGGCCCGAGGCCTGACAGGCCGCTAGGAGAGCAGCGCTGCTCAGAAGGCCCACGATCAAGCATCAGCTGTTTAGCATCGTCTTCCCCTCAGTTTGAATACATCTAAACTGCCACCAATTAAGAGTGATCCCGTGGCTGTCCCTCAGTCTGCTAGACTGTTCTCTCCTCCTCCCTCCCTCCCTCCCTCCACTCCCCTCAAATGGCTGTTCTCTCCTCCTCCCTCCCTCCCTCCCCTCCCCTCAAACGGCTGTTCTCTCCTCCTCCCACCCTCCCCTCCCCTCCCCTCAAACGGCTGTTCTCTCCTCCTCCCTCCCCTCCCCTCCCACGGCTGTTCTCTCCTCCTCCCTCCCTCCCTCCCTCCCTCCCTCCCTCCCTCCCTCCCTCCCTCCCTCCCTCCCTCCCCTCCCACGGCTGTTCTCTCCTCCTCCCTCCCTCCCCTCAAACGGCTGTTCTCTCCTCCTCCCTGCCTCCCCTCCCCTCAAACGGCTGTTCTCTCCTCCTCCCTCCCTCCCCTCACATGGCCGTTCTCTCCTCCTCCCTCCCCTCCCCTCAAACGGCTGTTCTCTCCTCCTCCCACCCTCCCCTCCCCTCCCCTCAAACGGCTGTTCTCTCCTCCTCCCACCCTCCCCTCCCCTCCCCTCAAACGGCTGTTCTCTCCTCCTCCCTCCCCTCCCCTCCCACGGCTGTTCTCTCCTCCTCCCTCCCTCCCTCCCTCCCTCCCCTCACACGGCTGTTCTCTCCTCCTCCCTCCCCTCCCCTCAAACGGCTGTTCTCTCCTCCTCCCTCCCTCCCCTCCCCTCAAACGGCTGTTCTCTCCTCCTCCCTCCCTCCCCTCACATGGCTGTTCTCTCCTCCTCCCTCCCTCCCTCACACATCCTGTGTTCTCCTCTCCTGCAGACCGCTAGCGAGCCCACGACATGCTCGCACAGGCCAACAGCTGACACTTATTTTCAGAAGGGGTCTCCAACATGAACAGCCAAACAAACACATACACATATACACACACACACACACACACACACACACACATACACACACACACACACACACACACACACACACACACACACACACACACACACACCCCCAGCTGCTCAGTGTGTCAGAGTGTGTCATCTCTCCAGCCCTGTGCTGTACATAGGACAAGATCATAAGACAAGCAAAACACACCAGACCTGCAGATGACAGGGTGAGTTTGAGCGAGTACAGTACAGAGTACAGTAAGCCTGTCATCATCACTGGATCATCCCAGTCATGACTCAGATAATGTTAGCTAACATATTCAGCCTTGGGAAGGGACAATCAAGCAAGGAAAACTATTTGAATATGGAGACCTTTCTGAACATTTTACACTTCGGTCATTCAGCAAATCCTTGTATCGAAAGCTAGTGTTGGGGTTAAAGTGCCTTGCTCAAGGGCACAACAGTAGCAATGATTTGCTGGTCTGGAATCAGCTCTGTCAGATGCCCTAACCACTGAGCCACAGTACCTACTGACCCAACCCTCAGAATAAGTCACAAGATCACACCTTCTCACAATTATTCCTCAACATTGTAGGCCTGCTATCAGGAAGATAAAGGCATGTGTTGAACAGGATCAATAAATACTGAGACACAGAGCAATACTACACTGATATCACCATGTGAGACCAAGAGCAATACTACACTGATATCACCATGTGAGACCAAGAGCAATACTACACTGATATCACCATGTGAGACCAAGAGCAATACTACACTGATATCACCATGTGAGACCAAGAGCAATACTACACTGATATCACCATGTGAGACCAAGAGCAATACTACACTGATATCACCATGTGAGACCAAGAGCAATACTACACTGATATCACCATGTGAGACCAAGAGCAATACTACACTGATATCACCATGTGAGACCAAGAGCAATACTACACTGATAATCGTGATATAAAAACACCTTTCTCTCTCTTTTGCTGTTGTCGTCTTTCTCTCTCTGTCTCTGTAATGGTGAAGAACATCTTTGGTATGTATATTAGTACAATGGCCACCTTTCTGTGGCCAAAAGAGGATTGAAAAGGATCCGAAAGAAAACATTGTGAAAGAGATGATCTGTTAGCAGCTGTGTCCAGTACGTCCCCAGAATAGCCTGGCTTTTTCCTGTTGTTCATATTCAGGTTTGTTTTGTTTCACTATAGAAATTCAGTTGACAGAATCAACATACT
>NC_140237.1:4795657-4805657 GCF_949987555.1 Borostomias antarcticus
TGTGTTTATGTGTGTGTGTGTGTGCGCGTGTGTTTATGTGGTTTATGTGTGTGTGTGCGTGTGTGTGCGTGCGTGTGTGTGTGTGTGTGCGCGTGTGTTTATGTGTGTGTGTGCGTGTGTGTCTGTGTGTGCGCGTGTGTGTGTGTGTGTGTGTGTGTGTGTGTGTGTGTGTGTGACCCGTGTGATTGCACGGAGACCACATCCACTTATTTTCTGATGGTAAAACAACACTTCAGTCAGATGTATTCTCATGCCTTCAAACTCACTCTCTCTCCACGCAGAAGACAAACTCACACACTCTCTCCACACAGAAGACAAACTCACACTCTCTCCACACAGAAGACAAACTCACTCTCTCTCCACACAGAAGACAAACTCACTCTCTCTCCACACAGACGACAAACTCACACTCTCTCTCTACGCAGAAGACAAACTCACACTCTCTCTCTACGCAGAAGACAAACTCACACTCTCTCTCTACGCAGAAGACAAACTCACACTCTCTCCACACAGAAGACAAACTCACTCTCTCTCCACACAGAAGACAAACTCACACACTCTCTCCATGCAGAAGACAAACTCACACTCTCTCCACGCAGAAGACAAACTCACACTCTCTCCACGCAGAAGACAAACTCACAATCTCTCTCCACGCAGAAGACAAACTCACTCTCTCTCCACACAGAAGACAAAATCACACTCTCTCTCCACGCAGAAGACAAACTCACACTCTCTCCACGCAGAAGACAAACTCACACTCTCTCTCCACGCAGAAGACAAACTCACACACTCTCTCCACACAGAAGACAAACTCACTCTCTCTCCACACAGAAGACAAACTCACACTCTCTCCACACAGAAGACAAACTCACTCTCTCTCCACACAGAAGACAAACTCACACACTCTCTCCACGCAGAAGACAAACTCACACTCTCTCCACGCAGAAGACAAACTCACACTCTCTCCACGCAGAAGACAAACTCACACTCTCCACACAGAAGACAAACTCACTCTCTCTCCACGCTGAAGACAAACTCACACTCTCTCTCCACACAGAAGACAAACTCAGAGGAAAAAAAAGCAGCAAACATTGTCCTCAAAAATGCACAGACGGGCCACAACACACAAGACCCCTTTCATTCCTCACTTGTAATGTAGGGTGTGCAGTCACAGTGAAGTGGTGCACAGTACGGGAACACCTTTGCAGTACCTGTAGATGGAGCCAGTGCTTGACTTGGACTGAAATAGGTGCCATGCTGGTCCTGTTTACATGGTGGCACTTTAGAGGGGCAGGAAGTACTGTAGAGGAAGGTGTGAGCTGTCCCCTGCTCAGCCTGGTGAGCTCCTGACCAGGTACCTGAGGAGGGAACTAGGGGGAGTATCTGAGGGAACTAGGGGGAGTATTTGAGGAGGGAACTAGGGGGAGTATTTGAGGGAACTAGGGGGAGTATTTGAGGAGGGAACTAGGGGGAGTATCTGAGGGAACTAGGGGGAGTATTTGAGGAGGGAACTAGGGGGAGTATTTGAGAGAACTAGGGGGAGTATTTGAGGAGGGAACTAGGGGGAGTATTTGAGAGAACTAGGGGGAGTATTTGAGGGAACTAGGGGGAGTATTTGAGGAGGGAACTAGGGGGAGTATCTGAGGGAACTAGGGGGAGTACTTGAGGAGGAAACTAGGGGGAGTATTTGAGGGAACTAGGGGGAGTATTTGAGGAGGGAACTAGGGGGAGTATTTGAGGGAACTAGGGGGAGTATTTGAGAGAACTAGGGGGAGTATTTGAGGAGGGAACTAGGGGGAGTACTTGAGGAGGGAACTAGGGGGAGTATCTGAGGGAACTAGGGGGAGTATTTGAGGAGGGAACTAGGGGGAGTACTTGAGGAGGGAACTAGGGGGAGTATTTGAGGGAACTAGGGGGAGTACTTGAGGAGGGAATTAGGGGGAGTATTTGAGGGAACTAGGGGGAGTATTTGAGGGAACTAGGGGGAGTATTTGAGGGAACTAGGGGGAGTATTTGAGGAGGGAACTAGGGGGAGTACTTGAGGAGGGAACTATGGGGAGTATTTGAGGGAACTAGGGGGAGTATTTGAGGGAACTAGGGGGAGTATTTGAGGGAACTAGGGGGAGTATTTGAGGAGGGAACTAGGGGGAGTATTTGAGGAGGGAACTAGGGGGAGTATTTGAGGAGGGAACTAGGGGGAGTATTTGAGGAGGGAACTAGGGGGAGTATTTGAGGGAACTAGGGGGAGTACTTGAGGAGGGAACTAGGGGGAGTATTTGAGGAGGGAACTAGGGGGAGTATTTGAGGAGGGAACTAGGGGGAGTATTTGAGGAGGGAACTAGGGGGGGTATTTGAGGAGGGAACTAGGGGGAGTATTTGAGGGAACTAGGGGGAGTATTTGAGAGAACTAGGGGGAGTATTTGAGGAGGGAACTAGGGGGAGTATCTGAGGGAACTAGGGGGAGTATTTGAGGAGGGAACTAGGGGGAGTATTTGAGGGAACTAGGGGGAGTATTTGAGGAGGGAACTAGGGGGAGTATTTGAGGGAACTAGGGGGAGTATTTGAGGAGGGAACTAGGGGGAGTATTTGAGGAGGGAACTAGGGGGAGTATTTGAGGGAACTAGGGGGAGTATTTGAGGAGGGAACTAGGGGGAGTATTTGAGGAGGGAACTAGGGGGAGTATCTGAGGGAACTAGGGGGAGTATTTGAGGAGGGAACTAGGGGGAGTATTTGAGGGAACTAGGGGGAGTATTTGAGGAGGGAACTAGGGGGAGTATTTGAGGAGGGAACTAGGGGGAGTATTTGAGGAGGGAACTAGGGGGAGTATTTGAGGGAACTAGGGGGAGTATTTGAGGAGGGAACTAGGGGGAGTACTTGAGGAGGGAACTAGGGGGAGTATTTGAGGAGGGAACTAGGGGGAGTATTTGAGGAGGGAACTAGGGGGAGTATTTGAGGGAACTAGGGGGAGTATTTGAGAGAACTAGGGGGAGTATCTGAGGGAACTAGGGGGAGTATTTGAGAGAACTAGGGGGAGTATTTGAGGAGGGAACTAGGGGGAGTATTTGAGGAGGGAACTAGGGGGAGTATTTGAGGGAACTAGGGGGAGTATTTGAGGAGGGAACTAGGGGGAGTATTTGAGGAGGGAACTAGGGGGAGTATTTGAGGGAACTAGGGGGAGTATTTGAGAGAACTAGGGGGAGTATTTGAGGGAACTAGGGGGAGTATTTGAGGAGGGAACTAGGGGGAGTATTTGAGGGAACTAGGGGGAGTATTTGAGGAGGGAACTAGGGGGAGTATTTGAGGAGGGAACTAGGGGGAGTATTTGAGGGAACTAGGGGGAGTATTTGAGAGAACTAGGGGGAGTATTTGAGGAGGGAACTAGGGGGAGTATTTGAGGAGGGAACTAGGGGGAGTATTTGAGGAGGGAACTAGGGGGAGTATTTGAGAGAACTAGGGGGAGTATTTGAGGAGGGAACTAGGGGGAGTATTTGAGGAGGGAACTAGGGGGAGTACTTGAGGAGGGAACTAGGGGGAGTATTTGAGGAGGGAACTAGGGGGAGTACTTGAGGAGGGAACTAGGGGGAGTATCTGAGGGAACTAGGGGGAGTATTTGAGGAGGGAACTAGGGGGAGTACTTGAGGAGGGAACTAGGGGGAGTATTTGAGGGAACTAGGGGGAGTACTTGAGGAGGGAACTAGGGGGAGTATTTGAGGGAACTAGGGGGAGTATTTGAGGAGGGAACTAGGGGGAGTATTTGAGGAGGGAACTAGGGGGAGTATTTGAGGAGGGAACTAGGGGGAGTACTTGAGGAGGGAACTAGGGGGAGTATTTGAGGAGGGAACTAGGGGGAGTACTTGAGGAGGGAACTAGGGGGAGTATTTGAGGGAACTAGGGGGAGTATTTGAGGGAACTAGGGGGAGTATTTGAGGAGGGAACTAGGGGGAGTATTTGAGGAGGGAACTAGGGGGAGTATTTGAGGGAACTAGGGGGAGTATTTGAGAGAACTAGGGGGAGTATTTGAGGAGGGAACTAGGGGGAGTATTTGAGGGAACTAGGGGGAGTATTTGAGGGAACTAGGGGGAGTATTTGAGGGAACTAGGGGGAGTATTTGAGGGAACTAGGGGGAGTATTTGAGGAGGGAACTAGGGGGAGTATTTGAGAGAACTAGGGGGAGTATTTGAGGAGGGAACTAGGGGGAGTATTTGAGAGAACTAGGGGGAGTATTTGAGGGAACTAGGGGGAGTATTTGAGGAGGGAACTAGGGGGAGTATCTGAGGGAACTAGGGGGAGTACTTGAGGAGGGAACTAGGGGGAGTATTTGAGGGAACTAGGGGGAGTATTTGAGGAGGGAACTAGGGGGAGTATTTGAGGGAACTAGGGGGAGTATTTGAGAGAACTAGGGGGAGTATTTGAGGAGGGAACTAGGGGGAGTACTTGAGGAGGGAACTAGGGGGAGTATCTGAGGGAACTAGGGGGAGTATTTGAGGAGGGAACTAGGGGGAGTACTTGAGGAGGGAACTAGGGGGAGTATTTGAGGGAACTAGGGGGAGTACTTGAGGAGGGAACTAGGGGGAGTATTTGAGGGAACTAGGGGGAGTATTTGAGGGAACTAGGGGGAGTATTTGAGGAGGGAACTAGGGGGAGTACTTGAGGAGGGAACTATGGGGAGTATTTGAGGGAACTAGGGGGAGTATTTGAGGGAACTAGGGGGAGTATTTGAGGAGGGAACTAGGGGGAGTATTTGAGGAGGGAACTAGGGGGAGTATTTGAGGAGGGAACTAGGGGGAGTATTTGAGGGAACTAGGGGGAGTACTTGAGGAGGGAACTAGGGGGAGTATTTGAGGAGGGAACTAGGGGGAGTATTTGAGGAGGGAACTAGGGGGAGTATTTGAGGAGGGAACTAGGGGGGGTATTTGAGGAGGGAACTAGGGGGAGTATTTGAGGGAACTAGGGGGAGTATTTGAGAGAACTAGGGGGAGTATTTGAGGAGGGAACTAGGGGGAGTATCTGAGGGAACTAGGGGGAGTATTTGAGGAGGGAACTAGGGGGAGTATTTGAGGGAACTAGGGGGAGTATTTGAGGAGGGAACTAGGGGGAGTATTTGAGGGAACTAGGGGGAGTATTTGAGGAGGGAACTAGGGGGAGTATTTGAGGAGGGAACTAGGGGGAGTATCTGAGGGAACTAGGGGGAGTATTTGAGGAGGGAACTAGGGGGAGTATTTGAGGGAACTAGGGGGAGTATTTGAGGAGGGAACTAGGGGGAGTATCTGAGGGAACTAGGGGGAGTATTTGAGGAGGGAACTAGGGGGAGTATTTGAGGGAACTAGGGGGAGTATTTGAGGAGGGAACTAGGGGGAGTATTTGAGAGAACTAGGGGGAGTATCTGAGGGAACTAGGGGGAGTATTTGAGGAGGGAACTAGGGGGAGTATTTGAGGGAACTAGGGGGAGTATTTGAGAGAACTAGGGGGAGTATCTGAGGGAACTAGGGGGAGTATTTGAGGAGGGAACTAGGGGGAGTATTTGAGGGAACTAGGGGGAGTATTTGAGGAGGGAACTAGGGGGAGTACTTGAGGAGGGAACTAGGGGGAGTATTTGAGGAGGGAACTAGGGGGAGTATTTGAGGAGGGAACTAGGGGGAGTATTTGAGGGAACTAGGGGGAGTATTTGAGAGAACTAGGGGGAGTATCTGAGGGAACTAGGGGGAGTATTTGAGAGAACTAGGGGGAGTATTTGAGGAGGGAACTAGGGGGAGTATTTGAGGAGGGAACTAGGGGGAGTATTTGAGGGAACTAGGGGGAGTATTTGAGGAGGGAACTAGGGGGAGTATTTGAGGAGGGAACTAGGGGGAGTATTTGAGGGAACTAGGGGGAGTATTTGAGAGAACTAGGGGGAGTATTTGAGGGAACTAGGGGGAGTATTTGAGGAGGGAACTAGGGGGAGTATTTGAGGGAACTAGGGGGAGTATTTGAGGAGGGAACTAGGGGGAGTATTTGAGGAGGGAACTAGGGGGAGTATTTGAGGGAACTAGGGGGAGTATTTGAGAGAACTAAGGGGAGTATTTGAGGAGGGAACTAGGGGGAGTATTTGAGGAGGGAACTAGGGGGAGTATTTGAGGAGGGAACTAGGGGGAGTATTTGAGAGAACTAGGGGGAGTATTTGAGGAGGGAACTAGGGGGAGTATTTGAGGAGGGAACTAGGGGGAGTACTTGAGGAGGGAACTAGGGGGAGTATTTGAGGAGGGAACTAGGGGGAGTACTTGAGGAGGGAACTAGGGGGAGTATTTGAGAGAACTAGGGGGAGTATTTGAGGAGGGAACTAGGGGGAGTACTTGAGGAGGGAACTAGGGGGAGTATCTGAGGGAACTAGGGGGAGTATTTGAGGAGGGAACTAGGGGGAGTACTTGAGGAGGGAACTAGGGGGAGTATTTGAGGGAACTAGGGGGAGTACTTGAGGAGGGAACTAGGGGGAGTATTTGAGGGAACTAGGGGGAGTATTTGAGGAGGGAACTAGGGGGAGTATTTGAGGAGGGAACTAGGGGGAGTATTTGAGGAGGGAACTAGGGGGAGTACTTGAGGAGGGAACTAGGGGGAGTATTTGAGGAGGGAACTAGGGGGAGTACTTGAGGAGGGAACTAGGGGGAGTATTTGAGGGAACTAGGGGGAGTATTTGAGGGAACTAGGGGGAGTATTTGAGGAGGGAACTAGGGGGAGTATTTGAGGAGGGAACTAGGGGGAGTATTTGAGGGAACTAGGGGGAGTATTTGAGAGAACTAGGGGGAGTATTTGAGGAGGGAACTAGGGGGAGTATTTGAGGGAACTATGGGGAGTATTTGAGGGAACTAGGGGGAGTATTTGAGGAGGGAACTAGGGGGAGTATTTGAGGAGGGAACTAGGGGGAGTATTTGAGGGAACTAGGGGGAGTATTTGAGGGAACTAGGGGGAGTATTTGAGGGAACTAGGGGGAGTATTTGAGGGAACTAGGGGGAGTATTTGAGGAGGGAACTAGGGGGAGTATTTGAGGGAACTAGGGGGAGTATTTGAGGGAACTAGGGGGAGTATTTGAGGAGGGAACTAGGGGGAGTATTTGAGGGAACTATGGGGAGTATTTGAGGGAACTAGGGGGAGTATTTGAGGAGGGAACTAGGGGGAGTATTTGAGGAGGGAACTAGGGGGAGTATTTGAGAGAACTAGGGGGAGTATTTGAGGGAACTAGGGGGAGTACTTGAGGAGGGAACTAGGGGGAGTATTTGAGGAGGGAACTAGGGGGAGTATTTGAGGAGGGAACTAGGGGGAGTATTTGAGGAGGGAACTAGGGGGAGTATTTGAGGAGGCCTTCAGGAAAAGGGGACACTGTTGTGATCCAAGGCTCTTTACACTAGGAGCTATACATCAGGTAATGTCCTTGAAGATTTAGAGCAATTTTAATACAATAAATGTGTACTCTATGACACATACGTGTGTGTGTGTGTGTGTGTGTGTGTGTGTGTGTGTGTGTGTGTGTGTGTGTGTGTGTGTGTGTGTGTGTGTGTGTGTGCGAGCGTTTCGTTGATGATAGAAGCTGACTGGATAAAGTGTAGCAGTGAAGCAAAGGTCAATGGCTTCATTGCACTCTGCTCTCACGAATGGCTTTCATTCAAATAGCTGCCGATTTCTGAGATCCTCGGGTCAACCTCATCAAAAGGACCAAGTAGAATCCTCTGTTCACTTTCCGAGGAGGCTTGGACCCTAGAGATATAGCATCCATCTCTGGGGCTTTTACACTGCTACATTGGGGGATTACTTGTAGACATGTTGTTTAGTTGAGTCATATATCCCATCATGTATGTGCGTGTGACTGTGCACTGTGACTACTGGGCCCACTGGTTCTGATAGAAGGCTTTCCTGATGATGACTGGGATGCACAGTCGGTTACTGACTCTCAACAAGTTATTTATATAAACGAGTATTTACTGAACCTGCTCAGACCACTATTAACCCTTTGCTTGCATTATCAGTCTATTGTGAAGTATTATAAAGCATTGATAACTAAAATAGTCATTCTAAAGATCTGCACTCCCACCTGCTGGCCATGCCCTGTAATGACAGCCTGGTAGGCTTGCCACAGCTCCCCGTAAAACAGTCACAACATCCCTGCGTGGAAGTAAGTGCACGCCAGGACAAACGACACAGTCATGTGTTTAAATGCTAGCGGAGCGCAAACACAATGACCTGGTAGGGCTCAGAGTACAAAGACGGGAAGAAGAGCTGACTTACATCCCGGCTTCTTATACACACACACACACACACACACACATTTACACACACACACATTTACACACACACATTCACACACACACACACACACACATACATGCACACACACACACACATTTACACACACATTCACACATACACACACACACACACACACACATACACTGGCATACACACATACACATTTACAAAAACACACGTCACACATGCACTCTTTCTCTCTGTCTCTCACTTATTAAATATTGAACGATTCAGTGTTATAAATGCTTTTACTCTGGAGTCTATTATTGCCTTCTCATCAATCAATCAATCAATCAAAGCTTTATTTGTAGAGCGCATTTCATACCCAGAGGCAACACAATGCACTTTGTCATTCTCTGCTTTGATCCGATGAGCCTGTAGCCAAACAACATCCGTTGGCTGCGTCCACTTACCCACATGACTCAGCCACGCCCCCAAGGCCTCCCTACGTCCACTTACCCACATGACTCAGCCACGCCCCCAAGGCCTCCCTACGTCCACTTACCCACCTGACTCAGCCACGCCCCCAAGGCCTCCCTACGTCCACTTACCCACCTGACTCAGCCACGCCCCCAAGGCCTCCCTACGTCCACTTACCCACCTGACTCAGCCACGCCCCCAAGGCCTCCCTACGTCCACTTACCCACCTGACTCAGCCACGCCCCCAAGGCCTCCCTACGTCCACTTACCCACCTGACTCAGCCACGCCCCCAAGGCCTCCCTACATCCACTTACCCACCTGACTCAGCCACGCCCCCCAGGCCTCCCAACGTCCACTTACCATGACTCAGCCACGCCCCCCAGGCCACCCTACATGACTCAGCCACGCCCCCCAGACCTCCCTACATGACTCAGCCACGCCCAAACCTCCCTACATGACTCAGCCACGCCCAGGTCTCCCTACATGACTCAGCCACGCCCCCCCAGACCTCCCTACATGACTCAGCCACGCCCAGGTCTCCCTACATGACTCAGCCACGCCCCCCCAGACCTCCCTACATGACTCAGCCACGCCCCCCAGGTCTCCCTACATGACATGATAAATAAAGCTTTGATTGATTGATTGATTGATAGTAGGTTGAGTAAATAAAGCTTTGATTGATTGATTGATTGATTGATTGATAGTAGGTTGAGAAGAGTGAATTGATTTAGAGTGATGGGATTTCTCAAGTCAGTGGGGTCATAGGTCACAGCTATTGCTAGAGTGAATGTACCTACCGTTCATGAGCTGTGTTCTACTGTATGTCTGCTGGTAATGAAGGAAAGCACCGTAGCAAAAATGAGGTCTGGATTTACTGCTGCAAAATTATTCAAATCTTGCAAAGCTTACCATAATAATATTTCATATCTGTGTGTTTTGGAAGCATAATATTGATCGTGGTTAGTCTGGAGGTGCTAATCCCTCAAGGTTATGTGAGCAATTAATAAATCTCAGGGTATCGTTAACGGGGTAAAACATGTATTACAGTAGATGTGCTTGGTTTGTTTGTGCTTTTACAGTAGATGTGCTTGGTTTGTTTGTGCTTTTACAGTAGATGTGCTTTCCCCTGTGGTCTGAGGGATTTCTTGCACTGATCTGAACAATTGTGCTTCAGCAAATGTGGGCCCTATGTCCAGTAGATGCATTTAGGGTCATATCTGAACGTCGTTTGAGGGTAGAGAAACAAGCCCATGGTTATTTTTCCATGTAGCCTATTGCATTGCACTGATGAACTGTGGGAATGTT
>NC_140237.1:4808157-4820657 GCF_949987555.1 Borostomias antarcticus
AGCAGACTGAATTTACCCAGGCAGATGGAATTTCCCCACATTGCTCTAGTATACTACAGTAGCTAGCTCAAGCAGTCTCAGTGAAAAAGTTACATACTGTAGCTTTAAGCGCTCATCTCTTCTCTCGCCATAATACATTTTCAACCAGCATCATTCAGTGTCTGTCCTGACACGCCTTCCCTCACTACCATGCTCTCAATCTCTTAAATAGGCCCTCAGTCAGAGAGAAGATAGACATTTCATTTGCAAAGAGACTTTACTCATTACTGCTAATTATCTGAGTCAGAGAGCTGTTTAATGTTTAGCGGTTATGAAGAGCACCCAGTTGGGACTATAAATCAGGCTATTTAGTGAAATAGAGTCCAGCTTGTCGGCGCTAATGGCTGCAGAGAGAGAATGTGAGTGTGACAGCTGTTAGCTTCTGTCTGCTGATCACACAGCCGATGGGCAGCTAACGGAGAAGCACGGAAGCCCGGGTCTAGATGTTGTGTGGTCTTTGGGAATGACTTGATAATATTTGATGGGTACGAGTTTCCTCTTCTGTTTTTAGGGGTCAGGCACCGGAGGTGCGTAGAAGCCTATTGTAATTGTTGGTATTCTGATTATTTTCCTTGACGCCCTCAAATAACTCTTGAAGTCCTCAACCAAAAATGCTGTAACTCCGCATGTCACAACTACAGACCATGAGTAACTACGCCACAATGACTCACCATGAGTAACTACGCCACAATGACTCACCATGAGTAACTACGCCACAATGACTCACCATGAGTAACTACGCCACAATGACTCACCATGAGTAACTACGCCACAAAGACTCACCATGAGTAACTACGCCACAATGACTCACCATGAGTAACTACGCCACAATGACTCACCATGAGTAACTACGCCACAATGACTCACCATGAGTAACTACGCCACAATGACTCACCATGAGTAACTACGCCACAATGACTCACCATGAGTAACTACGCCACAATGACTCACCATGAGTAACTACGCCACAATGACTCACCATGAGTAACTACGCCACAATGACTCACCATGAGTAACTACGCCACATTGACTCACCATGAGTAACTACGCCACAATGACTCACCATGAGTCGCCCATAGGTGGCGCTATAATAAGCAATTTAGCGTACAATGCTGCCATGTCCACCCCGATTGATGAAAATGTATGAAACTTGGTACACTTACTTCATTCCTCATGGGGAACACACTTGCAATTTGCCATAGTCTCGAACATGATGGATTTGGCTGCAGGTAGAAAATTGGGCAAAACCTATAAAAAAAAGTTTATTCTCATAAAGTCCAATCGGTCTGAAATTTCATACATACAGTATGTTGAGGGTGCATGTCTCCCTATAGGGTCTTCACAGTTAAGAGATCCAATCCAAGATGGCGGAAAAATACAATAAAAATGTTTAAAAAAATCGGGCTGCAATTGTAGAAACTGGCACGACTGGGCTGTGACTGTAGAAAATGGCATTCAAAAATTAAAAATTAAAAAAACTGGGCCACAAAGTTCAACTGCTTATAATTTTGTACAACAATAATCTAGGAACATTAAACTCACTGGACACAAAGAGGGCACTACCATGTTGCACCACGTGGAAGCGCGCTGGCGGGGGGGGTGCAGGCGGGAGGGAAGTACATTATGCACTATGTGCAAAGCCACGCCCATCTCACTTTCATTGTGTTATCATTGATGTTGTAACTCAAATGTGCTGTAATAGTCTGGCCTGTTGATGTGTTCATTGTGGCTCTCAATCATTGCAGGGTGGTCGTAGCAGTGTGGTCGTAGCAGCGTGGTCATTGCAGCGTGGTCATTGCGGCGTGGTCGTTGAGGCGTGGTCGTTGCAGCGTGCTCGTTGCAGCGTGGTCGTTGCAGCGTGCTCGTTGCAGTGTGGTCGTAGCAGAGTGGTCGTAGCAGAGTGGTCGTAGCAGAGTGGTCGTTGCAGCGTGGTCGTTGCAGCGTGGGCGTAGCAGCGTGGTCGTTGCAGCGTGGTCGTTGCAGCGTGGTCGTAGCAGAGTGGTCGTTGCAGCGTGGTCATGGCAGCGTGGTCATGGTAGCGTGGTCGTTGCAGCGTGGTCTAGCAGCGTGGTCGTAGCAGCGTGGTCGTTGCAGCGTGGTCGTTGCAGCGTGGTCGTAGCAGAGTGGTCGTTGCAGCGTGGTCGTTGCAGCGTCGTCATGGTAGCGTGGTCGTTGCAGCGTGGTCGTTGCAGCGTGGTCGTTGCAGCGTGGTCATGGTAGTGTGGTCGTTGCAGCGTGGTCATGGCAGCGTGGTCATGGTAGTGTGGTCGTTGCAGCGTGGTCGTTGGAGCGTGGTCATGGTAGCGTGGTCGTTGCAGCGTGGTCATGGTAGCATGGTCGTTGCAGCGTGGTCGTTGCAGCGTGGTCGTTGTAGCGTGGTCGTTGCAGCGTGGTCATGGTAGTGTGGTCGTTGCAGCGCGGTCGTTGCAGCGTGGTCATGGTAGTGTGGTCGTTGCAGCGTGGTCGTAGCAGCGTGGTCATGGTAGTGTGGTCGTAGCAGCGTGGTCGTCGCAGCGTGGTCGTCGCAGCGTGGTCGTAGCAGCGTGGTCGTTGCAGCGTGGTCGTCGCAGCGTGGTCGTCGCAGCGTGGTCGTTGCAGCGTGGTCGTTGAGGCGTCGTCGTTGTAGCGTGGTCGTTGCAGCGTGGTCACTTGAAGCTTGACCCTGTATAGCCGCTTGCGGCTTTAATTAGCATTTGCATTTGCTCGTCCAATTTTTACAAGTCTGGGTTTGCCTTCTGTTTGTCAGCACTATTGGATCAGCGAGGGGAAGCTAATGATTTGTCCAGATTAATTCCTTTGATGTGTTCTCCTCAATGAGAGAGTGTGAGGTGATTTTGAACCATTGTTTTCTTTCTTTCTTTCTTTCTTTCTTTCTTTCTTTCTTTCTTTCTTTCTTTCTTTCTTTCCTTCTTTCTTTCTTTCTTTCTTTCTTACTCTCTCTCTCTCTCTCTCTCTCCCTTCATCTCTTCCTCTGTCCAGGGCTTCTTCAGGAGGAGTCAGCAGAGCAATGCCGCCTACTCCTGCCCGCGCCAGAAGAACTGTCTCATCGACCGCACCAGCCGGAACCGCTGCCAGCACTGTCGGCTGCAGAAATGCCTGGCAGTGGGCATGTCACGAGATGGTACGTACAGTACGCAGTGGGCATGTCACGAGATGGTACGTACAGTACGCAGTGGGCATGTCACGAGATGGTACGTACAGTACGCAGTGGGCATGTCACGAGATGGTACGTACAGTACGCAGGGGGCATGTCACGAGATGGTACGTACAGTACGCAGTGGGCATGTCACGAGATGGTACGTACAGTACGCAGGGGGCATGTCACGAGTTGGTACGTACAGTACGCAGGGGGCATGTCACGAGATGGTACGTACAGTACGCAGGGGGCATGTCACGAGATGGTACGTACAGTACGCAGGGGGCATGTCACGAGTTGGTACGTACAGTACGCAGGGGGCATGTCACGAGATGGTACGTACAGTACGCAGGGGGCATGTCACGAGATGGTACGTACAGTACGCAGTGGGCATGTCACGAGATGGTACGTACTGTACGCAGGGGGCATGTCACGAGATGGTACGTACTGTACGCAGGGGGCATGTCACGAGATGGTACGTACAGTACGCAGTGGGTGGGTTGAGTGAGACCAGATGGGACAGTACTGTCCTGTACATACAGTATGAACCAGTGAGACCAGTATTCTAAGCTGCAGGAAGTGGTGTATGGCCCGTTATGTCAGGCCTGGTATTTTGTCTGAGTAAACACACTTTAGCTGTCTATGGACAATAAATCAGGTGAGTTTGGTGTGTGTGTGTGTGTGTGTGTGTGCGCACACGCCCATGTGAGTGTGTGTGTGCCGGTGTGTGTGTGTGAGTGTGTGATGGTACTGGAAGGCTCTGTGATGAGGGCCCATCTACAGAGCGACAGGCTGTGGAGTTCACAGGGCACACACACTGACAGCACTCTCTAACCAGGACAGGCCTTATGAGTCCACTACCGCTCCCTCTCTCTCTCTCTCTCTCTCTGTCTCTCTCTCTCTCTCTCTCTCTCTCTCTCTGTCTCTCTCTCTCTCTCTGTCTCTCTCTCTCTCTCTTTCTCTCTCTCTCTGTCTCTCTCTGTCTCTATCTCTCTCTCTCTATGTCTGTCTCCCTCTCTCTCTGTCTCCCTCTCTCTCTTTCTTCACTCTCTCTCTCTTCTCTCTGTCTGTCGCTCTCTCTGTCTCCCTCTCTCTCTCTATGTCTGTCTCCCTCTCTCTCTGTCTCCCTCTCTCTCTTTCTTTACTCTCTCTCTCTTCTCTCTGTCTGTCGCTCTCTCTGTCTCCCTCTCTCTCTCTATGTCTGTCTCCCTCTCTCTCTGTCTCCCTCTCTCTCTTTCTTTACTCTCTCTCTCTTCTCTCTGTCTGTCTCTCTGTCTGTCTCCCTCTCTCTCCCCTCCCTCTGCCTGTCTCTCTCTCTTCTCTCTCTCTTCTCTCTCCGTCTCTCTGTCTGTCTCTCTCTGTCTCTCTCTCCAAGGTCAACCCCTCCTCCCCTCCCTCTGCACACAGAGGGCCCTACGTACACCACTCCTCCGCTGTCTCCACCTCTCTCACTCTCCTCTGTCCTCCCCTCCCTCTCCGCCTCTCTCTCCCTCCTCACTCTTTACCTCCCTGACTCAGGAGGACAAGCTGTCATCCAAACTCAGCCATTTGAGTAGTCATCCATTCATGCACAGTCGCAGTTGTCTTATCAAATGACTTCCATTCATATTTCATATGCTTGCTTAGCATATCAGTGGCTCTGACTGTCCCTGGTGTGTGTGTTGGTTGGACTGCCCCTGGTGTGTGTGTGTGTGTGTTGGTTGGACTGCCCCTGGTGTGTGTGTGTGTGTGTTGGTTGGACTGCCCCTGGTGTGTGTGTGTGTGTTGGTTGGACTGCCCCTGGTGTGTGTGTTGGTTGGACTGCCCCTGGTGTGTGTGTTGGTTGGACTGCCCCTGGTGTGTGTGTGTCGGTTGGACTGTCCCTGGTGTGTGTGTGTGTGTTGGTTGGACTGCCCCTGGTGTGTGTGTGTGTGTGTTGGTTGGACTGCCCCTGGTGTGTGTGTGTGTGTTGGTTGGACTGCCCCTGGTGTGTGTGTTGGTTGGACTGCCCCTGGTGTGTGTGTTGGTTGGACTGCCCCTGGTGTGTGTGTGTCGGTTGGACTGTCCCTGGTGTGTGTGTGTGTGTTGGTTGGACTGCCCCTGGTGTGTGTGTGTGTTGGTTGGACTGTCCCTGGTGTGTGTGTGTGTTGGTTGGACTGTCCCTGGTGTGTGTGTGTTGGTTGGACTGCCCCTGGTGTGTGTGTGTGTTGGTTGGACTGTCCCTGGTGTGTGTGTGTGTGTGTGTTGGTTGGACTGCCCCTGGTGTGTGTGTTGGTTGGACTGCCCCTGGTGTGTGTGTGTTGGTTGGACTGCCCCTGGTGTGTGTGTGTGTGTGTGTGTGTGTGTTGGTTGGACTGCCCCTGGTGTGTGTGTGTGTGTGTGTTGGTTGGACTGCCCCTGGTGTGTGTGTGTGTGTGTGTGTTGGTTGGACTGCCCCTGGTGTGTGTGTGTTGGTTGGACTGCCCCTGGTGTGTGTGTGTGTGTTGGTTGGACTGTCCCTGGTGTGTGTGTGTGTGTGTGTTGGACTGCCCCTGGTGTGTGTGTGTGTGTGTGTTGGACTGCCCCTGGTGTGTGTGTGTGTGTGTGTGTGTGTGTGTGTGTTGGTTGGACTGCCCCTGGTGTGTGTGTGTGTGTGTGTGTGTGTTGGTTGGACTGTCCCTGGTGTGTGTGTGTGTGTGTGTGTTGGACTGCCCCTGGTGTGTGTGTTGGTTGGACTGCCCCTGGTGTGTGTGTGTGTTGGACTGCCCCTGGTGTGTGTGTGTGTTGGACTGCCCCTGGTGTGTGTGTGTGTGTGTTGGACTGCCCCTGGTGTGTGTGTGTGTGTGTGTGTGTGTGTGTGTGTGTGTGTGTGTTGGTTGGACTGCCCCTGGTGTGTGTGTGTGTTGGTTGGACTGCCCCTGGTGTGTGTGTGTGTTGGACTGCCCCTGGTGTGTGTGTGTGTGTGTGTGTGTGTGTGTGTGTTGGTTGGACTGCCCCTGGTGTGTGTGTGTTGGTTGGACTGCCCCTGGTGTGTGTGTGTGTGTTGGTTGGACTGCCCCTGGTGTGTGTGTGTTGGTTGGACTGCCCCTGGTGTGTGTGTGTGTGTGTGTGTTGGTTGGACTGCCCCTGGTGTGTGTGTGTGTGTGTGTGTGTTTTGGTTGGACTGCCCCTGGTGTGTGTGTGTGTGTGTGTTGGTTGGACTGCCCCTGGTGTGTGTGTGTGTGTGTGTGTTGGTTGGACTGCCCCTGGTGTGTGTGTGTGTGTGTTGGTTGGACTGCCCCTGGTGTGTGTGTGTGTGTGTGTTGGTTGGACTGCCCCTGGTGTGTGTGTGTGTGTGTGTGTGTGTTGGTTGGACTGCCCCTGGTGTGTGTGTGTGTGTGTTGGTTGGACTGCCCCTGGTGTGTGTGTGTGTGTGTGTGTTGGACTGTCCCTGCTGTGTGGACAACGCCTGCCACATGACATCATCTCACGCTACACAGGTATTGTTGGAGGAGGTAGCAGGCTTGGGATAGTGACCATGCAACAGAAGGATCATATCTGGAAAGATTGTATTCAAAGTGTAAATATATTTAGACTAAAAACACTAGCAAAATAAACATCTGTACAGCCAAGCTTAGCTGATCATAACATGAACATTCATGTCATTCCATTCCTGTCATTTGTTAATTGACTCTATAACATCTATACACACTCTGGACATGTCCGTCTCCCTGTCTCATACTCTCTGGATGTCTCCCTGTCTCCCATGTCCAGCGGTCAAGTTCGGCCGCATGTCCAAGAAGCAGCGAGACAGCCTCTACGCCGAGGTCCAGAAGCACCGCCTCATGCAGCAGCAGCAGAGGGACGCCCACCTTCTCGCCGGCCACGCCCACCTCCACAGCCAGACGCCCGGGGAGGCGGAGCCCCTCACGCCGGCCTACGGCCTCGCCCCCTCCGCCGGCCTCACCGAACTCCACGACGACCTGGGGGGCTACATGGACGAGCGCCACACCCCGGAGGGGGGCTCCTCCCTGGGCTCGTCCAAGGCTGACTCCGGGGGAGGGGGGGGGTTCTACCTGGACATCCAGCCCTCCCCTGACCAGTCAGGCCTGGACATCAACGGGATCAAGCCAGAGCCGCTCTGCGACTACGGCTCAGCCAGCGGCTTCTTCCCCTACTGCTCCTTCACCAACGGAGAGACCTCGCCCACCCTGTCCATGGCTGAGCTAGGTGAGGGGGGGTGAGGGATGAGGGCTGGAGGGGGGGGGTGAGGGCTGGGGGGAGTGAGGGATGAGGGTGGAGGGATGAGGGCTGGGGGGAGGGATGAGGGCTGGGGGGTGGAGGGATGAGATCTGGGGGTGGAGGGATGAGGGCCGGGGGATGGGGGGATGAGGGCTGGGGGGAGGGATGAGATCTGGGGGTGGAGGGATGAGGGCTGGGGGATGGAGGGATGAGGGCTGGGGGGAGGGATGAGATCTGGGGGTGGAGGGATGAGGGCTGGGGGGAGGGATGAGATCTGGGGGTGGAGGGATGAGATCTGGGGGGATGGAGGGATGAGATCTGGGGGGATGTAGCGATGAGGGCTGGGGGGTGGAGGGATGAGTTCTGGGGGGGTGGAGGGATGAGGGCTGGGGGGACACCAATCACGGCAGCTGCCATGCAAGGGGCTCGCCCGCTCATTGCCCAAGGACACTTCGACGTGTGGACAGGAGGAGCCGGGATTCGAACCGCCAACCCTGTGGTCAGTGGATGACCCACTCTACCACTGAGCCACAGCCCACCACCAACAGGAAGAACAATGAGAGAGAGGAGGGGAAAGGGGGATGAGAGCAGAGGATGGGGAGATAATGAAAAGAGAGAGGTAGAGAGAGAAAGAGGGGTAGAGAGAGAAGGAGAGAGGTAGAGAGAGAAGGAGAGAGGTAGAGAGAAAAAGAGAGGGGTAGAGAGAGAAAGAGAGAGGTAGAGAGAGAAAGAGAGGGGCAGAGAGAGAAGGAGAGAGGTAGAGAGAGAAAGAGGGGTAGAGAGAGAGAGAGAGGTAGAGAGAGAAAGAGAGAGGTAGAGAGAGAAGGAGAGAGATAGAGAGAGAAAGAGAGAGAAGGAGAGAGGTAGAGAGAGAAAGAGAGAGGTAGAGAGAGAAAGAGAGGTAGAGAGAAGGAGAGAGGTAGAGAGAGAAGGAGAGAGGTAGAGAGAGAAAGAGGGGTAGAGAGAAGGAGAGAGGTAGAGAGAGAGAGAGAGAGGTAGAGAGAGAAAGAGGGGTAGAGAGAAGGAGAGAGAGAGAGAAAGAGAGGGGTAGAGAGAGAGAGAGGGGTAGAGAGAGAGAGAGGGGTATAGAGATAAGGAGAGGGGTAGAGAGAGAGAGGGGTAGAGAGAGAGAGAGGGGTAGAGAGAAGGAGAGAGAGGTATAGAGAGAAGGAGAGGGGTAGAGAGAGAGAGGGGTAGAGAGAGAGAGAGAGGGGTAGAGAGAGAGAGAGAGGTAGAGAGAGAGAAGAGAGGGAGAGAGAAAAGGAGAGAGAGAGAGGGGTAGAGAGAGAGAGAGAGAGGTAGAGAGAGAGAAGAGAGGGAGAGAGAAAAGGAGAGAGAGCACAACCGTGGGGCAGAAGCAGACACCGAAGGTGGTTTAAAATAGCAGGAGGTTGGAAACTCATCTTCAGAGCTCATTAAAGCGCGCATGTGGTAATTAGGTGTCTGTTAATTAGGGCCAATTGGGATCCGGAGGGGCACGCGTCGGGGGAAATCATTTTTTTTAACATCCCCAGAGTTTTAGAGAATCTTCTTTTCGACAAAAGCATTTATCACAACCGCGTGCTTTCCTCCCCGGTAACAAACAGAGCCTTTGTTTCAGGATTTTGTCTCCCGTACCAATTTATTCTCATGTCATGTTTTATGAATCTACCCGTAGCATTCCCTGCGTCTGGTGAAAACAGAAGCTCAGCGCGATGAGTTGCGTTCCCAAGCTGTGCGTTGCAGTGCGTCCATATTCAAGACCGTGTGTGTGTGTGTGTGTGTGTGTGTGTGTGTGTGTGTGTTGTGTTGCAGAGCACCTGTCCCAGAACATCTCCAAGTCCCACATGGAGACGTGTCAGTACCTGAGAGAGGAGCTCCAGCAGATGACCTGGCAGGCCTTCCTACAGGAGGAGATGGACGGCTACCAGAGCAAGGTACTCCCTCCGCACCAGCTGGACTGAACGCTATGTAGGGCTAAAGAGAACCGTACTGTATGTAGTGGTAATGTAGGGCTAAAGAGAACCGTACTGTATGTAGTGGTAATGTAGGGTTAAATAGAACCGTACTGTATGTAGTGGTAATGTAGGGTTAAATAGAACCGTTCTGTATGTAGTGGTAATGTAGGGTTAAATAGAACCTTACTGTATGTAGTGCTAATGTAGGGTTAAATAGAACCCTACTGTATGTAGTGGTAATGTAGGGTTAAATAGAACCTTACTGTATGTAGTGGTAATGTAGGGTTAAATAGAACCGTTCTGTATGTAGTGGTAATGTAAGGTTAAATAGAACCGTACTGTATGTAGTGGTAATGTAGGGTTAAATAGAACCGTACTGTATGTAGTGGTCATGTAGGGTTAAATAGAACCGTACTGTATGTAGTGGTAATGTAGGGTTGAATAGAACCGTACTGTATGTAGTGGTAATGTAGGGTTAAATAGAACCGTACTGTATGTAGTGGTAATGTAGGGTTGAATAGAACCGTACTGTATGTAGTGGTAATGTAGGGTTAAATAGAACCGTACTGTATGTAGTGGTAATGTAGGGTTAAATAGAACCGTACTGTATGTAGTGGTAATGTAGGGCTAAAGAGAACCATACTGTATGTAGTGGTCATGTAGGGTTAAATAGAACCGTACTGTATGTAGTGGTAATGTAGGGTTAAATAGAACCGTACTGTATGTAGTGGTAATGTAGGGCTAAAGAGAACCATACTGTATGTAGTGGTCATGTAGGGTTAAATAGAACCCTACTGTATGTAGTGGTAATGTAGGGTTAAATAGAACCGTACTGTATGTAGTGGTAATGTAGGGTTGAATAGAACCGTACTGTATGTAGTGGTAATGTAGGGTTAAATAGAACCGTACTGTATGTAGTGGTAATGTAGGGTTAAATAGAACCGTTCTGTATGTAGTGGTAATGTAGGGTTAAATAGAACCCTACTGTATGTAGTGGTAATGTAGGGTTAAATAGAACCGTTCTGTATGTAGTGCTAATGTAGGGTTAAATAGAACCCTACTGTATGTAGTGCTAATGTAGGGTTAAATAGAACCGTACTGTATGTAGTGGTAATGTAGGGTTAAATAGAACCCTACTGTATGTAGTGGTAATGTAGGGTTAAATAGAACCGTACTGTATGTAGTGGTAATGTAGGGTTAAATAGAACCGTTCTGTATGTAGTGGTAATGTAGGGTTAAATACAGATCACTGTTTGTAGTTTGGTCTGCATCTCTTTCTTCAACCTTAGCTTTGTCTCTTTTTGGGTTCCCTCCAATCTCTCTCTCTCTCTCTCTACTCGTTATCTCTCTCTCTCTCTCTCTCTCTCTCTACTCATTATCTCTCTCTCTCTCTCTCTCTCTCTACTCATTATCTCTCTCTCTCTCTCTCTCTCTCTCTACTCATTATCTCTCTCTCTCTCTCTCTCTCTCTCTACTCGTTATCTCTCTCTCTCGCTCTCTCTCTCTCTCTCTCTACTCATTATCTCTCTATTCGTTACCTCTGTCTCTCTCTCTGTCTGTCTCTCTCTCTCTATTCGTTATCTCTGTCTCTTTGTCTCTCTCTCTCTCTACTCGTTATCTCTCTCTCTCGCTCTCTCTCTAGTCGTTATATATCTCTCTCTCTCTCTCTCTCTCTCTCTCTCCCCCCCCCCCCCCCCACCCCTCTAGTGCTCAACAGTCGTTGACAGCGTCTCCCTGGTAACATGTTATTGTTTGTGGTTTGCTCCTTGTCGTCATGGCAGCCCCAGGAGGTCATGTGGCAGCTGTGCGCCATCAAGATCACGGAGGCCATCCAGTACGTGGTGGAGTTCGCCAAGCGCATCCACGGCTTCATGGACCTCTGCCAGAACGACCAGATAGTGCTGCTGAAAGCAGGTAAGGGGCGTGGCCCCGCGTGAGCAGGTAAGGGGCGTGGCCCCGCGTGAGCAGGTAAGGGGCGTGGCCCCGCGTGAGCAGGTAAGGGGCGTGGCCCCGCGTGAGCAGGTAAGGGGCGTGGCCCCGTGTGAGCAGGTAAGGGGCGTGGCTCCGTGTGAGCAGGTAAGGGGCGTGGCCCCGTGTGAGCAGGTAAGGGGCGTGGCCCCGCGTGAGCAGGTAAGGGGCGTGGCCCCGCGTGAGCAGGTAAGGGGCGTGGCCCCGTGTGAGCAGGTAAGGGGCGTGGCCCCGTGTGAGCAGGTAAGGGGCGTGGCCCCGCGTGAGCAGGTAAGGGGCGTGGCCCCGCGTGAGCAGGTAAGGGGCGTGGCCCCGTGTGAGCAGGTAAGGGGCGTGGCCTCGTGTGAGCAGGTAAGGGGCGTGGCCCCGTGTGAGCAGGTTAGGGGCGTGGCCCCGTGTGAGCAGCGCGGAGCTGATAGGCTGACATGCACTTCCTCAGAGCCGCCGGGCGTCGGAAGCAAACATGAGGGTCAGTCTGGTGATAAGAGGAGGTGCTGAAAGGACACATTTACTGAACACCAGTTCTAAATGAGACGGCGAGCGTTTGAACCGTCAGACTGACAGGACTGTTAGGACTGATAGGACTGTTAGGATGTCACAACGTGTCCAGTGTCCTCAGCTGTGATTTCACAGTCAACACACAAGCAGTGGCGTTGTTATTCTACATCATGGCAGGAAAGTCAAGTGTCTCAGGTGAGACATGTCCCACATGGTCATGCTAGAGGACAGTCAGTCCGGCCTGCGGCCCCTTAAACACACCACGCCTTCCCCGCACAATCCCTCAGACATCCAGGGAGGTACACAGGTGTGTAGACCGCACCATCACCCCAATATGACCAGTTGAGGACTGGATTCAGTTGTTGTGGGCACAGAGTCAAGCACCACAAAACATGGGCAGAGGGGCGGAGCCACAAGAAACAGGCAGAGGGGCGGAGCCACAAGAAACAGGCAGAGGGGCGGAGCCGCAAGACACGGGCAGAGGGGCGGAGCCGCAAGACACGGGCAGAGGGGCGGAGCCACAAGACACGGGCAGAGGGGCGGAGCCACAAGACATGGGCAGAGGGGCGGAGCCACAAGACACGGGCAGAGGGGCGGAGCCACAAGACACGGGCAGAGGGGCGGAGCCACAAGACATGGGCAGAGGGGCGGAGCCACAAGACATGGGCAGAGGGGCGGAGCCACAAGACATGGGCAGAGGGGCGGAGCCACAAGACACGGGCAGAGGGGCAGAGCCACAAGAC
>NC_140237.1:4823822-4868822 GCF_949987555.1 Borostomias antarcticus
TATCTATCTATCTATCTATCTATCTATCTATCTTCATCCCCTCGTTTTCTGGCTGCAGAGATGGATTTACGTCGGATGGGATGATGTAGTTTAAAGTAAGAAGGATATGAGACAGACATACTCAGTCACACACACTTGCACACACACACACACACACACACACACATACACTGACTCACACACACGTTAGGGGACGTCCTGTTAGGGTGAACCCGGCCCACTTGCGTATCCATTTATCCCCCAGTTAAGAGTTGAAGGTGTGTTATTTGTTTAAGGAGTAGTTGAGTCTCAGTGGGAGAGAATGAGGATTGAACGTCACTCACTCCCTGTTCTGATTAGCTTTCTATGTGACTTTATTGACTTTTTAAAAGCTACTTGGTTTTCAATTGGTATCTGTCCCATTGGGCAATACATTCAATTACGAATAGACACAAATAGGGAAAAGAGGAACATTTAACATGAAAATCTAACCTGAAACAGAAGCACTTATACAGTATAGTCAACAGATGAGCACGTCATATGCACTTGTTGGTCAGTTCCTACTGTACCCATTCTTGTGATTGGACTGCTGGTATATATATACAGTATATATATATATATATACAAGTGAATTGGATGCTGATCACAGGAGCACAGGCAGGATCAGATTCACTCACAACACCTCCAGCACAGAACAGCACCAGCGGACTGTCATCTCCTGGGGACCCCTGTAGCAATATGCATCCAAACCCCTCATCCTCACAGCTATTAAACACCTGACCACAGGAGTGGACACCGAGCTCCCCAACCACAACAACAACAATGACGTCACAATAAAAACATTCTACAGGGTATGATGCCGATAAGTACAGACTATTATTACAAAATGAATCAATGTTAATAGAATAATGTTTTTTAGAATCTATTTATAAGAACGTGTATTATAGCCGTCTCTCTTCTACTGATCAGTTTGTTCAGCCACTTTTTAATTTGTACCTGTCTTTAATTGAAGAGAATTGTGTATAACAAGTGTTGCATGTTCAACATCACACAGAAGGATCAGAAACTGTGTCCTTCTATGCTGGGATCATGAAATGAATTAGCAATCTAAATAAGCAATATTGTCACAATCACTCAGATCCTCCCATCGATGCCTAATATATCTCACGTTGTCACAAAGCAAACCATCTTTACTGAAGACATTGACTATGATTTTGCTTGCCTACCTCCCATAACCATCAGCTCCCCAGCACACCCCACTCTACAGGATAGGATCTAGTTGAGGTAGGTCTACATCTGCTCACTATGGGCTGGATCCCCAGCATGCCCCACCCTACAGGATAGGATCTAGTTGAGGTCGGTCTACATCTGCTCACTATGGGCTGGATCCCCAGCACGCCCCACCCTACAGGATAGGATCTAGTTGAGGTAGGTCTACATCTGCTCACTATGGGCTGGATCCCCAGCATGCCCCACCCTACAGGATAGGATCTAGTTGAGGTCGGTCTACATCTGCTCACTATGGGCTGGATCCCCAGCACGCCCCCCCCTACAGGATAGGATCTAGTTGAGGTCGGTCTACATCTGATCACTATGGGCTGGATTCTGGATCTGAGAGAGGTACAGATCGCCAATTCAATCAGGATATGTTGAAAATTGTGTGTAACGTCACTGAATCTTGAGTTTCTTATCCACAGACTGTGACCTATTAAAGGATTAACATGGTGGTTGGTTACATGTTCTAGGTGTTCATGCTATTTGCACAAGAGGGCATTGAAGACGCACAATGAAAGTTAAATAATATTAAATGTCTTTGACGTGTTAAATTTATAATCCTGTTTTCAAACGGTTGAGAATGTTGTCTTCCAGTGCGTCACATGAGGATAACCACTTCCCTAGCTAACGTTACATGTAGCTAGCTAACTAGTTTGCTTTCATAAGGTGATGTTACTGTATAGTCGTGATTTTATCTTAACTTGGCTAGCTAGCTAATAAAAATTATTAGGCACAGTATGCAGTCATAATAATAAACTTGCCTGCTATTCTTATGGTGCCCAACCCAGATAGCAAGCGGATCAGGGCCATATACAGGCCAGATCTGGCCCTTGTGGCTTAGTTCCGGCCCATATATGGCCCAGAATTATTATACATCCGCTTGCTATCTGGGAATCTATCACCTCACAATCTCGGTGGTCGTAAGAATAGACTTGTCCTCTATTCTTGAGACACTTAATCTTGTTTTGGAAAGTTCTGCTTTCAAAATCTAACCAACTCTATCCCTATCCCTAACATTAACCCTAACCATAGCCATAACCCAAATATACCATACCATACCATACCATTTGATTTATAGAGCACATTTAAAAACAACAAAGTTGACCAAAGTGCTGTCCAAGTCAAACAACAATAACACACAAAGAGCACATAGTAAAACATATGCAGTATGTCACATGAAAAAGGACAAGTCTCTTAGGCCATGTCAGGAAAACGCAAAAGAATATAAGTGTGTTTTGAGGCGTGATTTAAACACCTGCAGAGTGTAAATATAAGGTATTTATGGATACAATGCTTTAAATCCTTACTCTTTTGGGGTTAGAAAAATAATTTTTCAAATATATTTAAATGACTGAATAATAATAAAAAAAAAAAACTAAAAAAAAACATGCAAGACAACTGGCAAGTGTCACATTCAACCACCATGTTACTGCTTTAAAACATTGTAATTGAATGGCTATACAACAGTGCCGTCTAGTGGCTAAAAAAAGGGACCAGCACTGCTAAGTGTACTCCCCATAAGTGATCAGTCCCTCCCAGATCCATAAGTGATCAGTCCCTCCCAGATCCATAAGTGATCAGTCCCTCCCAGATCCATAAGTGATCAGTCCCTCCCAGATCCATAAGTGATCAGTCTCTCCCAGATCCATAAAGATCTATTCAACCTCTCTTCTCAGATCCATTCTCTAGATCCATCCTCACAACTAGACCCCTCCTTAGTGTTTCACCCTCACAACTAGACCCATCCTTAGTGTTTCACCCTCACAACTAGACCCATCCTTAGTGTTTCACCCTCACAACTAGACCCATCCTTAGTGTTTCACCCTCACAACTAGACCCATCCTTAGTGTTTCACCCTCACAACTAGACCCATCCTTAGTGTTTCACCCTCCCAGATAGAAGAGATGTGTTATTAGTCTCATCTCATCCATGTCACAGGACGCATGTTGTGAACAGGTTGAAGAAGAACATTGGCACTTGGTGTGTGGCAAGTTTGGTGGTTTCAACTTCCCATTTGGTCGTGTTCAAGTTGTAGCACGGTAGCTAGTTCCAGATCTGCTCAGAGAGACATCATAAGCCCAGAGAGAGTTTGAGGAAGGGGCTGTCCCTCTGACCCAGGTCACACAGGGGCTGTCCCTCTGACCCAGGTCACACAGGGGCTGTCCCTCTGACCCAGGTCACACAGGGGCTGTCCAGCACACATGAGTATCAAAGCCTTGACTGACGCTGAACTGGGGGTCAAGATTCAGTCAAATAAGACAAAGCACATGTATTTGCAATAAGTGGTATTTAGGTTAAGAGTTAAAAGTGATGCTTAACAGATTGGATCTTGTTTAAATGTTTTATCCCGGCAACATTGTTTTAAATCGTTCTTAGGACATTCAGTGTGTGTGTGTGTGTGTGTGTGCGTGCGTGCGTGTGTGCGTCGTAGGCTACAGTAGCTAGCTCTTTATTTGAACCATTTTTTGGAGCTTTATTTGCACATTAAGGTCATTCCTCTGCAGTGCAATACTAACATGACTCCCATGCCATTTGATTCTATCCCTCAGGGAATATTCAAACTAGTTCACTTGTTTTGGCTCAGTACGTTTCCCTGCTGGTTGTTTGCTCCTCAGTTTGGTATGAGAGCTCTGGTCCCTCTGAGAACATCCAGCAGCCCTGCAATCTAGAGCTCGGAACGGAAGGACCTCGTCACCATACCTTATCAAATGTTCTTCTGTTCTTGGATTTGGAAGAACGTAATTAATCCAACACGTTGTACTGTAGGCTAACTAATGATGCACTAGCCTTTACCTCCTCTGCTCTTTCAGAAGGGTTTTATTTCAACACATTTATCATAGAGGAAAACTAAACAATAATTGATCGTAAAGGGCTTCTCCATCTTTGGAGAGAAGGCGTGCTTGCTGTAGGACCCACAGCCATCTGGGACTGGGTGAAAAGGCTTAGGATGGACAGCATGCTGTAACTCAGGGAGAGAATAGAGCCTGGATCCCCCAAGATCACTCAGTGGGTCAGTGATGAGGATCAGGGTCCGAGCGTCCGTCCCCCTGATGGTGGCTGTGTGCCGGCCTACTGACCCATACACACAGACCCTACTGACCCATACACACAGACCCTACTGACCCATACACACAGACCCTACTGACCCATACACACAGACCCTACTGACCCATACATACAGGCCCTACTGACCCATACATACAGACCCTACTGACCCACACATACAGACCCTACTGACCCATACATACAGACCCTACTGACCCATACATACAGACCCTACTGACCCACACATACAGACCCTACTGACCCATACATACAGACCCTACTGACCCATACATACAGACCCTACTGACCCATACACACAGACCCTACTGACCCATACATACAGACCTACTGACCCATACATACAGACCCTACTGACCCATACACACAGACCCTACTGACCCATACATACAGACCCTACTGACCCATACATACAGACCTACTGACCCATACATACAGACCCTACTGACCCATACACACAGACCCTACTGACCCATACACACAGACCCTACTGACCCATACACACAGACCCTACTGACCCATACACACAGACCTACTGACCCATACAGGTCCTACTGACCCATACACACAGACCCTACTGACCCATACATTCAGACCCTACTGACCCATACACACAGACCCTACTGACCCATACACACAGACCCTACTGACCCATACATACAGGCCCTACTGACCCACACATACAGACCCTACTGACCCATACACACAGACCCTACTGACCCATACACACAGACCCTACTGACCCATACACACAGACCTATTGACCCATACACACAGACCCTACTGACCCATACACACAGACCCTACTGACCCATACACACAGACCCTACTGACCCATACATACAGGCCCTACTGACCCATACATACAGACCTACTGACCCATACATACAGACCCTACTGACCCATACACACAGACCCTACTGACCCATACACACAGACCCTACTGACCCATACAGACCTACTGACCCATACACACAGACCCTACTGACCCATACATACAGACCTACTGACCCATACACACAGACCTACTGACCCATACACACAGACCCTACTGACCCATACATACAGACCTACTGACCCATACATACAGACCCTACTGACCCATACATACAGGCCCTACTGACCCATACACACAGACCCTACTGACCCATACACACAGACCCTACTGACCCATACACACAGACCCTACTGACCCATACATACAGACCTACTGACCCATACACACAGACCCTACTGACCCATACATACAGACCTACTGACCCATACACACAGACCCTACTGACCCATACACACAGACCCTACTGACCCATACACACAGACCCTACTGACCCATACATACAGACCTACTGACCCATACACACAGACCCTACTGACCCATATTCAGCAACAGTTGAGTTGCAACACTGTAAAGAAGTGATAACAGTATCAGAGTCCAAGAACGGGACATCAAGTTCATAACCTTATCTCTTACCTCAAAGCCAACCAATCAGTCATTAATAATATGAAGCAATATTAGCAAGTAGAAAAGCAATAGATGGTTAGATCATAGGATGCTCGGCTGGTCGTTTATTATTCTGATTTTCATTAATTTATTATTTGTTTGGTTTCTATTATTTTATACGTCCCTGTCTCATCACACAGGAACATGTCACATACTGGGGAAGGACTGTGACATTAGGTGTGTGTGTGTGTGTGTGTGTGTGTGTGTGTGTGTGTGTGTGTGTGTGTGTGTGTGTGTGTGTGTGTGTGCGCGCGCGTGTGTATGCGTGCTGCGTGCATGTGTGTGTGTGTGAGTGTGTGTTATGAATGAAAACCTAACTTGGGTTAAGTTAGAGAATCAAAGAACACGCGATTGGTCGGTCAAGCTGTCTATCAAACCAAGACGATAGTTTTATTCCAGTGTTACGATTTGCAAAAGGGATTCTGAACAGGAAGTTTTTCCCACGCTCAGAATGGTGAATGAAACCAGGAGTGTGGTCTTATAATCGTGAGAGAGGAAGTGATGTCAACAGGACAGGGAAGTGATGTCACACAGAAACAAATGGTCGTGGTCTTATGAGAACGAACTACAAAGTAGTTCACACAAGTTTGTAAAATAATAATCTGAAGAAGAACAGTCAGGTAGGAAAACAGAAAAGAACAAATGGTCAGGATAACACATTAGTGAGACTGGAATTTCACCACAGCGCGTGTGTGTGTGTGTGTGTGTGTGTGCGCGTGCATGCGTGCATGTGTGTGCGTGTGTGCGCGCGTGTGTGTATGCGTGCTGCGTGCATGCATGTGTGTGTGTGTGTGTGTACTGTATACTGTACATATGCATGTATGAGCAGCCTGCTTATTGCTGCAGTGCTGGAGCAGAGGTCCCAGACAAGGCTTTGATCAGGACAGCAGGTCAGAGGTCAGCAGGTCAGCAGGTCAGAGAGGCTGAATGTTCACCCCCTTCATTTCCCTCCATCTTTACAACAACCCTCTCAAAGTCCAAAGCACACAAACAAACTGACTTTTTTTTCATAAATACGAGTAACTTTAGCCATAACCGAATGTCAAGCAATAATGTAAATCTTGTATTTTTATTTTGTGTATAGTTTGAAATATTGCATGTCAATGCAGATTCTAATTTATCACATTTGAGTTCACTTTGTTTCTCTCTCTTTATTGTGAACTCGGTGTGTTGTGTGATCTCTACTGACTGGTTCTGTTCTGAGAACATAGACTGTGCATACACCTACCCTTCATTTAAACACCCCTGTAACTTTATATAATGTCTATAGGCAAAAGGAATACTGCTATAGATGCTTTCTCAGTACAAACATTTATCTGTTGATGAAATGTACAGTATGGTTTGGTATACTGCTCTCTTGTAGGTTTAGTTGGATAGATAAGTAGAGAAGCGGTATTGTGTTGTTTTTCTGGAGGGGCGGTGCTTTCCTGAGCACGCCCGTCATTTGAGACTACGCCACCTGGTTTATGTCTTTGACTTCACAGAGTATTGACACATTTATTAATGTTAATGAGTAATTATGATGAGTAATGATCATAGTACAATGCCTACAATACCCAGCATGCACCTGTATCAGTGTGCTTGTCTTGGGAAAGACATGTTTCCTTTCTTTGTCTAAGTTTGTTCGAGGAAATAGCTTCGGCTTTTTATACGACATGGCTGCTGCACCTGAGTTTCTATATTCAGTCTCAGAAAAAGAAATGTGTTTGTTTGATTCAAGCTTAAAAAGCAGTATTCATTTGTGTTGTTTTGGTTTTCCAAACCTGTCAGATGTGATTGTGAGCCCCTATCTGTGGGAGCTGAGGCACCTGACTTAAGTCAAGATGACATCCGTCCAACTTGGCCCATGTCAACCAGGATGTGAACACAGAAACCAAAAGAGTGTTGATTGGATTCTGAGGTGACACCCTCAAACAAGTGTCCACTGCTTTGAAAGCAGTTAATGTTGCAGTTCACTTAAAAAAGAAGAAATAAGATCAATTCTCCATTCGTTTTTATATTACTGCATTACAATCTTGAAGATTGATCATAAGAAGTTACATTTGAATACCTGGTTGACTATTCAATTGCTTTAGTGCTCAGTTCTTAAAAGCAGATGGGACCCTATGATAGAAGAATGGACAATCTTATTTCATGTTTTATTTTGTAATATGAATTAAATTAGCCTCTGTTCTAATACAATAAACGGTCATCACATATTTGATGGAGAAAGGAATATGCAACACAATTTGCAACTCTGTTAAATAAACAAGCTGTGGTTTTAATGAAGAACCAGTTAAGTCGTTTGGTCATGTTTGGATGTCATATATTTGCTACTGATTTTGAAATTGTGATATTGGAACATGTACTTTTTTTCACAGCTTTTTTGAACTCACTCTTGAGTTGTCTTCACAACAGCGACTTTGTTCCTTGTCTGATTCATAAATACAGATAGAAGTATTTTGATTCATTTTGTAAATACGACTGTAAAGAAAATAAGAAATGTAATGTTGTCCTTTAAATACTTTTCATTCTAATATGAATATTGTTATATTGTACTTAGAAACTGTACTTTAATACCTTTATCAGAGGTGCGTTGGACACATCCATTTTTGATGTGTAAATTGTATTGTTATCCCATAATAAAAATGACAGCTTGTAAAAAAGCTAGAGCAATCAACACTGTGCTTCCTGTCATGACTGGAGTCTAGCGCCGTTATGTTCAGACGTTCTATGTTTCTAGAGTCGGTACCCTCGTGGAACCACCCCTGACCTCGCTGGCTCACCTTGTCTCTCAGAAGGGGTACGTGGTCCAGTGGCTAAGGACCTGTAAACAGAAGGTTGCTGGTTCGAGTCCCGAGCCAGGCGATGGGAGCATAGTTTGAATTGATGGGGCTACTGGCGGTCAGCCCTGACCCTGCTCCTGAGGCCTCCATCAGGGGCTGCTGACCAGCACTCATCTCTACTGTGTGAATCAGCGTGAGCTGAATGAATTGAAGAGCAGAAGACAAATTTGAGTTCTTTGTCTTACATGACAATTAAGTATTTCTCCTCTCTACTGTCAGTGTGTTGCACGGCTTCTCCAGCAGAGGGTGTAAAAGAGACAACAACTTATCTTTAGTCACAGTTTTTCTTCCATTTTCTGCATTGCGAGTAAGTTACATGTACATTGCGAGCTGGATTGAATGCTACTCCTAGTCTCACATCACTGACACCACCCCTCCACACACACCTACTAAACATATCTGATCCTGTTTTACACTGTAAAGTTCGTTTCTATCCAGGTTTTAAGGGCATATGTTATATTTCTTTAGATAATAAAAAAAGAACAGAATGAAGGTGATGTTCATGAATGTTGCTGTAGGTATTCCTGTCTTGTCTTGTTCTTGTCTGTGGAGAATCCACTTCCTCTTCCTAGCACTTACAGCTGTTGTGCAATGGCATCAGTGGTCTGCTCAGTGAACCGTGATTGAGCAAACCGATCCCCCCGACCCCCCCCACCCCCCTTCCCCATACCAGCGCTGCCTCGCCCATGACTCACCCACACCCCCCCCACCCACACTCCCCTCACCTATGACTCACCCACATTCCCTATGACTTTGTTTGCCAAGTTGCCATGTCGATGGTGATTTCATTAAGCGGGGGAGGGGGATGAGAAATGAACTCAGATCAACTTCTTCAATGTGGATGAGTATGATTTATTTTTATATGGTTTTATTGTTTATCTACCTCTGCCCCAGCGATAGCGCAGGGCGAGAGGTAATGTTTCCGGTGGCGTGTGTGTGTGTGTGTGAAGTGTGTCTGTTAGCAGGATTACGTTAAAACTACTGGACAGATTTTCAGGAAACCCGGTGGAAGGATGTAGCATGGTCTGAAACTTAGAAGAGCATTTTGGTCCTGTCCAGGGGTCGCCCAAACACGGGTCCTGTCCAGGGGACACCCAAACACGGGTCCTGTCCAGGGGTCACCCAAACACGGGTCCTGTCCAGGGGTCGCCCAAACACGGGTCCTGTCCAGGGGTCGCCCAAACACGGGTCCTGTCCAGGGGACACCCAAACACGGGTCCTGTCCAGGGGTCACCCAAACACGGGTCCTGTCCAGGGGTCGCCCAAACACGGGTCCTGTCCAGGGGTCGCCCAAACACGGGTCCTGTCCAGGGGTCACCCAAACACGGGTCCTGTGCAGGGGTCGCCCAAACACGGGTCCTGTCCAGGGGTCGCCCAAACACGGGTCCTGTCCAGGGGCCGCCCAAACACGGGTCCTGTCCAGGGGCCGCCCCAAACACGGCCGGACTGGCCATTCAAAGAGTGCTCTGCACTGCCCCCCACCGGCTGTGACTCAAGGGGGGGCGCCAGAGAGCCAGCCGAATACAGCCACCCATTCACCTCCACCGTCATGTTTACCTCAGGACGGCCATTCACCTCCATTCATTTTTTGAACCAAGATTACGCAATAACTACCAGACCGATTTTCAAGGTGTCCTATTATGCTAATTTTCAACAATTTAATGTATTTGGGGTCCCCAAAACATGTCTTTGAGTATTTTT
This sequence comes from Borostomias antarcticus, assembly GCF_949987555.1. Classification (NCBI taxonomy): domain Eukaryota; kingdom Metazoa; phylum Chordata; class Actinopteri; order Stomiiformes; family Stomiidae; genus Borostomias; species Borostomias antarcticus. Next base: position 4,834,167 of record NC_140237.1, read on the forward strand.
GCTGAAAATACCACTCAGAATAAGCATTCTAGCATGCCTCTTTACCCCTCCGTTGACCACGAGATCAGATTGAGCGGATTGAGTGCATTTTTCATATGCAAATGAGCTCAGCTAAGAGCAAGTCGGCAGGCTAGAGAACGAGGGCTGTTGACGGCGCTATGCTAACCTCAAATATAGCTGGCTATACATACACTCGATGCCACTGTGACAAATTCCATTGTCCTCTCTCCCTGACTAAACATGATAGCGTTAGAGACCATGTTATTATCTCCATGGTTGCATGCTGTTACTATATGAGGCTATATGACAGCGTTCGACTACAAACAATAAAAGCTAGACTCTGTAGGCCGAGAGGAATCCAATGATATCCACTTCTTAACATGTGATCATTTTTCAATGACTGCTCGATGAACTAGAAGTCTACCAATTTCATTCCACTAATGTTACTCTGACATATGATGAGACAAGCATCCGGGTTGAGGCAAAAGGGGAGTTTGTTTGTGTTAGCTAGCTAGTGTTGTACTAGCGTAGCACTATATTCAAACACACAGCATCATTACTTACAGTTTCTGCATAATTTCCATGGACAGTTGGTATTGCTTGATCATTCAGAAAGAGTTTTTTGAGTAATTTGAAAACCCTGCATTGTACTGACCCAGGTGGGAAAAGCAACCGGGCGCAGTCCCTGACTGTGACGTAGAGTGACACGGGAGATTTGAATGGCTTGCAGGGACTGACATTTTTTATAATGTTTTAATTTCGGCTGACCACAACAAAATGACTGGGTTGTTTCACTTCATACTTTGTGTGCTAGTAGGCCCATCAGAGACTCAAATGTACATGCAAGAACTATGAAAAAGTTAGTTTTGCAAACGTGGACCACTTTCATTAAACTCGGTGGAGGGGTGTAGCATGGGCCTTTAGAACCCATTACATTTTGCCATTCCCAGGGACACAAAACTCATTCCGGGGCGGAGGTCTGTGCTCTCTGAGCACCATTTCCACTTGATTCTATTTGTATATGGAGATGCAAGAGTGTGTTAAAAGTATCTACAGTTTAGCCTGAAGTATTTCACTACTAGGATTGTGTTTGGGATGATTGTGTCTGATTGTCTGATGTTACTTAGACCCATCACTGGAGGACGCTGCTTTTAAAGCAGACAGGTTAGAATCATCCTTCCTTGATAACATTCCGTTCACTTTATATCATCTATCAGGCTTTAGACTTTCCTGGAATAAATGGAGAAGGAGAATCGATAGCGGAAATATTCATGGATTATCAGCCATCCTAAAACATCTAAATATACCAGCCATCCCAATACATCTAAATATATCAGCCATCCCAATACATCTAAATATATCAGCCATCCCAATACATCTAAATATACCAGCCATCCTAAAACATCTAAATATACCAGCCATCCCAATACATCTAAATATATCAGCCATCCCAATACATCTAAATATATCAGCCATCCCAATACATCTAAATATATCAGCCATCCCAATACATCTAAATATATCAGCCATCCCAATACATCTAAATATACCAGCCATCCCAATACATCTAAATATATCAGCCATCCCAATACATCTAAATATATCAGCCATCCCAATACATCTAAATATACCAGCCATCCCAATACATCTAAATATTCATGGATTATCAGCCATCCCAATACATCTAAATTCTGGTGATATTGATACAAAACACAATTGTTCTTAGGCCAACTGAGACATCAGAGCGTTAGCATGCTTTGATGTTAAACCACATACAGTAGGTCACCTAAAAGGCAGCAACACTGTGCTTTTACACCTGAGGGAAAGGCTTTCATATCTCCCAACAGTTATCTGTGTGTTATCTGGCCATAAAAGCGTCCACTCCAGGGTGTGTCCAAAGAGGCCTCCCCTGCTCGGAGAGGGTCTGCGGCCAAGCTCAGAAGCCTCATTGGCGTAGAGAATGATGTGTAGGTCCATAGTTCCAGCAGTGCATAGCTATCACACCCCAGTGGATTGCACCATAGAGACCACCTTCCATCCAGCTGAAATATCTGAAGCGTGCATAGTCCCACTGCATAGCATAGGGGCAACATTGTGTTGCTTATCACAGTCATTTATGCTCTACATTTGCTTTAGACCTTTCTCATTTCAAAAGACAAAGCTCTCTTACTGTTGTCCAATAGAACATAAATAATGTTCTCTCCATCCAGGAACTGCTTTGAGCTCCTCTATAATCAGTGCAGGGTATTACTGTGTGGTTAATAATCACACACACTATTCATCCCTCTGGCAATGTTTGCTCTCATTCCCTTTCAGGGTGTCGCTCCCCCCCCTCCCAGAGAGACATGAGGACAGGCCACGCTGTAGTAACATGACCAACAGACTCAAACAACACAGCACATGACTCGAAACCACTGACCGTCAGTTGACAGTATGAAGACACACAGAAAAAATGACTGCACCACCGTGTTGTATTGTGAATGTCTTGTGATACAGACTTGTCAGAATGAACTGCAAGCCTGTACACAGCGGTGATGTCATCACTGTGGGACAGCACCCGAGGGGCCATGTCTGAGTGTGGAGTCATCATGAATTATAATAAGCTCATTCGCCCAGGCAAGATTGAGCATGATATACAAGGTACATACATTTATAGTATGTGTCTATGGAACATATTAGAATTGAGTCATATCAGAGGATTAGTGAAGCCCCAGATGAGAGGATGACCAGGAGAGCGTGTTGGGCTGGAAGAGAGAGCGTGTTGGGCTGGAAGAGAGAGTGTGTTGGGCTGGAAGAGAGAGCGTGTTGGGCTGGAAGAGAGAGCGTGTTGGGCTGGAAGAGAGAGCGTGTTGGGCTGGAGGAGAGAGCGTGTTGGGCTGGAAGAGAGAGCGTGTTGGGCTGGAAGAGAGAGTGTGTTGGGCTGGAAGAGAGAGCGTGTTGGGCTGGAAGAGAGAGCGTGTTGGGCTGGAAGAGAGAGCGTGTTGGGCTGGAAGAGAGAGCGTGTTGGGCTGGAAGAGAGAGCGTGTTGGGCTGGAAGAGAGAGCGTGTTGGGCTGGAAGAGAGAGCGTGTTGGGCTGGAAGAGAGAGCGTGTTGGGCTGGAAGAGAGAGTGTGTTGGGCTGGAAGAGAGAGCGTGTTGGGCTGGAAGAGAGAGTGTGTTGGGCTGGAAGAGAGAGCGTGTTGGGCTGGAAGAGAGAGCGTGTTGGGCTGGAAGAGAGAGCGTGTTGGGCTGGAAGAGAGAGCGTGTTGGGCTGGAAGAGAGACCGTGTTGGGCTGGAAGAGAGAGCGTGTTGGGCTGGAAGAGAGAGTGTGTTGGGCTGGAAGAGAGAGCGTGTTGGGCTGGAAGAGAGAGCGTGTTGGGCTGGAAGAGAGAGCGTGTTGGGCTGGAAGAGAGAGCGTGTTGGGCTGGAAGAGAGAGCGTGTTGGGCTGGAAGAGAGAGTGTGTTGGGCTGGAAGAGAGAGCGTGTTGGGCTGGAAGAGAGAGCGTGTTGGGCTGGAAGAGAGAGCGTGTTGGGCTGGAAGAGAGAGCGTGTTGGGCTGGAAGAGAGAGCGTGTTGGGCTGGAGGAGAGAGCGTGTTGGGCTGGAGGAGAGAGCGTGTTGGGCTGGAAGAGAGAGCGTGTTGGGCTGGAAGAGAGAGCGTGTTGGGCTGGAGGAGAGAGCGTGTTGGGCTGGAGGAGAGAGCGTGTTGGGCTGGAGGAGAGAGCGTGTTGGGCTGGAAGAGAGAGCGTGTTGGGCTGGAAGAGAGAGCGTGTTGGGCTGGAGGAGAGAGCGTGTTGGGCTGGAGGAGAGAGCGTGTTGGGCTGGAGGAGAGAGCGTGTTGGGCTGGAAGAGAGAGCGTGTTGGGCTGGAGGAGAGAGCGTGTTGGGCTGGAGGAGAGAGCGTGTTGGGCTGGAGGAGAGAGCGTGTTGGGCTGGAAGAGAGAGCGTGTTGGGCTGGAAGAGAGAGCGTGTTGGGCTGGAAGAGAGAGCGTGTTGGGCTGGAAGAGAGAGTGTGTTGGGCTGGAAGAGAGAGTGTGTTGGGCTGGAAGAGAGAGCGTGTTGGGCTGGAAGAGAGAGCGTGTTGGGCTGGAGGAGAGAGTGTGTTGGGCTGGAAGAGAGAGTGTGTTGGGCTGGAAGAGAGAGTGTCTTGGGCTGGAAGAGAGAGTGTGTTGGGCTGGAAGAGAGAGCGTGTTGGGCTGGAAGAGAGAGCGTGTTGGGCTGGAAGAGAGAGCGTGTTGGGCTGGAAGAGAGAGCGTGTTGGGCTGGAAGAGAGAGCGTGTTGGGCTGGAAGAGAGAGCGTGTTGGGCTGGAAGAGAGAGCGTGTTGGGCTGGAAGAGAGAGGATGTCAGTGTGTGAAGCATGTTGTCCCTGTGTCACAAATGATTGAACACATTGAATCCCATCTTCACTGGTATCATGTCTCTGCCCTGTCTGACTTGTATTAGAAATACATGTTCAACTTAATTTCATTCATCTTATCGTACATATGACAAATACATCCCCCTGAACCTTGGATTACCTTTCCTAAAAAACTGAGCCCAAGATGCCGTATTATTGATTACTGTAGGTCATTGTAAGAGATGCTAACAGGAAAAAAAAACTCACACTTGACTTATCAATTCCCAACCAACATACATTAGCCTTCCCCTTTAAGAGGAAGGCCTCTTGCGTAAGGTGGGGAGTGGAATTGGGCCCACGTGCGCGAGCAGCCCTGGGCTGTAGAGGCACACTCTGGATATCCACATCACTGCAACATTAGCATGAACCCACACTTTATATTCTAGTCCCGAGCACAGATGGAGCGAGCAGCTCTTCATATTCTAGCCTGTGGGCCTGTCTCTTGGTCGCCTGTAATGTTAAAACACACACTTCAAAGGCTGTTTCTGAGGGGGGAGGTCCTGGTTGGATCACTGTAGAAGGGCTATTTCCTGTGAAAGATGAAGATGAGGATGGAGAGGTTTGGGTGGCTCTTCTGACACTAACCAAGCCCATTAAAAATCTGTGAGAAACAACTCCAATGGACTGATCATCGCCCGGTGTTCACAGTATAAGGAGACATAGGGGTACATTGTGTTATAAGCACATTCCAAAATCATTGAAATACACTCAAATGACACTTTTTGGTGCTTGGGAAAGTAGTAGAACAGGTATAAACTCTGGGTTAGAGCCCATAATCTCACCAACACTGAGATCTTTCCTACCAGTAAACACAACCAGCAGGCTTCAGGTCTGGGGCTCTGCCAGTCACAAACCACCCCCACTACCCTTTAATCGTGGGAATAGTGGACAGGTGGGCAGCATGCCAACCGCTGACACTCACAGTCTTAACCAGTAGAAAAATAGCTTTTCCTTTTTAATTATACCGTGAAAATGAATGAGTTGTGGAGTCTGACATGCTTTATTGAGCTTTAACGTACCTTTTAGCAAATGAGGTGGCAGCTACCGGTGCGCCGGGGACGCACAGCGAGCGTGGGGTCTGTCCATGATTAAATGAAGGTTGTTTGAGGGTTGCCCGCTTGTTTGCATTGCCGCCCGCTGAATTACTGAGCTTTGAGGCCGTCCAAGGAACCGCCGGTTCAAATGAGTTATTGAAAACAAATAAGACAGGAGGGGTGAGGGATGGGAACCTGCATTAGCACAAACGCACCGGACAACCTCTTTCCAATTACAGGTCTGTCAACGCCATCTGGATTAGCAAGGGAGGGGGGGATAGGCTAATATTTATCCTGAAGTGTGAGTGATAGGGGTTGTGTTATGAATCGTAGCTCAGGTACTGTAGGCCTACACACACATTCAGTGGGAGGGAACCATCAGGAGAGGGCCTAGACTAGCTAGCTCTTCTCGCTCACCACCGATCGAGGACTGTGTAGAGGGTTGAGGTTTGAGCCATGGAATGCTGAGGCTCTTTTGACATGCGTTTCCATGGAGACTGGAACTAGCCATGCCATGCTGAATGACCTGGAATGACATCACACTTTGTGATCAAAGTTGGCACTGTGGGATCCGAACCGAGACGATCGTGTGTTTGTGATCAAAGTTGGCACTGTGGGATCCGAACCGAGACGATCGTGTGTTTGTGATCAAAGTTGGCACTGTGGGATCCGAACCGAGACGATTGTGTGTTTGTGATCAAAGTTGGCACTGTGGGATCCGAACCGAGACGATTGTGTGTTTGTGATCAAAGTTGGCACTGTGGGATCCGAACCGAGACGATCGTGTGTTTGGACGTCAGGCGCTTGTTTACCCATTCATAGAAGGCTGGTGTGGCAGATGGTTGGCCATGGGTTTAATGTTGGACATAATCCAGCTCCATTAAAGAGCATAAGATGGTCATTGATAGAACGGTAATGTAAGGCACCATTGCCATATTCTGTAGGAAGAGAAGCACATCAACTCGGTTTTATAGCTCACGAATGGATGTATAGTTATATAGTTATATAGTTATATAGTTATATCCTTTTCTGAACCTTGAGGGGTCTTTATTTGGCCATGCGTGACACACACGCAAACACACGTGAGTGAGGGCGACAGAGCACACACAACACACACACACACACACACATACACACAACACACACACACACAACACACAACACACACACACACACACACACAGACACAACACACACACACACACACACACACAGACACACACACACAACACACACAACACACACAGACACAAACACACACAGACACAACACACACACACAACACACACACACACACACACAGGCACACACACACACACACACACACAACACACACACACAGACACACACACACACACACACACGTCTTCGGTGGTCGCTGGTGGAAATAGTTCCCTGCATTTGTCCCATCCAAGCCGTCCTCCTCCAGTCAGGAGCAGTGGGCAGCCTGGTCAGTGTCCTCCTCCAGGGGCAGTCAGGAGCAGTGGGCAGCCTGGTCAGTGTCCTCCTCCAGGGGCAGTCAGGAGCAGTGGGCAGCCTGGTCAGTGTCCTCCTCCAGGGGCAGCCAGGAGCAGTGGGCAGCCTGGTCAGTGTCCTCCTCCAGGGGCAGTCAGGAGCAGGGGGCAGCCTGGTCAGTCTCCTCCTCCAGGGGCAGTCAGGAGCAGTGGGCAGCCTGGTCAGTCTCCTCCTCCAGGGGCAGCCAGGAGCAGTGGGCAGCCTGGTCAGTGTCCTCCTCCAGGGGCAGCCAGGAGCAGTGGGCAGTCTGGTCAGTGTTCTCCTCCAGGGGCAGCCAGGAGCCGTGGGCAGCCATCGTTCATGGCGCCCGGAGACCAAGTCCTAGGGGACGGGTTGAACATGCAAACTCCACACAGAAAGACTCAGAGACCTTCTTGCTGTGAAGCGACAGTAGTAGGTCCTAGACCACCGTGCCGCACGTGAGTGATTTTGGGGTCTTGCTCGAGGACACTTCCGCACACTGCCGGGAGCTGGGATGGATCCAGGGACCTTGAGATCCCCGGCCGTCTGCTCTACCTCCCGTGCCGCTCCTATTAAGAGTATAATGAGACTGAAATCAAATGTTCTGCTGCTCAAGAGATACATTATACTGGCTTTTCATGGAAAGATCAAAATGTAAACTTCAGTCCTCTGGTGGTAGTCCTTCAGTAGTCTGGTGGTAATCTGGTGGTAGTCCTCAGTACTCTGGTGGTAGTCCTTCAGTAGTCTGGTGGTAGTCCTTCAGTCCTCTGGTGGTAGTCCTTCAGTACTCTGGTGGTAGTCCTTCAGTAGTCTGGTGGTAGTCCTTCAGTCCTCTGGTGGTAGTCCTTCAGTACTCTGGTGGTAGTCCTTCAGTCCTCTGGTGGTAGTCCTTCAGTACTCTGGTGGTAGTCCTTCAGTAGTCTGGTGGTAGTCCTTCAGTCCTCTGGTGGTAGTCCTTCAGTACTCTGGTGGTAGTCCTTCAGTAGTCTGGTGGTAGTCCTTCAGTACTCTGGTGGTAGTCCTTCAGTAGTCTGGTGGTAGTCCTTCAGTAGTCTGGTGGTAGTCTGGTGGTAGTCCTTCAGTAGTCTGGTGGTAGTCCTTCAGTAGTCTGGTGGTAGTCTGGTGGTAGTCCTTCAGTAGTCTGGTGGTAGTCCTTCAGTACTCAGGTGGTAGTCTGGTGGTAGTCCTTCAGTAGTCTGGTGGTAGTCCTTCAGTACTCAGGTGGTAGTTTGGTGGTGGTCCTTCAGTCCTCTGGTGGTAGTCCTTCAGTACTCTGGTGGTAGTCCTTCAGTAGTCTGGTGGTAGTCTGGTGGTAGTCCTTCAGTAGTCTGGTGGTAGTCCTTCAGTACTCAGGTGGTAGTCCTTCAGTACTCTGGTGGTAGTCCTTCAGTAGTCTGGTGGTAGTCCTTCAGTAGTCTGGTGGTAGTCCTTCAGTACTCAGGTGGTAGTCCTTCAGTACTCTGGTGGTAGTCCTTCAGTACTCTGGTGGTAGTCCTTCAGTACTCAGGTGGTAGTCCTTCAGTACTCAGGTGGTAGTCCTTCAGTAGTCTGGTGGTAGTCCTTCAGTAGTCTGGTGGTAGTCCTTCAGTACTCAGGTGGTAGTCCTTCAGTACTCTGGTGGTAGTCCTTCAGTACTCTGGTGGTAGTCCTTCAGTACTCTGGTGGTAGTCCTTCAGTACTCAGGTGGTAGTCCTTCAGTACTCTGGTGGTAGTCCTTCAGTACTCTGGTGGTAGTCCTTCAGTACTCAGGTGGTAGTCCTTCAGTACTCTGGTGGTAGTCCTTCAGTACTCTGGTGGTAGTCCTTCAGTAGTCTGGTGGTAGTCCTTCAGTAGTCTGGTGGTAGTCCTTCAGTAGTCTGGTGGTAGTTTGGTGGTGGTCCTTCAGTCCTCTGGTGGTAGTCCTTCAGTACTCTGGTGGTAGTCCTTCAGTAGTCTGGTGGTAGTCTGGTGGTAGTCCTTCAGTACTCTGGTGGTAGTCCTTCAGTACTCTGGTGGTAGTCCTTCAGTAGTCTGGTGGTAGTCCTTCAGTAGGCTGGTGGTAGTCCTTCAGTAGTCTGGTGGTAGTCTGGTGGTAGTCCTTCAGTAGTCTGGTGGTAGTCCTTCAGTACTCTGGTGGTAGTCCTTCAGTACTCTGGTGGTAGTCTGGTGGTAGTCCTTCAGTAGTCTGGTGGTAGTCCTTCAGTACTCAGGTGGTAGTCCTTCAGTAGTCTGGTGGTAGTCCTTCAGTAGTCTGGTGGTAGTCTGGTGGTAGTCCTTCAGTACTCTAGTGGTAGTCCTTCAGTAGTCTGGTGGTAGTCCTTCAGTACTCTGGTGGTAGTCTGGTGGTAGTCCTTCAGTACTCTGGTGGTAGTCCTTCAGTACTCTGGTGGTAGTCCTTCAGTCCTCTGGTGGTAGTTTGGTGGTGGTCCTTCAGTAGTCTGGTGGTAGTCCTTCAGTCCTCAGGTGGTAGTCTGGTGGTAGTCCCTCAGTACTCTGGTGGTAGTCCTTCAGTAGTCTGGTGGTAGTCCCTCAGTACTCTGGTGGTAGTCCCTCAGTACTCTGGTGGTAGTCCTTCAGTAGTCTGGTGGTAGTCCCTCAGTACTCTGGTGGTAGTCCCTCAGTACTCTGGTGGTAGTCCTTCAGTACTCTGGTGGTAGGCCTTCCTGCCCCCAATTACTAACATACTTTGTCTGCAGCAGAGAATATATGAGACCGGGGGAGGAAGAGGAAGGGAGAGGAGGGAGGAGAGAGAGAGGGAGGAGAGAGAGAGAGGAGAGAGAGGAGGGAGGACAGAGAGAGGGAGGAGAGAGAGAGAGGAGAGAGAGAGAGGGAAGAAAGAGAGAGGAGAGAGAGAGGGAGGAGAGAGAGGAGGGAGAAGAGAGAGGAGGGGAGGAGAGAGAGGGAGGAGAGAGAGAGAGGGAGGAGAGAGAGGAGGGAGGAGAGATTGGGGAGGAGAGAGAGAGGGAGGAGAGAGAGAGAGGTGAGAGAGAGAGGGAGGAGAGAGAGGAGGGAGAAGAGAGAGGAGGGGAGGAGAGAGAGGGAGGAGAGAGAGAGAGGGAGGAGAGAGAGGAGGGAGGAGAGACGGGGGAGGAGAGAGAGAGGGAGGAGAGAGAGGAGGGGAGGAGAGAGAGAGGGAGGAGAGAGAGGAGGGAGGAGAGACGGGGGAGGAGAGAGAGAGGGAGGAGAGAGAGGAGGGGAGGAGAGAGAGGAAGGAGAGAGAGAGAGGGAGGAGAGAGAGGAGGGAGGAAAGAGAGAGGGAGGAGAGACGGGGGAGGAGAGAGAGGAGGGAGAGAGAGACGAGGGAGGAGAGAGAGAGGGAGGAGAGAGAGAGGGAGGAGAGAGAGGAGGGAGGAGAGACAGGGGAGGAGAGAGGGAGGAGAGACGAGGGAGGAGAGAGAGAGGGAGGAGAGACGGGGGAGGAGAGAGAGAGGGAGAGAGAGACGAGGGAGGAGAGAGAGGAGGGAGGAGAGACAGGGGAGGAGAGAGGGAGGAGAGACGAGGGAGGAGAGAGAGAGGGAGGAGAGAGAGGGAGGAGAGAGAGAGGGAGGAGAGACGGGGGAGAGAGAGAGGGAGAGAGAGACGAGGGAGGAGAGAGAGAGAGGGAGGAGAGAGAGAGGGAGGAGAGACGGGGGAGGAGAGAGAGAGGGAGAGAGAGACGAGGGAAGAGAGAGAGAGGGAGGAGAGAGAGAGGGAGGAGAGACGGGGGAGGAGAGAGAGAGGGAGAGAGAGACGAGGGAAGAGAGAGAGAGGGAGAGAGAGAGAGAGGGAGGAGAGAGAGAGAGGGAGGAGAGAGAGGGAGGAGAGAGAGAGGGAGGAGAGAGAGAGAGGGAGGAGAGAGAGAGAGGGAGGAGAGAGAGGAGGGAGGAGAGACAGGGGAGAGAGAGACGAGGGAAGAGAGAGAGAGGGAGAGAGAGAGACGAGGGAAGAGAGAGAGAGGGAGAGAGAGACGAGGGAGGAGAGAGAGAGGGAGAGAGAGACGAGGGAGGAGAGAGAGAGGGAGGAGTCTGAGGCCAGGAGTTGGGCCCCATGTTGTGAGTCAGCCGGTCTCTGGTATTTAACACACTCCCTGTTCAGCCTCCAGAACGGGAGCTACGGAATCACAGCTCCACAGCCGCGAGCGTCTGTTCTGAACACCAGGTGAGTCTGCTCTTAACACCAGTTGAGTCTGCTCTTAACACCAGTTGAGTCTGCTCTTAACACCAGGTGAGTCTGCTCTTAACACCAGTTGAGTCTGCTCTTAACACCAGGTGAGTCTGCTCTTAACACCAGTTGAGTCTGCTCTTAACACCAGGTGAGTCTACTCTTAACACCAGTTGAGTCTGCTCTTAACACCAGGTGAGTCTGCTCTTAACACCAGTTGAGTCTGCTCTTAACACCAGGTGAGTCTGCTCTTAACACCAGGTGAGTCTGCTCTTAACACCAGGTGAGTCTGCTCTTAACACCAGGTGAGTCTGTTCTGAACACCAGGTGAGTCTGTTCTGAACACCAGGTGAGTCTGCTCTTAACACCAGGTGAGTCTGTTCTGAACACCAGGTGAGTCTGTTCTGAACACCAGGTGAGTCTGCTCTCTACTCCGAGTCCTCTCCCTCGGTCTGCTCTATCCTAGCACTGAGGAAGTGCCCTGTTCCTGTTCAAACATTCCACCCGTGTGTGTGTGTGTGTGTGTGTGTGTGTGGGGGGGGGATAAATGAGTCAGTACATTTTTTAGACATGGCAAGCCGTCTTTTTTACATTGTCAGCTGTTTTACCTCCTGTTCAACAACTTGAGTACCATTTCAATCAAAGCTTTATTTGTATAGCGCATTTTATACACAGAGGCAACACAATGCGCTTTACAGAGAACAAGGGAGGTGGGCATACAGTAGGTCTCACTCACACTAGCCTCTCACCGAGGTCTCACTCACACTAGCCTCTCACTGAGGTCTCACTCACACTAGCCTCTCACCGAGGTCTCACTCACACTAGCCTCTCACCGAGGTCTCACTCACACTAGCCTCTCACTGAGGTCTCACTCACACTAGCCTCTCACTGAGGTCTCACTCACACTAGCCTCTCACTGAGGTCTCACTCACACTAGCCTCTCACCTCTCACTGAGGTCTCACTCACACTAGCCTCTCACTGAGGTCTCACTCACACTAGCCTCTCACTGAGGTCTCACTCACACTAGCCTCTCACTGAGGTCTCACTCACACTAGCCTCTCACTGAGGTCTCACTCACACTAGCCTCTCACTGAGGTCTCACTCACACTAGCCTCTCACTGAGGTCTCACTCACACTAGTCAGGTAGACTTGATTAGCTAGTTAAACTCCGTATGGTGGAACGGTGCCTTGATCCTGAATTCTAGGGTGGTGGTGGAATCTCATGTGTTGCTGGGTGTGTCTGACTAAAGTTTACTCCGCATCACACAACTCTCAGTTATAGCGGACTGTAACTCGTAAGTACAGTAGTAATGGTATAGTACGGTAGTAATGGTATAGTACAGTAGTAATGGTATAGTACGGTAGTAATGGTATAGTACGGTAGAGACACTATAGTAGCGGGTCTTTGTCTGCTCCCTGCTGAATGAGGCAGGATGTGATTCATACCTGAGTGATACAGTGTTTCACTGTACGGGTTTGTACAGGATACAGCGTTTGTTCCACCCCAGGATCTTACCAAGTGGTTGCTAAGTGATGATTAAATAATATTGTCCGCTGCCATGTTGGAAATAGCCTCCCCTTCCAGCAAGCATTCCCTGTGACAGACATGAGCAAGGCTAGCATCAACGTTTTACTTTAAAGTATCACATTGTGGTTATATATAGAATATATATTGGCTTTTAAAAGTCAACTTCCAAGCACCCAGTTGCAGCTTTTATGAAAAATACATATGAAATACGTATTCGCAATGAAATACGCAATACCATTCACTTTGACTTGATTAATTGGGTAATCTCAACCTGGTGGAATCTTTAAGGATCGGACCTCTAGGACACACTTTATCTATGGTCTCATAAAGAAGACCTTTGTATTGTGTGTCATGACTGTACAACTGTTTACCATCTCAGGCTCGGTTGTCCTGGCAATTCTGTTTGCCTTGGGTGGTCTCTCAGAGACCAAGCCAACATTGAACTGGACCTGTGATATTCCTGCTCTTTTACAGATACACTCTCCTAAAATGGCCTTGGTGTCCGAGTTCCTGGGACAGCTCACGTTGAGTGTTAGTGGGGTGAGTATGTACTGTACACCTATGAACCACGTGTTCATGATCTTCTTCACCTACACAGCAATCAGCACTTGAATGAAAAGGTAGTGTGCGTAGTTGTGGTGATGATTCATTACTATGAAGCAAGGCAGTCCATGTCAATCTACATCTTCAGAAATGTTGGGTCCAGATCCTTGTATATAATGACTAATGACATGTTTAGTGAATGGGTGATCGTGCGTCAGATCCCGGGGGGAGCAGATCAACACCTGAATGTGATCAGCTGCCTGGTGTGTGCTAATGTGACTGTACCCACGCAGGAGAGCGAACCCACATTCCCCACTGTGGTGCCAGTAGCTGACTTTGATCCAGCCAAAGATGCTACCAGGATAGAGACAGCCATTAAAACAAAGGGTGAGAGAACTGAACACATCAGCAGATAGCAAGCCCACAGTCACACAGCCAAGCGCTATAGAACATTCTGGAGGTATTGATAGTGGGAACATGCTTGGTTGACACAAAATTTGACAGTGCATTTTGACAATATGCAATCTATTTCATAGATTGCATACTTTAATTTAGTATTCTAGTTAAATTCGAATGCGATACCATCAAAAACTACATCAGAATCACTACTAAAAGAGTAACAGCACTGCCTGTGTGGAAATATCCATTTGAGAGTAGTGCTGTTTGAGCAGAGTTGGGCCCAATGAGTCATTTTCCTGTCTGAGTCCACTGACCACAACGTATAACTTTTCCTGCAGACCACGCCTAGGGTCCTGTCAAACACTCTGCAAACATATTCAAATGACTGCATCTACTGTAATAACACACTAAACAGTATTCGTTTTTCCAACCATTTTGCACAAATCATGTTCACTTCAATGGTCCTAAGATAAAAGTAGTTTGAAAGATGGAGGTCTCTAATGGTTAATACTGCCTGCCTGTATGTCTGCTTCTATACACATTATGTTGGCTTAGCTAGTAAAAGCCATTTTGACTGTATTTACTAGGTGTTGATGAGCAGACCATCATCGACATCTTGACTAGACGGACCTATTCCCAGAGGAGAGAGATCGCCTTTGAGTATGAGAAGAGAGCCCAGAAGGTGAGCAGGAAAATACCTCTTATATATACAGTAACTAATGATAAAGTGTTCACTGCATGCAAGCACCCTGGGCCTATTACCATTGATGTATATGCTATGAATGTGATTTTCTGAATGTATTATTCCTCAGGATATGATCACAGCCCTGAAGGGGGCGCTCTCGGGCTCTCTGGAGCATGTGGTTTTGGGCCTGATGAAGAGTACAGAACAGTATGACGCCTCTGAGCTTAAAGGCTCTATGAAGGTAAAAGGAGAAAGGTCATATCTTATCTTAGTCAAATCTTAACTAGCCCATTGGGTCATGCAACCAGTACTATGACAAATATGCTTGCATTTTTAGCAGATGGATATAGATGTATTCCATTTTTCTAAATACTTTTTTCTTTCTTCATATTTTATTGTACATCAACATTAATCTGATAACACAAGATACTATATGCAAGAACAACAATGTAAATTCATACAGAGAATGCTGCTTTGTTCATTCAGTGTATGCATATAGTGAAGGGGGGGGAGCCTCTTCTTGTTTGAGACCCATCCAAAGTAACACCAAGGCCTAGTGCTCCATAAAGCAAATAAAAAGTGCCCAGACTTCCAGACACTGCTGCCCTCTCTTGGTTTAAACTAGTCACTTGCACAGACTCAAACTGGGGAATGAAGCCGCAGTAGCTAAATGTTTCACATGAAATAATGTGTCCATCCAGGGTTTGGGAACCGACGAGGAGACCCTGATTGAGATCGTATGCTCCCGGAGCAACCAAGAACTGGTGGAGATCAAAAGAGTCTACAAAGATTGTAAGTTTCACACCCATCTGCAATCAGACGTGTGGACATAGAGCCTAATTTACAATACAACTTACCAATAATGTTGTTGATACATACAGTATATACACACAGTGCATACCAGGATGTACACCAATGTATACGAACAGGGGTGCAGACTTGTCACCTTTAGGTGAAAATAGCTGTTTTTAATCCAAAATAGGTCATTTGTTTGATCAGTGTATGTATGGGTTTGCATGATTGTCACCTTTTTCACCTGTGATTGGTTTGCACCTCTGTACGAAGGATTAGAAACTAAAAGCTGCCTCTCCGTGTTTCTTGGCTCTGGCTTTTGGAACTGTAAGAGTTCAGTACCTGAGGACCTGAGTGGTCTGTTGGGCATGTACCTGACAAGCATGTCTGAAATGTATTCAGGTGCGCACTATAGCACAAATTGATGTCAAAGACCATTATTTGATAGAGGATTTTGGTCTACATACTCAACAACATTATGGATAAGTTGTAAATGAGGTTCTATGACCAAAATTCTGAACTATCCCTTTAGGGTTAATTAGTGCACAACGCCTGTGGAGCCGTCGTGGTCTGTCTGTCTGTCTGTCTGTCTGTCTGTCTGTCTGTCTGTCTGTCTGTCTGTCTGTCTGTCTGTCTATCTATCTATCTATCTATCTATCTACCTTTCTATCTATCTATCTATCTATCTATCTATCTATCTATCTATCTATCTATCTATCTATCTATCTAATACTGGCATTTGGCTCCTGAGCCCCAGTCCAAATGGATGGAGGTGAAAGGGCGGCCTGGTTTGGGTGGCTCTGTGGCGCCCCCCTCAGGGAGGAGCCATCAGGGGGTGGTGCACGAGGGGCTCTATCCCCACACACCCCAGTCCAAACCCTGTGTCTCTAGCGTTCCAACATGTTTTGTTTTGGTTATGTGCGTGTGAGAGGGACATGTTTGGTATCGCTGCGTCAAGACCTTTCTGCCAGTCCAAACCGTGTGTCTCTGTGACCTTCCCACGTGAAATTAGGCCATTTCAATACTGTGGCAGTGCCCTCTGGTGGCTAGGAGGTGAAGCGCACGCTCAACCCTACCTACCCGGTCTGACCTGGTTGGATCGTTTCTCTAATTCGTATAGATAGATGTGTGGAGGTAGAGCAGCGGGCTGCAGGTTGTAAGGTGCCGGGTTCGATGACCGCCCCCGGCAGCGTGCTGAAGTGTCCTTGAGCAAGACAATGAACCCCAAACTGCTCCTCTTTCACTCAGTACTGTGGTCTCACAGCAAGAAGGCCCTGAGCCTTTCTGTGTGGAGTTTGCATATGATACCCGTGTTCAGAAGGGTTCCCCCATAGAGACAGATGCATATGATACCCGTTTTGAGAGAGGAAAAAGAACGCTTCTTAGGCTGTGGTTTAAAAAGTTAAAAAAGAGAGGTGCTCAGTCCCAGGGGTCCGTATACTTGAAAAATAGTAGGCTATGAAAGCCTAAAGATGGAAGCAGCACTCACGTCTCTTTTAAAGTTAAAAAAGCCTTTATTTGGGCATGGTGGCTTTGCTCAGCCCTGCGCGGTCGGCTTTTGGCCTTCTCAGGGGTATCAGCCCTGAGAAGGCCAAAAGCCGACCGCGCAGGGCTGAGCAAAGCCACCATGCCCAAATAAAGGCTTTTTTAACTTTAAAAGAGACGTGAGTGCTGCTTCCATCTTTAGGCTTTCATAGCCATATGATACCCGTGTTCAGAAGGGTTCCCCCATAGAGACAGATGCATATGATACCCGGGTTCAGAAGGGTTCCCCCATATGATACCCGTGTTCAGAAGGGTTCCCCCATAGAGACAGATGCATATGATACCCGTGTTCAGAAGGGTTCCCCCATATGATACCCGTGTTCAGAAGGGTTCCCCCATATGATACCCGGGTTCAGAAGGGTTCCCCCATATGATACCCGGGTTCCCCCATAAAGACAGATAACAGTTAACAGATCACTACATGCAGAAGAACAGATCAGCGGATAGGAGCACTTGGATCGGCCCTTGGGAAGGACGATCCAAGTGCAGAGAACATTTCACCAGCCACCCTAAATACATGAGCTCCTGTGTGCCGCTCATTGCACGTGTGTTGGCGTGTGCTGTGTGATGAATAAAGCCTTCTTCTTCTTCTTCTAATTCTTCTTCTTCTTCTTCTTCTTCTAATTCTTCTTCTTCTTCTTCTTCTTCTAATTCTTCTTCTTCTTCTTCTTCTTCTTTTTCTAATTCTTCTTCTTCTTCTTGTGATTCTTCTTCTTCTTCTAATTCTTCTTCTTCTCCTTCTTCTTCTTCCTCTTCTTCTAATTATTCTTCTAATTCTTCTCTTCTTCTCCTTCTTCTTCTTCTTCTTCTTCTAATTCTTCTTCTGCTTCTGCTTCTTCTTCTAATTCTTCTTCTTCTTGTAATTCTTCTTCTTCTCCTTCTTCTTCTAATTCTTCTTCTAATTCTTCTTCTTCTCCTTCTTCTTCTTTTTTTTCTTCTTCTTCTTCTTCTAATTCTTCTTCTTCTCCTTCTTCTTCTTCTTCTTCTTCTTCTTCTTCTAATTCTTCTTCTAATTCTTCTTCTTCTTCTCCTTCTTCTTCTTCTCCTTCTTCTTCTTCTAATTCTTCTTCTTCTTCTAATTCTTCTTCTTCTTCTAATTCTTCTTTTTCTCCTTCTTCTTCTTCTTCTAATTATTCTTCTAATTCTGCTTCTTCTTCTTCTCCTTCTTCTTCTAATTCTTCTTCTTCTTCTTCGTCTTCTTCTTTTTCTAATTTTTTTTTTTTTTCTTCCTCTTCTTCTTCTTCTTCTTCTTCTTCTAATTCTTCTTCTTATTATTATTATTATTATACAGTATTCAAGAAGGACCTGGAGAAGGATGTTGCTGGTGACACCTCAGGGGACTTTGCAAAGCTGCTTTTGGCCCTTGTACAGGTAGGGCCTTAAAACAGCATCACTGTACACAGAAACAAGGGACTAGTGTCTATTTGAGTAGCGTCCATGACGTTCATCTCCTGGCATTGATTAGGCCAAGAGAGATGAGCCCTCAAACATCGTGGACTATGAGAAGATTGACGAAGACGCGAAGGTAAGTCAGATATCCTTGGTTAGCTTGTTGAGTCAGGATTGTGAAATGTCCCAGGCCTTATCCGTCCTGCACGCACTACAGCGCTCTGATACTCGGCTGAAGTGTGAGGTCACTCAGTGGGCGTGGCCTCTTTGCAGGCTCTGTACGAGGCAGGAGTGAAGAGGAAGGGGACTGATGTGGTCACCTGGATCTCCATCATGTCAGAGAGGAGTGTGCCTCATCTACAGAAAGGTGCGCGTCACCTCATTTATCAAATCAAATACCTCTACAGTTATGCGCTGCCCTTTTACACTACAGCCCTCGGAAAATACCTGGACTCCATTGTGGTAAATGAGTACATTGTCTTCTCTGTTTTAGTGTTTGATCGGTACAAGAGCTACAGTCCCTACGACATGAAGGAGAGCATCAGGAAGGAGGTGAAGGGAGATTTGGAGAAGTCCTTCCTCACGCTGGGTAACATCAGATACAACCCCCATCTCTGCTCACCAGCACAGTCTCATACTACATGCTCTTGGTTTATAAAAATAGAACAAAACGTTTCATAGTCAACCTTTGCATGCCACCCTTGCTAAATTGACTGACTATGAATGCTCACAGTGGAAATAATCTGTCGATCAATTCAAACTTGTTCCATGGATAACAGCAAGCAGAATCCCCTGCTCATGAATACTGGATGAGACTCCAGTTTGTCAGTCAGACTCCTCGTGTCACATGTCACTCTCCATCTTATCTGCACTTCACTGGCAGAATGACATGATTAGAAGACCCATGGGGCACTCCTCTCTCTCTCTCTCTCTCTCTCTCTCTCCTCTCCCTCAAACTCTCTCCCTCTCCTCTCCTCTCTCCCTCTCCTCTCTCTCACTCTCCTCTCTCTCTCTATCTCTCTACCTCTCTCTCTCTCCTCTCCTCTCCTCTCCCTCTCCTCTCTCTCCCTCTCTATCTCTCTACCTCTCTCTCTCTCTATCTCTCTACCTCTCTCTCTCCTCTCTCCCTCTCCTCTCCTCTCCCTCTCCTCTCTCTCCCTCTCTATCTCTCTCCTCTCTCTCCTCTCCTCTCCCTCTCCTCTCCCTCTCCTCTCTCTCTCTCTATCTCTCTCCCTCTCCTCTCTCTCTCCTCTCCCTCTCCTCTCTCTCCCTCTCTATCTCTCTCCTCTCTCTCTCTGTATCTCTCTCCCTCTCTCTCTCCTCTCTCTCCTCTCCCTCTCCTCTCTCTCCCTCTCCTCTCTCTCTCCCTCTCCTCTCTCTCCCCCTCCCTCTCCACTCTCTCTCTCCCACTCCTCTCTCTCTCTCACTCCTCTCTCTCCCTCTCCTCTCTCTCTCCTCTCTCTCCCCGTCCCTCAGCTCTCTCTCCTCTCCCTCTCACTTCCCCCTCTATCTCTCACTCCTAACTAACATGTGACCCACCTACTCCTTCCTCCTCCTTCCTCCTCCTTCCTACTCCTTCCTACTCCTTCCTACTCCTTCCTACTCCTTCCTTATCAAGCGCTATTGCAAGCTGAAAACACCATTTGATTCCAAGGTAATGCCCCTAAGAAATGGATCCGTGAGTCAAATCTCACAAAGTAGGAGTCCCTTTATAATGAACAAGGAAGTGCCTGAGAGTGTGCAGGACAGTGCAGGTTAACTCAATATGGTCTTCTCTTCCTTCTTCAGTGGAGTGCTTCGAAAACAAGCAGCTGTACTTTGCCAACAGACTCAGCGAAGCTATGAAGGTAATTTGTCACAGTATCCCTAACATGTTTTTGGGCTGTGAGTAGAGTGAAAGTGTCCATTAAAACAGGCTTATAGCTAATTCATTATTAAATTCCCCCCTCGTATTAACTTGTGAATCAAAGATGAATCTCAGAGAATAAGCATCTCAGAGTAATATCATCTTATCATCTGACTTTAATTAACTGAGTAAACTAGGATTGCATCATGCATATTATTTTCAGGAAACTAGTGCAGAACCTCTAAGCTTAAAATCTGTATCCAGATATTCTGAAACTAATCTCTAGTCTCCCCATCTTGCAATATGATGAACTATGGGAGGATTGATCTGAGTGAGCGGTTGCTAGCGGTGCGCCGCTGTGCTGATAACGATGGTGTCGTCTCCAGAGTAAAGGAGCGAAGGAGAAGGTGGTGACCAGGATCATGGTGTCTCGCTGTGAGGTGGACCTCATGAAGATCCGCACAGAGTTCAGGAGGGCGCACGAGAAGTCCCTGTACCAGACCATCGCTGTGAGTGTCTGTCTGTCTTCCTGTCTGTCTGTCTTCCTGTCTGTCTGTCTTCCTGTCTGTCTGCCTTCCTGTCTGTCTTCCTGTCTGTCCGTCTTCCTGTCTGTCTGTCTTCCTGTCTGTCTGCCTTCCTGTCTGTCTGCCTTCCTGTCTGTCTTCCTGTCTGTCTGCCTTCCTGTCGGTCTGCCTTCCTGTCTGTCTTCCTGTCTGTCCGTCTTCCTGTCTGTCTGCCTTCCTGTCTGTCTTCCTGTCTGTCTGTCTTCCTGTCTGTCTACCTTCCTGTCTGTCTGCCTTCCTGTCTGTCTTCCTGTCTGTCTGCCTTCCTGTCTGTCTGCCTTCCTGTCTGTCTGCCTTCCTGTCTGTCTGTCTTCCTGTCTGTCTGCCTTCCTGTCTGTCTGTCTTCCTGTTTGTCTGTCTGTCTCTCTATCTGCCTGTCTCTCTCCATCCCTCTCTCCTCAGTGTATCACTAGCATGGGTGTGGCTCATGGGTGTGGCTCATGGGTGTGGCTCAAACTATCAAGCATGTGTGTTAAATTCCACCACTCAATGCTGTAGCCTGTGCCTGTCTAACTGAGGTGATGGTTTATCAGTCTGGCTGACTCAGTGTGTCCAGTACCAGGTGACCACCTCCTCTCTGACTCAGTCCAGTACCAGGTGACCACCTCCTCTCTGTCCCCCCAGGAGCACACGAAGGGAGACTACCAGCAGGCCCTGCTCAGTCTGTGTGGAGGAGATGACTAAAAAACTACAACCCCCACCCCCCATTGGGGGAAAGTCTCTAATGACACCGATGAAGAGGACTATATTCTCTTCTCACCCAATCTGCTATAGTATTAGGGGTCCTTTGTTTTTATTGTTCAAAAACAGATTTCATTACTTCGTTCTGTGAAATACAAGATAATCCCTGGCATACCAACTGAAGTATGAATGAATGATGATTTGTAGCAACGTTTATAATGTTATGAAATCATGTAGGAAATAGGAAAAACTGGAGAATGTTATTTTGTTGTTTTTGAAAAGAGAGTAAAGTCTGACATTTCAAGTGAGTATTGATGCTTGGTCGTCATTTCCTTATGTCTCCACTAGAGGGTGCTAGAGCAGTACAATGGACTTGCATGATCATTCGAGCTACTGCAGTGGACGTAGACATTATTATACTTATATACAGGGGCTCAGTTGGTCTCAGCTCAGTTGGTAGAGCTGGTCGTTCAATGATCGAAGGGTCAGTGGTTCGAATCCCAGCTCCGACTGTCCACATGTCAAAGTGTCCTTGAGCAAGACACCTAACCCCAAATTGCTCCCAATGAGCAGGTTAGCACCTTGCATGGCAGCTACCGCCATTGGTGTGTGAATGTGTGTGTGAATAGGTGAATGAGAGGCCAATGTAAAGCGCTTTGAGTGCCGCTAAGGTGGAAAAGCGCTATATAAGTGCAGTCAATTCACCATTTACACACACACACACACACATTTCATACTAACATTTTTACACACACTGTGATTTTAAGCCTTCCCATTACTTTTTCACTTCATTTTCCTTCACATAAACACATGAAAACAATAAATAAATAAATAAATAAATCAGTCTGCGAGCGGTAATGGGATGGGGTCCTACAGACATAGGGGCCCCCATAGACATAATCAGGACACTGACAGAGAGAGGCAGACTGACAGACAGGAGGACAGACTGACAGACAGGAGGACAGAGTAACAGACAGGAGGACAGACTGACAGACAGGAGGACAGACTGACAGACAGGAGGACAGAGTAACAGACAGGGCAGACTGACAGATTTTGGACTACAAACCAAATGGCAAAAATGCTTTTTCGAGTTATTTGACCACTTTCAGGAAAATAATAATATCACAATAGGGTTCCTATTTCCATAGCAAAGGGCCCCTAATAACTAGAAAATGCAAATTTTCTTATGAAAAAGTGTGTGCTTGCTGACAGCAGGCATAATGTGTAGTTTAGATAAGTTTAATAGTTTAATAATAATAATAATAATAACTATATAGCTATATTAAACTATGTGTTTGACATTTCTTTGATTGGGATGTACTTTTATCTTGTAATTTCCCAAAACCATTATTTCCTATGCTCTGCCACTATCCTTCAAAGTTAGAACTTCATCAAACAATATTGGTTAATAGTTGTCCCTCTATAGACCAAAATAGCCATATATTTGTGCGACATGTTGATTGAATTCACTTGATTCCAGTGGAAGATTATTCTGCCACCAGCACATGAAACCTCCTGAACCTTCTCTGTTATATCCAGTCAAGAGGTTTATTTAGATTTTTTAATTGTTAGTGTGTTTTGTTTTGTTTGCTTTGGTGCTAATATTTTAATTAAAAATGTTAATTTCACCTCCAGCAACAGTCATTTGCATAGTACTGTAGCAAAACAGCTTCTGTATTCTTCTCCTGTTTAGTTCAGGGTCTCTCAGGATTGAATATCCGCCATCATGTTGACAAGGCACTTCCTCTGAAGAAGAAAATAGGACAGAGAGAGGGGGTGAGGGGGAACAAACAAGCACCACGCCACAAGAAGAAGAGCCTATGATAAAACAAATAGCACATTACCATGACAGAAATGAGAGACAACCAGACGACAATGAAAGAGAAAGATAGAGAGATAAACAGAGGAGAGACAGAGAAAGAAAGAAAGAAAGAAAGAAAGAAAGAAAGAAAGAAAGAAAGAAAGAAAAAGAAAGAAAGAAAGATACGGTAGCAAGAAAGAAAGGGAGAGATAGAGAGAAAGAGAGAAGTCATTAGGGGAGAGATATAAGTCATCTTTCATTTTCCTAATGATTTTACTAGGCTAGGCTCCATCCGACACCTTGCCTCTACAAATGGCTGAACCAATGAAACATGGCGTCTCTGCTAGAGGCCCTACTGTAGCTACCTGCTAGTCTAGAGAACACACAGTCTGCCTCTGGAATACAGGACAGAGACACACAGACACTGCTACTTTCAAACCACAACTTTCCCTCTTCAGTCCATAGAAAATGGCCTTGATATGTGTGTCAAACAATTATTGATGCTCTGTGAAAACGCACCAGACTTGACATGTTTTATTAAAGGTGATAGAAGTACTCATGGCTGTTATTATATTAACCCTTCAAAGGTCAGTCTGCTCATTGGTTAGAGTACGAAAAATAAGAATTCCTCTGAAATTAACAAGGCTTCAAATTTATTATCATTAAGTCATAATATTGATGAGAACATTACCCCATTGTGCTGTTTTATGTTTATTACTCGTAAAATCTGAGATAGGCGGTAAAGCGAGGGAACGGGGTATTTTGTAACAGGGGGTGAGATTTACACTGCAGCAGCTTGACAGATTAATCTTCTGATCATAAAGACGTGAGAGGTGTCCATATTTCTCCTCCTCCTCCTCCTCCTTCTCCTCCTCCCTCTTTGTGAATGTACAACATGGTGTTCTGGGCTGGGCCAGCCCTTTGGGACTTTCTCCATATCCCCAAGAACTTTCCCCAGGAAGTGATGCAAGGCGCCACATTTGGGCCAAGGCCTGGTCCTGTAGAACTCACTGGGATCACTATACAGTAGCTGTTAGAGGATCCTCTCTTGTTATTTGACCATTTATTTAGGTTAAATGCGTCATACAGATAAAAATTGCATCCTGAGATCCAATGATTAAGCTCATTCAAAGCTAAACCAATACAAATTAATTTTCAATAGATTTTCCATAAAACAGTAGGAAATTAATTTAACCCACATTGCATGCTGTACACCTCCCACCCCTGTCCCACATCCTATATCATAAACGGAGAGATATTGGACTGGCCCAGTCTGCCCCAGTTCCAGTGCTGTATACTGGGCAGACTGCTGGAAGCAGGCCGGCTGTCTGGATAGGCCTCGGGCGAGGAGTGCCTCTCAAAGAAGCTGCAATTAAAATTTTAAATGGCCCAGCTGTTGAGCTGCAGTCAAAGGAATGGCTTTAGCATTAGCGACTCACACCCAGTAACACAGATAGAGAGCTAGCGGGTGTGGCTAACAGCTGTTACCAGCTAGCGATGCTAGCATTCTGTCAATCTGAACTGGAGATGCCATAATGCCATGCAAAGCTAGGGGAAGCCTGCAAACATCTATGGTGTACACCACCGTTTAAATTATAGACATCTATGGTGTACACCACCCTTTTAAATTATAGACATCTATGGTGTACACCACCCTTTTAAATTATAGACATCTATGGTGTACACCACCGTTTAAATTATAGACATACTACTTCCTGACTCCAATGTCAGTGTGTGTGTGTGTGTGTGTGTGTGTGTGCGCATGCATGCGTGCGTGTGTACAGTATAAACCTGACAAAAAAAGTTTGGAAATGTGTGTTTGGTCAATCATAATCTCTTTTGCCCCTGTATTATTAGCCTTGTATCTCATATCATTGCAAAGCCTGTTCATTTCCCTTTACAATGACGTAAAGACATGTAAGATAATCACAGGATGAGCAACTCAGCTGATTTGTGGACGTGGTCCCAAGTGAAATGTGCCAAATTTCCCGGCCAATGTCAAACAATTTATTGTCCTGTTGGTGTTGACTATTGTTTTGAGTTGTTTGGGGGATTGGTTGATGGGCACCTGATTGGCAGCACCTGGTCATTACATGATCCTGCTGGAGGCTGCTCTCTACCAGTGGTCATGGGGTGTCTGCTCCAGCATTGGCAGGCCACGTGTACACATCTGTCTGGATGAGGCCCAGGCTATAGGGCATGTTGAAACTGGTGTTCCCCAGAAGCAAGTTGCAGCATTTTTTGGAGTAAGCCCTGCTACCATCTCCAAACTGAAGGGCAAGTTCCCTGAAACCGGTGATGTCCATGATGACCGCGAAGCAGGTGTCCCAAGAAGACAACACCCCAAGAAGACAACACCCCAAGAAGACCGGTCAAGAGGCTTGACCAGCATGAAGAGGAGGTGCCAGGCTATTGTGGCTGCTAAAGCTGCTGTTTGTTCAACGAATAAAGTGTACAATTATGTTCCTTGTTACTGATAGAGAGCTATATCATCCAATCCCCAACAATAGAGTCAATACCAAATCAAAACAATAGAGTCAATACCAACTCAAAACAATAGAGTCAATACCATCACAAAACAATAGAGTCAATACCAACTCAAAACAATAGAGTCAATACCAACACAAAACAATAGAGTCAATACCAACTCAAAACAATAGAGTCAATACCAACTCAAAACAATAGAGTCAATACCAACTCAAAACAATAGTCAATACCAACTCAAAACAATAGAGTCAATACCAACTCAAAACAATAGAGTCAATACCAACTCAAAACAATAGAGTCAATACCAACTCAAAACAATAGAGTCAATACCAACTCAAAACAATAGAGTCAATACCAACAGGGGAATACACTGACATTGGCTGGGAAATCTGGCCCATTTCACTCGGGACCACGCCCACATATCAGCTGTGCTGCTCATTCCACACATGCATCATCCTTACAAATGGGACATCATGGTAAATGGTAAATGGTCTGCAATTATATAGCGCTTTTATCCAAAGTGTTTTACAATGGCCTCTCATTCACTCATTCACACACACGTTCACACACCAATAGCGGCAACTGCCATGCAAGGTACCTGCTCATTGAAAGCAATTTGGGGTTCAGTGTCTTGCCCAAGGACACTTTGACATGTGGACAGGAGGAGCCAGGATTCAAACCGGCAACCCTACAATCATTGGACGAGGAGTAAAGGGAAATGAACAGGCTTTCCAATTATATAAGATACAATGCTAATAATACAGTGGCAATAGAGATATGATCAACCCAACACAAATTTCCAAACTTTTTAAAATGAGTTTTCAACTTCATACAGTGCCCAATTCTCAAGAAAACTGAAATATACAGTAGAAAGACTTCTTCCTTCTGGCTGCTGGTCCATTGTGCCTGTTTGGAGCGGGCAGATTGCTTGGTCTCTGGTTGGCTGTTGTTGCTGGCAACTTTCTCCAGAGCTGCTCATCTAAACAACTTCACTCAACACTTCGTTTTCCTTGGACCCTGAGCAATACAACTGCCGAACTGTAACTTCATGCAGTGTCCGGGTGTCAAGAAAACTGAAATACAGACAGACAAAAAGTGTCTCTTTCCATTATAGCATGATGGTATCCATGTACAGGTACAGTCAAGCCAGAAAGTCTGCACACCCCTTTCACTTTCTACACATTTTATGACCTTCAGATTTATTCTACAATAGATTGAGTTCAGTTTTTTGTTTCAAAATTCTACACAAAATATCCCATGACAAAGTGAGAACAGGTTTTTAGACATTTGTGCTAATTTATAAAAAAAATATATGATATGACACCCAAAAGTGAGCTGATGTGCATTTTGTTTCTACAGATATCACTTGAGATTTCTACAACTTAATTGGAGTCCACCTGTGGTAAATTCAATTGATTGGACATGATTGGGGATTGCCAACACTTTGCCTCATTCACCAACAAAGTTAAAGGACATGGCCAACATTTTGGGAAATATGCTTGTTTTCCATCTTCCCTGGGGTTAGACAAGCAGTATGAAGCATTTTCAATTCTGTGCAGCAATATGGAGTGGCAAGACCTGGACCGATTAGCCTAGCTTAGCGGCATTCAACTCCAAAACTATTCTGTTTAGAGTTTTTACCACGTTGTGTGATCACAATTTTTAATTAAACATTTTCGTTTTCTAAGCAGAAATACTCTATTTTTTTTAGAACCAGGCGTAGGGATTACACGCATCACTCCAAACGCGTAGCATTGTGACTAGCTAGGTATCGAGGTAAACAAACGTGCATTCCAACGAGCGAAGTGGATATCATCAGCTCACACATAGTTAGATGCTACAATAGACTAGCTCGTATCTAGATACACCGTCCATAACATTATAAATATGGTTCAGTGTGTTGTAAAGAGCGGTAATAACAGGCAGTCGAGGCCAGGGGATCACGGGTCGTTCCAAAGGATCCGGAGTGGGCGAAGCTATGGCTACTTGCTTTGAACATGGATCCCAACACACCAAGGGAGATAATCAACAAGCAGCGTATTTGCATAGATAATTTTGCACAAGATGACCAATACCAAAAAATGGATAGAAACCGAACCATGACAGTGTTTCTAACGGATACAGCCATCCCATCCATCGGCATCAAACAGAGAAGTGAGCCAGCCCATGTTTGGGATGATGCATTACATCTTAAATGGTGTTGAGAGTCTCGCGTTGAGGTATCTGATTAGCGGGAGAACATTTACGCTGAGTTATTAATGATGACAAATATTAAACTTTAAAACATGTAAATAAAACATGAAAATAATGTAATGTAATGTAATGCATCATCCCCAACATGGGCGGCAGCAGTGAGTAGGCTAAGTAAAGCGGAGAGCGCCGAATCGCCGGTAGAAGAAGACAGTCAAAGCGCTGTGGATATTAGACATTTAAGTGTACAAATTTGCCTTTTATTTGAAAGGTGGGGAACTACAAACTGTAGCGACCTCGGAGAAAAGGCTTTCATCTTTCCAACGATGTGTTTACTTGGGTGAGTAACGAAACGGTTTTGTCTGTAGACTCGGACGAGCGGGCCGAGGAAGCGCATTCATAGGTAAATTGCATTGAGAGTAACAGGGCGTTATCTGTAGGATATCACCTGGACCAGGTCTAGTGCTTGTCTAACCCCAGGGAAGATGGAAAACAAGTGTATTTCCCAAAATGTTGGCCATGTCCTTTAAGCATTTCTTAGGAAACATTTCTTCTTAAACTTCACTTACACCGTTTCAAAGAAGATTCTGGCATTCACCAATGTTCTCACATGTGGGAACTAAGAACAGAATCTACAAACACGGAAGAGTCTTAAGTAGGCAATGGACTATTTGTGCGAAAGACATGTTCATTTAAAAGGATTTGTGATTGCATTTACTTAAAATCTACAGTTGTATAACACTAAAGGATTGCAATACTGTAATATTTGTATCATTTATTTTATTATAATGGCTTTCATTATTTTACAAAGCGCGAGTGCTGTCTGTCCAATAATATGCCCGATGCGCCGGGGCCAACTGTGTATCCTTCTTCATTAACTGAACGAGTAGGCTAATACCGTCCCACCATAACCCTCCCAAATATGACAGGTAGAGTCCGGCCTTTAGATTTTTGTTTGGGCTGCCGCGTTTACAGCTGTGTAGTCCATTTAATAGCCTACATTTTTGTAGACTGTAGGCTATTGTATATTGTAGGCTATTCTATCACATTGACATTTTGCACTGTTCTGCCTCGCTAGGTTTATGCACCAAGGCAAATTCCTCATAGTAGGAAGCCTACTTGGCTGAATTAAAATTAAATAGATTTTGATTGTCCATACTGGATTCGACATGCAGTCCTCTGACTTGCTAATGCACCTGACACAACCCCACCTAAAACCATTATGCTATCGAAAAGTTCACGAGTCGAGGACACAGATGACCGGTATTCATTCAGAGAAGTGACATCTGCGCACGACCCTGTAGTTGCATATCCTTATATGGAGCTGGCGGGGAGTGTATCTATGCTAATTCGGGTGAGCGGCCATGAGCTTTGAACTTGTGAAATCATGGCATTTACCATTAAGAGAAGGCAGGTGCGAACTCAACCAGCGGTTTACGAACACGTCGTGAATCAGATGGGAGCGTTCTTCAGAAACGTTTTTAGGAAGGAATTTAAGAACGGAACTTAGGAGGATATTGGTGAATGAGGCCTACTGTCCTGACATGCACTGTCCCACTGTCCCAGTGCATGTCAGAGCAAACTCGAAGCCATGGGGTCAAAGGAATTATCTTCAGACCTCAGAAACAGGATTGTGTCAAGGCATTGATCTGGAGAAGGGTACGGGGAAAAAATCTACAGCTTTACAGGTCCCAAAGAGCACAGTGGCCATCATTCATAAATGGAAGATGTTTGGAACCACCAAGACTCTTCCTAGACCTGGCCACAGGCCAAACTGAGCAATCGGGGAAGACAGGCCTTGGCCAGGGAGGTGAGCAGGAACCCGAGGGTCACTCTGACAGAGCTCCAGCGTATTCTTGTGGAGATGGGAGAACCTTTCAGGAGATCAACCATCCAGGCAGCACTCCACCAATCAGGCCTTTATGGTAGAGTGGCCAGACAGAGGCCACTCCTTAGTAAAAGGCACATGACAGCCCGCTTGGAGTTTGCCATAAGGCACCGAGATTCTCTGGTTTGCTCATCACTGGGCTGATACCATGCTACCATACTACAATGAAGCATGGCGGTGGCAGCATCATGCTGTGGGGATGTTTTTCAGCAGCGGGAACGGGGCAACTGGTCATGAAAGAGGGAAAGATGAATGCAGCGAAGTGCACCGAGATCTTTGAAGAAAACCTGCACCAGCGCTCTGGACCTCAGACTGGGGCGAAGGTTTACCTTCCAACATGACAGCAATCCGAAGCACACAGCCAAGAGAACAAAGGATTGGCTTCAGAGAAAGTCTGTGAATTTCCTTGAGTGGCCCAGCCAGAGGCCAGACCTGAATCCCATTGAGCATCTGTGGAAAGAGCTGAAAATGGCTGTGTACCGACTCCCCCTATCCAACCTGACGGCACCTGCAAGGATATTCCAAGAGGAATGGGTAAAAATCTCCAGAAACAAGTGTGCCAAGCTTGTGGCTTCTATCCAAAGACACCTTGAAGCTGTAGTCACTGCCAAAGGTGCGTCATCCAAATATTAGGCTAAGGATGTGTACAGATATGTAATTTCTAAATAACCTATTTTTGTCAGTAAAATAAGATTACATATTTCTAAAACCCTGTTTTCACTTCGTCATTATTGGCTATTGTGTGTAGATGTTTGAGGCAAAAAATGAACTAATTCTATTGTAGAATAAGTCTGTAACGTATTAAAAGGTGCAAGGGGTGTGCAGACCAGTGTTCATTTTGACAGCAAATTATGATTTTGTTTTAGTCATAGTCTTTTGACTAAAATGCCATTTAGTTTTAGTCATATTTTAGTCATCTGACTTGTTTTAGTTTTAGTCTAGTTTTAGTTGACTAAATATCATTACGATTTCGACAAAATCTACCATAGATTTAGACAACTCAAATTTAACAGGCTTATTTCAATCAATCAATCAAGTTTGATTTATATAGCGCCCTTCATGAAACCCAGAGTGCTTTACAGAGTCCAGTATTCATTCAGACACAGTCATACCGGTGGTGGTCAGATACATCTGTAGCCACAGCTGCCCTGGGGCAGACTGACAGAAGCGTGGCTGCTTCTGTCAGACAGTTTCATAATGAAGCATTCCTCTCCCCCAGTCTGATGCTAACTGTGTCTGTGCCTGATATAGCAAGCTATAACATTATCATGTCAGCACTAGTTGGCTAGTCAGGCTAGCTAACATCAGGCACAGGCTAGCTAACGTCACACCGGAGGAGAGGGGCTATGGCGGCGCCAGGTAGCTAACTGTTCGTGTCTTATCCATCTAGCTACAGTATAACATTAGACAGCAGCAGTAGTTGCTTAGCTAGCTTACCCAGACTAGCTAACGCTAGATACCCCCGCCAGCCGCCACAAGCATAGCCCCACTTGTTGCTAGCTAACCTGTGCCTAACATTAGCTAGCCACTAACGTTAGCGTTGCAATGATCACACTTCAGTTCTCCCCCGCCACAAACCTACGTGAAACACTGGTTTCTTTTAGCTTGTATTGTATTTGAAGTGTTTCAGAAACACACCAGCTTGGTTTTAGCTAATACAGTAACGTTAGCCAGGGGTGGGGGGGTGCTTACCTTCTCGTGAATTTCGGGATGACTGTTCTCCAAATGTCGCTTTAAGTTTGTTGTATTTTGCCAGTCATTTTCACCCCACACGGTTTACAAATGGTTTTGTTTTCCTTTGCATCAAATATGAAGTTTATCCAGATATCTGCTCTCCTCTTTCTCCCGGTGTGTGCGAACGTTGACAAAGACATTTCTGAACTGTGGTAATTTACTGATCAGGCGCAGCAGTCGTATGCTGTTAGTTGACTTCCCGCCGGCCGGTGAGCAACGGTACTATTCACATGTAGGCTAAATACACACAGGCTACCTGTAGGTTGCATCCAACTCGTTCTATTAATACATCCATGATCCAACTGCGCACATCCCGAACCCTTGAACTTTTCCCATACGTCCCTCCATAACCTTTTTAGTCTAGTTTTTATTTGTTGACGAAAATGTGAATAGATATAGTCATAGATCATACATTCATTTTTATTTAGTTATCGTCTCGTGACGATAACCCAAAAAATGTCGTTGACGAATAGTTTTCGTCATAGTTCTCGTCAACGAAATTAACACTGGTGCAGACTTGACTGTATATACTGTAACCAATAATCTCATCACCCTACCCCCTAGCAGCGATCTTTCCCCAGCCTGGAGGCAGGTTGGCATCACCATGAAGGATAACTCCTGTTTAACAACTCTTGTTATCTCGCTTCACAAACCAGTAGTAGACTCCTTTGCCTTTGGTGTTGACAAGGCCCACTACTTTCATGGTACCCAGAGTGAAACAACACAAAAGGCAAATCAATTGTGTGCTCATCCACTTGCCACTCTCCTCAGTCCTCCGTCAACACTTCTTGATGGAAACCTCCAAAAAATAGTTAGTTCTCTGACATTAAAAGTGCAGTTCAGAAACGTTATGTGTGTGAAGGATTGGTACTGACTGTTAGAAGATATCACACGAACAGAACTATCCAATAATGGTTGAGTTGTTGTCTTTCATGGTTAGGCATG
Organism: Borostomias antarcticus; assembly: GCF_949987555.1. Lineage (NCBI taxonomy): Eukaryota > Metazoa > Chordata > Actinopteri > Stomiiformes > Stomiidae > Borostomias > Borostomias antarcticus. Next base: position 4,866,189 of record NC_140237.1, read on the forward strand.
GCGTATGCATGGATTTTGTTATACCATAGTAATCCCCCAAGGGAAATTGGTCTTCCAGCCTCAATCATCACTTGAGTTGAGCACAGGGTCAGCCAGCATGACCGGTGCCCCAGGATGTTGGGAGCTGGCGTTAGGGTAGGGTTAGGGTAGGGTTAGCTTTGCTCAAGGGTACAACCGTAGGCAATGGTTGATAGGAACTCAGCCAGCAGCCCTCCAGACACCAGTTAAGTTCCCACCTTATGTGGCCTGGCCTGTATGGATCTGATGCTTTAACCACTGGGCTACCTATCGCTGATGGGCGATAGGTCATTGACATCAATTCTTTTTTTTTTCTAGTTAAATACCATGTGGATGAAGATGAAGGAAAAGAGTATAGTTTGATTTTCTGGATCTTTCTTGCACAAAATCCCTCCCACAAACACACACATGCACACACGCACACACACTGTTACATCCTCCTTTGTAGGCTGTGTGTGTGTGTGTTCTGCATGTTTTGTTTTCCCTCTCTTATTGTCGTCTCCCCTCTCACTCACAGGTTTGCTATGGTCTGCTTGTTAGATGCGCCCTCCTGCCTACCGCTCAGCCAATCAGTGACGGATCCGCCATGCATTTAAACCTGCAGATCCAAGCTTTGTTCGGGCACTCTTTTGTTTGCTGTCCCTGTTTGTTTACTGTCTATTCTCCCATTGTGTATTTCCCTCTGTCCACTCAGTCTTTGCACCCACATTTGCCGCTGATGTGTTGTCTTCAAGCCCCAGGTCTGGTGTCGTCGAGGGAAAGGTGCAGGCAAGTGCAGTGTGCCCAGTGTATCCCGGACGAGCCCCCAGATCATTCTGTTGGGTAGCTTTAAGCTGCTCGGGAGTCATTGGAAACCAGGCAGATTCCACACTGGGTTCACTGCACTTTCCTGCACCTTCACTAGACTTATTGATGCGTACAGCAGAACTGGGGCTTGAAAACAACACGAGTGGTAAATGTGAGTGCAAGGACTGAGTCAGATAGGACAATCACCTCACCCGATTTTCAAGATTGTGTGTGCAAGTAAGTAAGTAAGTAAGTAAGTACATTTTATTTATATAGCACATCTCACAGAGAGGACTCACAAAGTGTGTTTCACAATGCATGGAAAGCCTGTGGGAATATTTGAGCCAGCTGATCACCCTCGGAACTAACACTTGGACTGTCCACCCCGACCTCCAGCCAAGTCATGGCCCAGGGAGCGCAGCATGCAGCGCCTATCAAACAGCATGCCTACTGGGTAAACTCTAAGAACCGGGAGGTTATGAAACAGGAGGTCACTTATCTCTTACAGAATGGGCTAGCGAGACCAAGTTCTAGTCCTTGGAGTTCACCTTGCTTTTCAGTTCCAAAGCCAATATGTACGGATTACAGAAAGGTAAATGCTGTTAAAGTCCCTGATTCCTTTCCATTACCCTGGTTAGATGACTGTATTGACACTGTTGGTTCTTCTACCTATGTCATTAAACTGTTTCTGCTAAAAGGTTAATGGCAGGTGTCATTGATTGCCGGTGCCTCTGAGATATCTGTATTTGTGACCCTGATGACCCAAGATGACCTGATGACCCTGACCCAAGTATTCTCTTTTAGCCCTTGGAATAAAGAATGCACCTGCAGTGTTGCAGACATTGTTTTGTCAGGTGTGCCCAACTGCACTGCATATCTGGATGATTAGTCATCTATTCCTCTGATTGGTCAGAACATCTAAGTACCTTACATACCATGTTTGCTTGTTTGGCCAACGCTAACTCTCTCAACCTCACCAAATGTGAGTTTGGAAATGTTACGGTATCATGGGAAAGCAGCTTGTACAAGTGAAGTGCGTCCTATTGATGCAAAGGTGACAGCTATCACCAACCACCCCGTGCCTTCTACCCGGCGCGAGCTACAGTACGCAGGTTTTTAGGGATGGCTGGTTACTATAGGAGCTTTTGTAAGAACTTCTCCACCGTTGTCTCTCCGCTAACTAGTCTCCTCAGCCCATCCGTGGGTTTTGATTGGTCTACAGAACGTCAGTACGCTTTTCATTTTGTGAAAGCTCTCTTGTGTGGTACTGCTGTTTTGGCTGCACCTGACTTTGACCGTCCTTCTGAGTTGGAAGTAGCTGCGTGCATTGGGGGAGCAGGCGCTGTGCTGCTTCAGGAGGAAGGAAGTGGTGTTCACCATCCAGTTTGTTACTATCCCCGCAAGTTTAACAAACACCAGATCCATTATTCAGCTATTGAGCAGGAAGTTGAGAGCCTGGGGCCCCCCGTGTACTTTGGGAGGAGGGTAGGTGGGGGTTTGTTAGGGTAAATGTATCTGCGGTACTTAGGTCTGGTATAGGGCATCAGTTTAGCGTGGGGTGCTTGTTGCTTTCTTTGTTATGGCGCCCACGCCTGGTCTTCCCCAGTTGCTGCTTGTGCTGTTCTGTTGTATCGTTAACTGCCCCTTGTATAGCCTCACTGTTAATACATTATCACATTTGCTTTATAGTTATGGTATTATTGACAGTCATTTTTGGTGTGACATATGTTTACATACCCTACATACCCCTAGACAGAGCTATCCATCTTGGGTGCATAACACAACACACACACACTTTTTGCTGTTTATCCGATCAGCATCATCCAGTGC
>NC_140237.1:4873822-4893822 GCF_949987555.1 Borostomias antarcticus
GTGAGGAGAGGCAGTGAGGAGAGGCAGTGAGGAGAGGCAGTGAGGAGAGGAAGTGAGGAGAGGCAGTGAGGAGAGGCAGTGAGGAGAGGAAGTGAGGAGAGGCAGTGAGGAGAGGCAGTGAGGAAAGGAAGTGAGGAGAGGCAGTGAGGAAAGGAAGTGAGGAGAGGAAGTGAGGAGAGGAAGTGAGGAGAGGAAGTGAGGAGAGGCAGTGAGGAGAGGCAGTGAGGAAAGGAAGTGAGGAGAGGCAGTGAGGAGAGGAAGTGAGGAGAGGAAGTGAGGAGAGGAAGTGAGGAGAGGAAGTGAGGAGAGGCAGTGATGAGAGGAAGTGAGGAGAGGAAGTGAGGAGAGGCAGTGATGAGAGGCAGTTAGGAGAGGAAGTGAGGAGAGGCAGTGAGGAAAGGAAGTGAGGAGAGGCAGTGAGGAGAGGCAGTGAGGAAAGGAAGTGAGGAGAGGCATTGAGGGGAGAAAGTGAGGAGAGGCAGTGAGGAGAGGCAGTGAGGAGAGGAAGTGAGGAGAGGCAGTGAGGAGAGGCAGTGAGGAAAGGAAGTGAGGAGAGGCAGTGAGGAAAGGAAGTGAGGAAAGGAAGTGAGGAGAGGCAGTGAGGAGAGGCATTGAGGAAAGGAAGTGAGGAAAGGAAGTGAGGAGAGGCCGGGGCCTTTGAAGAGAGTCAGAGCCCAGAGAGGAAGAAGAGGCTGGAGTCCTCTCTCTGGTTCAGTTCTGGTCGTTTCCATTGTTGTCAGGCGACGACGCAGCGCTGTCACAGCTGAACCTGGAGGAAATTCAGCTGCATTTAGGTTCTGTGTGGGTTGGTGAGTGGTAGACTCTATTCCATACTGCCCCCTCCCCAGCCCGACCGACACACACCCACTCACCCCCCCCCCCCCCCCCCCCCCCCCCTCCCAATGCATGACCCCCTGTGGTGTCCCCCCCAGCTAGGCAGGGTCGGAGCAGCCTGACCCCCTCAGGTGCTCTTAGATATGGTAATGAGAATAATAGAATAATACTCGGGATGATGATGATGACGATTGCCCTCAGCTATTTCTGTAAAAGGGGAGAGTTTGGTTTTTTTTCTTTTCATGTTTGGCTGCCAAGGAAATGGTCTTTTCTCACAGCTAGTCTGTGACAACTCAACGCTCATTTGAACAGTGCCACTGGCAGTGAACACCTCGATCACATTGCCCATAACTGTAGTGAAAGGTGCAATGCAATTATTTTGTTAACCAGTTCAGTGCTCGCTTCTGTCTCTTGTTGGCAGCCGTGACTAGAGCTCTCTCCTGAAGCCTCCAGGGCTCCAGCGCGCAGGAAACCTTATGTGTCAAGACTCAAAGTTTTCGGTTCACTTCCCGATTCCCATATATATGAGCAAGGCTTAGTTTACCTTCATGGTAATTGGACATAATCCCTTTCGCCAGGAAATCAATAATCATCAACCCTAGATCTCGTCATGTGCCTAATATGAAATAACTTCCTTTTTCCCAGACATGCGGTACATTGTAGAAATATCAGCCTGATAGATGAGAATAGCATATCAGCCCAGTAGCCAAGGCCCAACTGCTGCTAACCTTCTTCAAGGCAGAATCAAGACACAGGCCCCTAATTAACCACAGTAGAGAGATCAAGCGCACTGCGTTTCCCTCAAGGACACTTTCCTCAAAGGTCTTAGATCAAAGCAACGCCCAAGGAATAAACCCCATTACAAAAAGATTCCGCTGGCTAAAACAAAAGCTTGACTTTGCTCCCAACAGCAGTAGCTGCAAGGAGAAAGCGCAGTTTTGTTTTGCAGGAACTATAAACTGACTTAGAGACAAGACAACAAATATTTCCACACAAATAGAACCTTGAAAGCCAATGCTCATTCACATGAACCAAAGGCACAATAACTTTGTGCGAGTCATGAAATTGCAACGAAAAAAAAGTTTTTCTACTGCACAATACAATATGCATGTTCTAGCATTCCTCTCTTTCTGTTCCCTCTGCCCTGTCTTTCCAAAGTCATGCAAATGAACCAGGGCTCTGGTAGAGTACTAATCTGATTCACATGAACCAGGGCTCTGGTAGAGTACTAATCTGATTCAAATGAACCAGGGCTCTGGTAGAGTACTAATCTGATTCACATGAACCAGGACTCTGGTAGAGTACTAATCTGATTCAAATGAACCAGGGCTCTGGTAGAGTACCAATCTGATTCAAATGAGCCAGGGCTCTGGTAGAGTACTAATCTGATTCACATGAACCAGGGCTCTGGTAGAGTACTAATCTGGTTTACATGAACCAGGACTCTGGTAGAGTACTAATCTGATTCAAATGAAACGGCTCTGGTAGAGTACTAATCTGATTCCCATGAACCAGGATTCTGGTAGAGTACTAATCTGATTCAAATGAACCAGGGCTCTGGTAGAGTACTAATCTGATTCAAATGAACCAGGACTCTGGTAGAGTACTAATCTGATTCAAATGAACCAGGACTCTGGTAGAGTACTAATCTGATTCAAATGAACCAGGGTTCTGGTAGAGTACTAATCTGATTCACATGAACCAGGGCTCTGGTAGAATACTAATCTGATTCAAATGAACCAGGGTTCTGGTAGAGTACTAATCTGATTCACATGAACCAGGACTCTGGTAGAGTACTAATCTGGTTTACATGAACCAGGACTCTGGTAGAGTACTAATCTGATTCAAATGAAACGGCTCTGGTAGAGTACTAATCTGATTCCCATGAACCAGGATTCTGGTAGAGTACTAATCTGATTCAAATGAAACAGGGCTCTGGTAGAGTACTAATCTGATTCAAATGAACCAGGACTCTGGTAGAGTACTAATCTGATTCAAATGAACCAGGACTCTGGTAGAGTACTAATCTGATTCAAATGAACCAGGGTTCTGGTAGAGTACTAATCTGATTCACATGAACCAGGGCTCTGGTAGAGTACTAATCTGATTCAAATGAACCAGGGCTCTGGTAGAGTACCAATCTGATTCAAATGAGCCAGGGCTCTGGTAGAGTACTAATCTGATTCACATGAACCAGGGCTCTGGTAGAGTACTAATCTGGTTTACATGAACCAGGACTCTGGTAGAGTACTAATCTGATTCAAATGAAACGGCTCTGGTAGAGTACTAATCTGATTCCCATGAACCAGGATTCTGGTAGAGTACTAATCTGATTCAAATGAACCAGGGCTCTGGTAGAGTACTAATCTGATTCAAATGAACCAGGACTCTGGTAGAGTACTAATCTGATTCAAATGAACCAGGACTCTGGTAGAGTACTAATCTGATTCAAATGAACCAGGGTTCTGGTAGAGTACTAATCTGATTCACATGAACCAGGACTCTGGTAGAGTACTAATCTGGTTTACATGAACCAGGACTCTGGTAGAGTACTAATCTGATTCAAATGAAACGGCTCTGGTAGAGTACTAATCTGATTCCCATGAACCAGGATTCTGGTAGAGTACTAATCTGATTCAAATGAACCAGGGCTCTGGTAGAGTACTAATCTGATTCAAATGAACCAGGACTCTGGTAGAGTACTAATCTGATTCAAATGAACCAGGACTCTGGTAGAGTACTAATCTGATTCAAATGAACCAGGGTTCTGGTAGAGTACTAATCTGATTCACATGAACCAGGGCTCTGGTAGAGTACTAATCTGATTCAAATGAACCAGGGTTCTGGTAGAGTACTAATCTGATTCACATGAACCAGGACTCTGGTAGAGTACTAATCTGATTCACATGAACCAGGGCTCTGGTAGGGTACTAATCTGATTCAAATGAACCAGGACTCTGGTAGAGTACTAATCTGATTCAAATGAACCAGGGTTCTGGTAGAGTACTAATCTGATTCACATGAACCAGGGCTCTGGTAGAGTACTAATCTGATTCACATGAACCAGGACTCTGGTAGAGTACTAATCTGATTCAAATGAACCAGGGCTCTGGTAGAGTACTAATCTGATTCAATACGGGGCTCTGGTAGAGTACTAATCTGATTCAAATGAACCAGGGCTCTGGTAGAGTACTAATCTGATTCACATGAACCAGGACTCTGGTAGAGTACTAATCTGATTCAAATGAACCAGGGCTCTGGTAGAGTACTAATCTGATTCAATACGGGGCTCTGGTAGAGTACTAATCTGATTCACATGAACCAGGGCTCTGGTAGAGTACTAATCTGATTCAAATGAACCAGGGCTCTGGTAGAGTACTAATCTGATTCACATGAACCAGGGCTCTGGTAGAGTACTAATCTGATTCAAATGAAACAGCTCTGGTAGAGTACTAATCTGATTTAAATGAAACGGCTCTGCTAGAGTACTAATCTGATTCACATGAACCAGGGCTCTGGAAGAGTACTAATCTGATTCACATGAACCAGGGCTCTGGAAGAGTACTAATCTGATACACATGAACCAGGACTCTGGTAGAGTACTAATCTGATTCAAATGAACCAGGGATCTGGTAGAGTACTAATCTGATTCAAATGAACCAGGGCTCTGGTAGAGTACTAATCTGATTCACATGAACCAGGGCTCTGGAAGAGTACTAATCTGATACACATGAACCAGGACTCTGGTAGAGTACTAATCTGATTCAAATGAACCAGGGATCTGGTAGAGTACTAATCTGATTCAAATGAAACGGCTCTGGTAGAGTACTAATCTGATACAAATGAACCAGGGCTCTGGTAGAGTACTAATCTGATACACATGAACCAGGACTCTGGTAGAGTACTAATCTGATACAAATGAACCAGGGCTCTGGTAGAGTATTAATCTGATTCAAATGAACCAGGGCTCTGGTAGAGTACTAATCTGATTCAAATGAACCAGGACTCTGGTAGAGTACTAATCTGATTCAAATGAACCAGGGCTCTAATAGAGTACTAATCTGATTCAAATGAGCCAGGGCTCTGGTAGAGTACTAATCTGATTCACATGAACCAGGACTCTGGTAGAGTACTAATCTGATTCACATGAACCAGGGCTCTGGTAGAGTACTAATCTGATTCAAATGAACCAGGGCTCTGGTAGAGTACTAATCTGATTCAAATGAACCAGGGCTCTGGTAGAGTACCAATCTGATTCAAATGAGCCAGGGCTCTGGTAGAGTACTAATCTGATTCACATGAACCAGGGCTCTGGTAGAGTACTAATCTGGTTTACATGAACCAGGACTCTGGTAGAGTACTAATCTGATTCAAATGAAACGGCTCTGGTAGAGTACTAATCTGATTCCCATGAACCAGGATTCTGGTAGAGTACTAATCTGATTCAAATGAACCAGGGCTCTGGTAGAGTACTAATCTGATTCAAATGAACCAGGACTCTGGTAGAGTACTAATCTGATTCAAATGAACCAGGACTCTGGTAGAGTACTAATCTGATTCAAATGAACCAGGGTTCTGGTAGAGTACTAATCTGATTCACATGAACCAGGGCTCTGGTAGAGTACTAATCTGATTCAAATGAACCAGGGTTCTGGTAGAGTACTAATCTGATTCACATGAACCAGGACTCTGGTAGAGTACTAATCTGGTTTACATGAACCAGGACTCTGGTAGAGTACTAATCTGATTCAAATGAAACGGCTCTGGTAGAGTACTAATCTGATTCCCATGAACCAGGATTCTGGTAGAGTACTAATCTGATTCAAATGAACCAGGGCTCTGGTAGAGTACTAATCTGATTCAAATGAACCAGGACTCTGGTAGAGTACTAATCTGATTCAAATGAACCAGGACTCTGGTAGAGTACTAATCTGATTCAAATGAACCAGGGTTCTGGTAGAGTACTAATCTGATTCACATGAACCAGGGCTCTGGTAGAGTACTAATCTGATTCAAATGAACCAGGGCTCTGGTAGAGTACCAATCTGATTCAAATGAGCCAGGGCTCTGGTAGAGTACTAATCTGATTCACATGAACCAGGGCTCTGGTAGAGTACTAATCTGGTTTACATGAACCAGGACTCTGGTAGAGTACTAATCTGATTCAAATGAAACGGCTCTGGTAGAGTACTAATCTGATTCCCATGAACCAGGATTCTGGTAGAGTACTAATCTGATTCAAATGAACCAGGGCTCTGGTAGAGTACTAATCTGATTCAAATGAACCAGGACTCTGGTAGAGTACTAATCTGATTCAAATGAACCAGGACTCTGGTAGAGTACTAATCTGATTCAAATGAACCAGGGTTCTGGTAGAGTACTAATCTGATTCACATGAACCAGGGCTCTGGTAGAGTACTAATCTGATTCAAATGAACCAGGGTTCTGGTAGAGTACTAATCTGATTCACATGAACCAGGACTCTGGTAGAGTACTAATCTGGTTTACATGAACCAGGACTCTGGTAGAGTACTAATCTGATTCAAATGAAACGGCTCTGGTAGAGTACTAATCTGATTCCCATGAACCAGGATTCTGGTAGAGTACTAATCTGATTCAAATGAACCAGGGCTCTGGTAGAGTACTAATCTGATTCAAATGAACCAGGACTCTGGTAGAGTACTAATCTGATTCAAATGAACCAGGACTCTGGTAGAGTACTAATCTGATTCAAATGAACCAGGGTTCTGGTAGAGTACTAATCTGATTCACATGAACCAGGGCTCTGGTAGAGTACTAATCTGATTCAAATGAACCAGGGTTCTGGTAGAGTACTAATCTGATTCACATGAACCAGGACTCTGGTAGAGTACTAATCTGATTCACATGAACCAGGGCTCTGGTAGGGTACTAATCTGATTCAAATGAACCAGGACTCTGGTAGAGTACTAATCTGATTCAAATGAACCAGGGTTCTGGTAGAGTACTAATCTGATTCACATGAACCAGGGCTCTGGTAGAGTACTAATCTGATTCACATGAACCAGGACTCTGGTAGAGTACTAATCTGATTCAATACGGGGCTCTGGTAGAGTACTAATCTGATTCAATACGGGGCTCTGGTAGAGTACTAATCTGATTCAAATGAACCAGGGCTCTGGTAGAGTACTAATCTGATTCACATGAACCAGGACTCTGGTAGAGTACTAATCTGATTCAAATGAACCAGGGCTCTGGTAGAGTACTAATCTGATTCAATACGGGGCTCTGGTAGAGTACTAATCTGATTCACATGAACCAGGGCTCTGGTAGAGTACTAATCTGATTCAATACGGGGCTCTGGTAGAGTACTAATCTGATTCACATGAACCAGGGCTCTGGTAGAGTACTAATCTGATTCAAATGAAACAGCTCTGGTAGAGTACTAATCTGATTCACATGAACCAGGGCTCTGGTAGAGTACTAATCTGATTCAAATGAACCAGGGCTCTGGTAGAGTACTAATCTGATTTAAATGAAACGGCTCTGCTAGAGTACTAATCTGATTCAAATGAACCAGGACTCTCGTAGAGTACTAATCTGATTCAAATGAACCAGGACTCTGGTAAAGTACTAATCTGATTCAAATGAACCAGGGCTCTGGTAGAGTACTAATCTGATTCACATGAACCAGGGCTCTGGTAGAGTACTAATCTGATTCAAATGAACCAGGGCTCTGGTAGAGTACTAATCTGATTCAAATGAAACGGCTCTGGTAGAGTACTAATCTGATTCAAATGAACCAGGGCTCTGGTATAGTACTAATCTGATTCAAATGAACCAGGGCTCTGGTAGAGTACTAATCTGATTCACATGAACCAGGATTCTGGTAGAGTACTAATCTGATTCACATGAACCAGGACTCTGGTAGAGTACTAATCTGATTCACATGAACCAGGGCTCTGGTAGAGTACTAATCTGATTCACATGAACCAGGGCTCTGGTAGAGTACTAATCTGATACACGTGAACCAGGACTCTGGTAGAGTACTAATCTGATTCAAATGAACCAGGGCTCTGGTAGAGTACTAATCAGATTCAAATGAAACGGCTCTGGTAGAGTAATAATCTGATACAAATGAACCAGGGCTCTGGTAGAGTACTAATCTGATTCAAATGAACCAGGACTCTGGTAGAGTACTAATCTGATTCACATGAACCAGGACTCTTGTAGAGTACTAATCTGATTCACATGAACCAGGGCTCTGGTAGAGTACTAATCTGATTCAAATGAACCAGGGCTCTGGTAGAGTACTAATCTGATTCAAATTAAACGGCTCTGGTAGAGTACTAATCTGATTTAAATGAAACGGCTTTGGTAGAGTACTAATCTGATTCAAATGAAACAGGACTCTGGTAGAGTACTAATCTGATTCAAATGAAACGGCTTTGGTAGAGTACTAATCTGATTCACATGAAACGGCTCTGGTAGAGTACTAATCTGATTCAAATGAAATGGCTCTGGTAGAGTACTAATCTGATTCAAATGAACCAGGGCTCTGGTAGAGTACTTATTTGATTCACATGAACCAGGACTCTGGTAGAGTACTAATCTGATTCAAATGAAACGGCTCTGGTAGAGTACTAATCTGATTCACATGAACCAGGGCTCTGGTAGAGTACTTATCTGATTCAAATGAACCAGGGCTCTGGTAGAGTACTAATCTGATTCAAATGAACCAGGGCTCTGGTAGAGTACTAATCTGATTTACATGAACCAGGACTCTGGTAGAGTGCTAATCTGATTCAAATGAAACGGCTCTGGTAGAGTACTAATCTGATTCACATGAACCAGGGATCTGGTAGAGTACTAATCTGATTCAAATGAAACGGCTCTGGTAGAGTACTAATCTGATTCACATGAACCAGGACTCTGGTAGAGTACTAATCTGATTCACATGAACCAGGGCTCTGGTAGAGTACTAATCTGATACACATGAACCAGGACTCTGGTAGAGTACTAATCTGATTCAAATGAACCAGGGATCTGGTAGAGTACTAATCTGATTCAAATGAAACGGCTCTGGTAGAGTACTAATCTGATACAAATGAACCAGGGCTCTGGTAGAGTACTAATCTGATTCAAATGAACCAGGACTCTGGTAGAGTACTAATCTGATTCACATGAACCAGGACTCTGGTAGAGTACTAATCTGATTCAAATGAAACGGCTCGGGTAATGTACTAATCTGATTAAAATGAACCAGGGCTCTGGTAGAGTACTAATCTGATTCAAATGAACCAGGGCTCTGGTAGAGTACTAATCTGATTCACATGAACCAGGACTCTGGTAGAGTACTAATCTGATTCACATGAACCAGGGCTCTGGTAGAGTACTAATCTGATTCCCATGAACCAGGATTCTGGTAGAGTACTAATCTGATTCAAATGAACCAGGGCTCTGGTAGAGTACTAATCTGATTCAAATGAAACGGCTCTGGTAGAGTACTAATCTGATTCACATGAACCAGGACTCTGGTAGAGTACATATCTGATACACATGAAACGGCTCTGGTAGGGTACTAATCTGATTCAAATGAACCAGGACTCTGGTAGAGTACTTATCTGATTCAAATGAACCAGGGTTCTGGTAGAGTACTAATCTGATTCACATGAACCAGGGCTCTGGTAGAGTACTAATCTGATTCACATGAACCAGGGCTCTGGTAGAGTACTAATCTGATTCACATGAAACAGGGTTCTGGTAGAGTACTAATCTGATTCACATGAACCAGGACTCTGGTAGAGTACTAATCTGATTCAAATGAACCAGGGCTCTGGTAGAGTACTAATCTGATTCAATACGGGGCTCTGGTAGAGTACTAATCTGATTCAAATGAACCAGGGCTATGGTAGAGTACTAATCTGATTCACATGAACCAGGGCTCTGGTAGAGTACTAATCTGATTCAAATGAAACAGCTCTGGTAGAGTACTAATCTGATTTAAATGAAACGGCTCTGCTAGAGTACTAATCTGATTCACATGAACCAGGGCTCTGGTAGAGTACTAATCTGATTCACATGAACCAGGGTTCTGGTAGAGTACTAATCTGATTCACATGAACCAGGGCTCTGGTAGAGTACTAATCTGATTCAAATGAACCAGGACTCTCGTAGAGTACTAATCTGATTCAAATGAACCAGGACTCTGGTAAAGTACTAATCTGATTCAAATGAACCAGGGCTCTGGTAGAGTATTAATCTGATTCACATGAACCAGGGCTCTGGTAGAGTACTAATCTGATTCAAATGAACCAGGGCTCTGGTAGAGTACTAATCTGATTCAAATGAAACGGCTCTGGTAGAGTACTAATCTGATTCAAATGAACCAGGGCTCTGGTATAGTACTAATCTGATTCAAATGAACCAGGGCTCTGGTAGAGTACTAATCTGATTCACATGAACCAGGATTCTGGTAGAGTACTAATCTGATTCACATGAACCAGGACTCTGGTAGAGTACTAATCTGATTCACATGAACCAGGGCTCTGGTAGAGTACTAATCTGATTCACATGAACCAGGACTCTGGTAGAGTACTAATCTGATTCAAATGAACCAGGGCTCTGGTAGAGTACTAATCTGATTCACATGAACCAGGGCTCTGGTAGAGTACTAATCTGATTCACATGAACCAGGGCTCTGGTAGAGTACTAATCTGATTCAAATGAAACGGCTTTGGTAGAGTACTAATCTGATTCAAATGAACCAGGACTCTGGTAGAGTACTAATCTGATTCACATGAAACGGCTCTGGTAGAGTACTAATCTGATTCAAATGAAATGGCTCTGGTAGAGTACTAATCTGATTCAAATGAACCAGGGCTCTGGTAGAGTACTTATCTGATTCACATGAACCAGGACTCTGGTAGAGTACTAATCTGATTCAAATGAAACGGCTCTGGTAGAGTACTAATCTGATTCACATGAACCAGGGCTCTGGTAGAGTACTAATCTGATTCAAATGAACCAGGGCTCTGGTAGAGTACTAATCTGATTCAAATGAACCAGGACTCTGGTAGAGTACTAATCTGATTCATGCTTTCCTTCTGTCTCCCCCCTGTTTTAATCACGGCGTTATGTTTTCTTCTGCATGTGTGTGCTTTTGTTCTGGGGAATATGCAAACTTTATCAGGGACTGCATCTCCGCTTTCAAGTCAGGGCTTGGTTCCTTGACTGAGAGAGAGGAAGAGAGACAGAGAGAGAGAGAGAGAGAGACAGAGAGAGAGAGGAAGAGAGAGAGAGAGAGAAAGACAGAGAGAGAGGAAGAGAGAGAGAGAGAGAGAGAGAGAGGAAGAGAGAGAGAGAGAGAGAGAGAGAGGAAAGAGAGAGAGAGAGACAGAGAGAGAGTTAAAGAGTCAGGTACACTTGGAGGCAGCCTGAGGGGGCTGGTGAGGAAGGTGACGCCCGTGTTGGCTAATGCTTCCTGACACCCTCCTGATGCCAGCCCTTCATTATAAATATTTTTAAAGAGGCACCGACCTCCATGGGCCTGGATGGGGACAGGAGACTAGGAGAGCTGTGATCCAGGAGGCTTTGATATCACCTCCTCAATCCGTTCAGCTCGTCGTAATGACAGCATCACTTGACAGGTCTTCTTCATTTGCCTCTTGTCTCCTTTTGTGGGAAGTTTTGCGACAATTAGCATAAATATTTCATCTTCTTTCCGCCCTGCGTCACAGAGGAGGGAGCGGAAAGGGATGGGGGTGGTGTTCTGGTGGCGTCCCTGAGATGTCACCCTGAGATGTCACCGGTGCAGTCCCAAAACGAGCCTTTGTAAAGTGTACTTTTCTCGACATTAACATACAATGACAAACCAAGAGAGGCAAACAGCTAAACATATGTACCCTTTGTGGTATCTTTTATTGAACATATTTGGGGATGCTATGAATACAGTTTGATAATTGCACTGCTCTCCAGAGTGGTGGGCGATATCCGTGGAACTAGATGTTGTATTCATGAGATATACAAGTACACACTTTATTTATTTCACAACAGTTTATTTACACTAGATGAAAAGGCATTCGCCCCAGTTGCTGACATAGGCCATGTAAACCATCTTCCAATAGCATCTCCTGAATTCATTTACAGGGAAGTTTGACAAGTAGGTAAGTAGGGAAAAAGTCAAGAAACTTACAGGTACAGTAAACTGCCAGTCCAAATATGAAATCCCACTGCACTTTTCAAATCAAGTTCCCCCCCCCCCAACCAACCTTGCGCATTAATTCACATTTCTCTCTTGAATGTGAATGAAGGTGTACTATCTTATAAAGATGGCCATTGTTATGCTAATTCATCCCAATCTATGGTTGTGCCTACAAGCCAGTGAGCAGCAAAACTAAATAAATACCGTCTGGTTTCAAATAAGTTAAAAACCTCTCTGGCTTTAGCTCCTGTTATGGAAGACTTTACTTAAAGAGAGGAAGACTTTACTTAAAGAGAGGAAGACTTTACTTAAAGAGAGGAAGAACATCATTAAAATGAAAGTAATGGAGGAAGCAAAGTGTTCTGTGTGCCTTTAGCTACTCTATGTTCAGAGCACATGACACCCACCAGACTAAACCCATCAGTTCTTCCACACATCTTTGCCATTTGATGTTTTTTTAGGGTCTGAGTTTATGAGGTCCTCATCAAAAGATATGCTGCTATCAGAACAGTGAACAGGACATGAAAACACACGTTTCAAGTTGTAGCACGCCAAATCTGGACGAGACACTCCACACTGACTGGCTGAGATCACCTCACGTTGTTCAGGTGTCAGTAGTGTGTTTGAAGCCCACTAGTCTCTGTGTCCTCAAACGTGTTGGGAGACCTTGGCGTGTTTGGGCTAATTATACCGGCGGAGTTGGTCGCTGGGAGCCTGGGGTATCCCACAGCAGATGTAAGGAGTAATTACCTCAACTCCTTTTTCTACCCTCTTCCTCTCCCTACGTCTTCTTCTTCCCCTCGTTATTAATCTCTATCAACAGATAAAAAGGAGCATTGGGGAGAGTCTTGTCAGGCTCCGCAGCAGAGGGGACATAGAGGGACAGAGGGACACCATTAGACCTGCTCCCCTCGGTCCCTCATGGATAATGGAACAAGGTGTTTCTATTAAGGACAAACAAAGTGACTGCAACAGTCTCTGAAGATCACTCAAGTCCTCGGTCCTCTCACGGAAAGCAGAATGCAAAACAACACGGGGTTTTCTCTCCGTCTCGGCCGCTCGCCTGTGTAACTGGGAGGCATGTCGAGCAGCGGGGTGACATCTCGCTGTCACTTCAAAACCAACGCTCTAATGCTATGCACCAGCTTGTTTAGTGTTCAGTATTTTAATATGACTAGCCCTGCTTTCATCTCTCTTGTTATGTTCACATTTCCATAACCTGCTCGTGGATTTGAATCGTGTCTTTTTGTTCCTCCTGTGCAGCTAAAACACTGTCACACAAAACCGCTGCCCTCCTGAGCGCTACTCAATGAGGACCTGGATTTGAATAATTCAAGGTGCGATACATTATTATTGTGACTTAAAAATCAATCCTTACAAATGAGTTTCAATGTTATTTGTAAGGAAATAAATCATATCTAAAGTTTAATAATGAATCAATAAATACTAAATGATACACCTGAAAATGAGTTCTATTAATAATCTCTAAATTCATGAAGCCATCATTTGAGTGGCTCAAACCAAAGATCCATCAACCATGTCTCTGCTCTACCTCCGTCCCATTCCCTCCCATTCCCTCCCATTCCCTCCCCTGGTCCATCCACCATGTCTCAACTCTCCCCCTGGTCCATCCACCATGTCTCAACTCCCCCCCTGGTCCATCCACCATGTCTCAACTCTCCCCCTGGTCCATCCACCATGTCTCAACTCCCCCCCTGGTCCATCCACCATGTCTCAACTCTCCCCCTGGTCCATCCACCATGTCTCAACTCCCCCCCTGGTCCATCCACCATGTCTCAACTCTCCCCCTGGTCCATCCACCATGTCTCAACTCTACCTCCGTCCCATTCCCTCCCATTCCCTCCCCTGGTCCATCCACCATGTCTCAACTCTACCTCCGTCCCATTCCCTCCCCCGGAGTGGCCCCTGAGGCCTCAGGCTCCTCCCCGCTGGGACAGCCTACCTCTGAGGAGCCCGGGGGTTAGGTTGGGCCATCACCCCGTCCCAATCTGGACTGACTGCTTTATTAACCCCCGCCATCCTGCTTAGCGGCCACCTCAGTGCCAGTCCCTCGTCACTTGACAGCTCACGGCTTTTATCAATTGTGACCAGCCCATCCGTTCATATCTCCAGCGCTGGAATGTGAAGGGACTCGTCTGCCTACCTGGCCCAGGCAGAGGCTGGCTCAGTGACTTATTATTACACCCTAACAATATGCAAATTGAACCACCTCACTGGTGTGTGTTTTTTGATGGAAGAATACAAATCACTTGAGACATGACACTTTTTTAATTTTGCTGATGAATGTAATGCTTCAGAAAAAGGAAGGATTGATGACAGGGCATAATGAACTCTGTGGGGAGAGAGAGAGAGAGAGAGAGAGAGAGAGAGAGAGAGAGAGAGAGAGAGAGAGAGAGAGGAAGAGAGAGAGAGAGACTTAGTGCAGTTTTTTTTTCATTGTGCCTTTGTGTAGATGCCGATCCACAAATCTATCCCCTGAGCTCATCGTTGAGCTGAAGTGCGACGGAGTCCTTTACAGCCTCATCTCCGTCGGTAACGATGCGGTACTGAGCACACAGTATCCTCAACACTAACCATCTATTCAACACTGGTCCTCTCTACTCACTCACACTCTCGCCCCAGCTAGCTAGCGCACCTCATGTGTGGCGCTATTACCAAACTCCCCCCAATCCACCTGAGAAACCCTGGCAGCACCACTCTGCCATGACACACGCTGGGGACGGGGACACACACGCTGTGGTCTGGCGGGGGGACACACGCTGGGGACGGGGGGACACACACTGTGGTCTGGGGGGGGGACACGCTGGGGACGGGGACACACACGCTGTGGTCTGGGGGGGGGACACGCTGGGGACGGGGGGACACACACTGTGGTCTGGGGGGGGGACACGCTGGGGACGGGGACACACACGCTGTGGTCTGCGGGGGGGGCACGCTGTGGTCTGGGGGGGGGGACACGCTGTGGTCTGGGGGTGGGACACGCTGGGGACGGGGACACACACGCTGTGGTCTGGGGGGGGGGACACGCTGGGGACGGGGACACACACGCTGTGGTCTGGGGGGGGGGACACACGCTGTGGTCTGGGGGGGGGGGACACGCTGTGGTCTGGGGGGGGGACACGCTGGGGACGGGGACACACACGCTGTGGTCTGGGGGGGGGGACACACGCTGTGGTCTGGGGGGGGGACACGCTGTGGTCTGGGGGGGGGGACACACGCTGTGGTCTGGGGGGGGGAGACGCTGTGGTCTGGGCACACTGGAGGAGGAGGAGGAGAGGGGCACGCTGGAGGAGGAGAGGGAGAGGCACGCTGGAGGAGGAGAGGGAGGGGCATGCTGGAGGAGGAGGGGAAGGGGGGGGCACGCTGGAGGAGGAGGGGAAGGGGGGGGCACGCTGGAGGAGGAGGAGGAGGGGGGCACGCTGGAGGAGGAGGAGGAGGAGGAGGGGGGCACGCTGGAGGAGGAGGAGGAGGGGGGGGCACGATGGAGGAGGAGGAGGGGGGGGCACGCTGGAGGAGGAGGAGGGGGGGGGCACGCTGGAGGAGGAGAGGGAGAGGCACGCTGGAGGAGGAGGAGGAGGAGGGGGGCACGCTGGAGGAGGAGGGGGGGGCACGCTGGAGGAGGAGGAGGGGGGGGCACGCTGGAGGAGGAGGAGGGAGGGGGCCCGCTGGAGGAGGAGGGGGGGGGGCACGCTGGAGGAGGAGGAGGAGGGGGGCACGCTGGAGGAGGAGGAGGGGGGGGGCACGCTGGAGGAGGAGGAGGAGGGGGGCACGCTGGAGGAGGAGGAGGGAGGGGGCCCGCTGGAGGAGGAGGGGGGGGGGCACGCTGGAGGAGGAGGAGGAGGGGGGCACGCTGGAGGAGGAGGGGGGGGCACGCTGGAGGAGGAGGGGGGGGGGCACGCTGGAGGAGGAGGAGGAGGGGGGCACGCTGGAGGAGGAGGAGGGGGGGGCACGCTGGAGGAGGAGGAGGAGGGGGGCACGCTGGAGGAGGAGGAGGAGGGGGGCACGCTGGAGGAGGAGGAGGAGGGGGGCACGCTGGAGGAGGAGGAGGGGGGGGCACGCTGGAGGAGGAGGAGGAGGGGGGCACGCTGGAGGAGGAGGAGGAGGGGGGCACGCTGGAGGAGGAGGAGGAGGGGGGGGGTCCCTCACTGTAATATTTCCTGCTGGAAGTGTGGGTAGGCAGTGGGGTTGTACAGAGTAATGGCCTCCATTCATTATTAGCCCAGTTGATTTTCATTTACTCTTGGCTCCCAACAATTAGATGGAGCAGCTGTGGTGTTGATGGAGGGTCCAGGACACACAGAGGTCACCCGGTGGGTTTAAGGGATAAATTAAATACTATTATCAACGCTCAGATCCCCCCGCCCCTCCCCCACAACACCTTCCACCTTTCTACACTTGTAAACACACCAAAATAGGCCCCTGGTGACTGGCCACGCCCTGGTGACTGGCCACGCCCTGGTGACTGGCCACGCCCTGGTGACTGACTACGCCCTGTCTCACAGACGAACGAAGAGGAAATTAGAGTGACTTGTTATACATACAGTATGATCGGATATTTTCTTTGTCACATTTTTCTCTCAAGTTTCAGTTCATTTTCTCATCGCTTGAAATTCACGGACAGGTGAAATATGATCGATCATAAACCGTAATTAAGTAGAATCCAACACGGATTCAGGGACCATGAACAATAAAGGAAGGGATTTGCATTTCAGCAGGAAGCCAACATTCCACCATGTTTACCTAAAAGCAACCGACAACATTGTCAAACTGACCGACGGGACACCGGACGGTAAACTTGGTCCAACACACCCCCTCCAAGAACTAAACACATATTGATATTCCAGAGCGAGCTGATGAATGAGTGTGCTGTTGGTCTGGGCTCAGAGAGGCAGCGAGCACCATCCGTCATCCAGAGAGTGACAAACACAATTACACCAGAGCTCTAATAGACTGGAAGGGCAGAACCGCCTGACCTCCGTATCTTAGGTCCATTTAGATGTTTGATGTCTCATTGAATTAGTATCACAGTGTGAAAGACAAAGCTCTGCGCTAATGGAAATGAGCCTACACAGGCAATCCTGCTGATTGGGCCTGGAATAATTAGAATAACACCATGCCCAGTGTTAATAACAAGCACAGGAAATAAATAACCTGAGAGATAACTTAATAGCTTAACAGCCCTATGCTAAAGCACCTCCCTTTTCAATATGCTAAGCCCAGTGCTTTTTGTTTACTCATGGACTGCTGATCATTTGAATATTGATGTCAGAGCTTCTGATCATTTGAATATTGATATCAGAGCTCTATAGGTGGTGAAGATTCTGATCATTTGAATATTGATGTCAGAGCTCTATAGGTGGTGAAGATTCTGATCATTTGAATATTGATGTCAGAGCTCTATAGGTGGTGAAGGATTCTGCGCTCGCCAGCTCAAAGGCTGGGTGCTTTTTAATCAGTATCTTATGCATACAGCCAGCATATAATATTCATAACGCAACATCCCACAACACATTGGTCAAATCTTTTCCAACAATTGATAACTTAGGCTACTGTATTGCTGAAATTGTCCACATGTCCCCAATACAAACCATCTTATATTCTATTATTACTCTTGTAATAATATAATTTACATAAACTCAAAATATTTAATACAAAAATTAAACAGGGACGATATTGCATAAACAATAATGGCTAAGTGGCTATACAGTATAGCAGTGTCATAAGGTAGTTACCACGGACACCACTGCACACTCTTATTTGACGGGCCCTAGTGCACTATAGTTACTACAGTAGTTATGAAGCACACACACACACACACACACACACACACACCATTAGGCATATATTTTACCAATAATGTGCTGGGTTTTATAATTGAATGTGTTGCTTCTACATGTAGGTTATTGGGATTCTCTGCTCCCGCTCAGCTGCTCTGCATGGCAGGCAGGAGTCTGAAACCTGCACACACTGTATCAGTTCTAACATGATGTTAGCATGAGGAGCTAACTAGCCTAGCTACACCAGTAAGTAGATAGTTACCAAGCCAAGTCAGAGACTAGGGCCCGCAGCAAGCTAACATTACCTAACAAACTTAACACTAGCTAATATAATTGATGTTTATAGCTAGCTATTATAAAAAAAGAAAACCATTATGGTGAGCTTGCCTTTTTCAGGGTATATATAGCAAATTGCAAAACAGTTTAATGTGACTTCTTCTTTGAAATCAGGCATAGTTCTGAGGTGGCAGCCTGAATCAGTGCAAGGCCCCGGTCTCCGCCCAACACAGTGGCTGGAGGGCCTGCTCTCCCTATGGGCCCCAGGGCCTGCTCTCCCTATGGGCCCCAGGGCCTGCTCTCTCTATGGGCCTGCTCTCTCTATGGGCCCCAGGGCCTGCTCTCTCTATGGGCCCCAGGGCCTGCTCTCTCTATGGGCCCCAGGGCCTGCTCTCTCTATGGGCCCCAGGGCCTGCTCTCTCTATGGGCCTGCTCTCTCTATGGGCCCCAGGGCCTGCTCTCTCTATGGGCCCCAGGGCCTGCTCTCTCTATGGGCCCCAGGACAACGGCACTAATTCACGCCCCGGCTATATAGGCAAAAAAAAAAAAAAAAGTGATAATGTATAACATTTCCTGGAGCAGTTGACAAGGCCACGACTACGCCATCTCTTTAAAACAGACCAGCTTATGAGCGTGGAGAGTGAACAACAACAGGACCTCGTGTGACTTTGCCTGGGGGGTGGGGGGCGGGTAAATTGGGTAGTAGTGACACCGGGGTGATCAACACACTGGTGCAGGCTGGGTAAAAAAAAAAAAGACGCAAACAGCTGAAATCCATCCCACTTCAAATATGATATGATGGCAGCACGTTTAATGGAATGTCAGGCCTGGATCTATGGCTTGTCAAGGTGCTGGTAATCAGTCTATCAGATGGACAAGCTCTGGTGTTGCTCCCACCTACCTGGGACTCCCTCACTCTCAATCTACCATCAACTTCCCTCATCTAATATACATTTCAATCAATCAACAATACGCATTGTGATCAGTATATAATGCACATGGATTAGAGAGCGTGGAAGCGTGGAAGGAATCAGTCCAGAGCAGGAGACGGCGTACCTGTGCTTAATATAGAGAACGGCACAATAACCTGGCTCTCATTTCCCATTATCACTGTCGAGAATTAATATTCCCCGGTGCCAGCGTGGTCACCTGCTGTGTGACTTTATATCAGTTATTACAATTCTGATTCTCGAATACATTTGGCGCACACAGCGATCTTGAATTGTTCCAGCCCACATTGCTGTTGCATGCATTAACCTCTCCCTCCTCTGATCGCTGTGAATGAGCCGTGCCGACTGGAGGAACTGCCAGGATTAGCACAGATCTCATCACACACACCACGCGACGTCTTCATGTCACCCGGCATCTGAGTGTGTGTGCACACGTGGTAAACACAATCCAATCTAGCAAGTTAGATAAGGGAACAAATGTATTGAAAATCCACTCGCGCTAAACGCGGCACGGTCAGAAAGGCCTCCAAACCGCCATTTGCATTGTAAAGCACCCGGCGTTCCCAAAACAATCGACATTTCTCATTTTCAAGAACTACAAGGGAATACGAGATTAAAGAGATAAAAACTTCTGCTTTCATGTATTAAGCAGTCGACTAATTAGCCAGTGTAAAAATAAAGGAGCTTTGGGGACGGAATTAATTCCGGGGACAAGGAGAAGTTAATCACGCTGGAATCAAAAGGAATGGGAGAGGGATGGAAATGACCCCCCAGGGAGCGAGAGCTCTTCATTATGTGTCACTGGGAATGATGCAAGTGGTTGGTTCAGCGTCGCATTACGACCTTCTTGCAACGCACAGTGCTGGATGACTGCTCTCCATATAAGCCGATGCGCTGCCACTGTGGCTCCTTTAGAAGAAGCACAGGCCTCCTGCGCACCACCCTCCACTGGAATAGAGG
>NC_140237.1:4898822-4901322 GCF_949987555.1 Borostomias antarcticus
ATTAATACTGAAAATGGAATGATATGCGGTCCCAGGTGTGTGTTACAAAGTATTTTAACACGGCTTCCAGCCAATCAGAATCAAGAACCAGAACTAACCGTTGTATAATAGCTCTTTTCAGCTCTGAGGTCACAGTTCTTCACCAGGTTGTTTCTGGCCTCCCTTGTTTCCTCTGTCCAGATGGAGTCCATCTCAAGGCTACTTTGTGAATACAGTCCTGGGCCACGTTTCCCAGATTCGCTGAACTTTGGCGCTCTACGACACTTCTCAAGGTATATCTTGGTGAAGGGACAGTTTTTCCTATGAGTGTTTCCCAGACTATCCCTAAGGGGGCGCCTGAAGATACATCGTTAGTTCCATCCCAAGATACATCGTTAGGGGAGCTCTCCCTGGGCGCGGTGCTGAAAAAAGAATGAATCGATGCCGCACACATCGATGGGCATTTGTAAAGTCAATTAAATGACGTGTCAATATAATATGTGCTGTCTTAATTATTTTAAGTATACCGACATACTTACGATGTATCTTCGGAAGGTTCATCGTAAGGGCGATTTACGATGTACCTTGGGTCACCGGAGCTGAAACGCCTCGCCACCTAGAGGGGGACCTAACAACGTTCTTACGATGAACGTAGCGCTACGATGCCTCTGGGAAACGCACCCCAGGTCCATTCTGAGGACATGTCCTGGCCATTGAAGCCAGCGGTTTAATTTCCAGCACCACATTGGAATGTATTGATCTTCTTTATGTCGCTCTCAACAACTCGCCACTTTCTGAGCCGCACAGCAGAACTGACTTGAAATTACGGTTATACAGCCTGATCTTGGCTGTTAGATGTACTGCTTTGACTTCCACATGGTATGAAGGATTGTTAATGCACAGCGAGATGGTTGATGTCTTGCTGCCTCTGACATCTGGTTCCACCTCCAGAAACCTTCAGACGATACTGCACCTGTAGGATACATCCTCCATGACAACTACCTAGCTTACCAACAGGAGACTGATGGCTTTGTAAACTGGTGTGATTTTAACCATCTTATCCTCAACACCAGTAAGACCAAAGATGTTGTTGATTTCAGAAAGAAAAAGGCTGCATGGACTCCGGTTCTGATTAAAGGAGGCTGTTGAGGTGGTTTCTAGGGTTAAATATTTTTCCCGAAATTTCCTTTTTTTTCCTCCCGGGATTTGCGGCTCTCTTTCCCGGTTTTCCCGGGAGACATATTAATGTTTTTCATTTTATGGTGTGGAGCGCACACAGTGCACACAACTCTAATCATTTTGACCTAGAATCTATATTGAGATAAAGTTCACATGCAGAATAGCTTGGACTCCATAGGCGTGTTTGTGTGCTGTTTGTCATCTAAACGAACGCAGTTTAAATAATAATCAGCAGTTTCTACTTCAGTAATGCTGGGATGTAGCCTACGTGATCCGACTGCAGGGAAGCACTAACAGCCGGCCTGGTTATACACAATAAACTTATGACATTTACTTCGTTAAATTCACCATGAGGTCGCTGCTCCGAAATGATCACTCAATGCTCAATGTTTACAGAATATTTATTTTGCAGTCATTCGTAGAACAGTTCACCACAAATATCTTAATCTTTTTTATAAAGCGACTGTGACAGCCTGTGCAATTAAATGTCTCGAAAAATTAAAAAAACAGGTTTGCATGGCATCCATAATATGAGAAAAACAGAGTTAGGTCTTTTTAGGTCTTTCTTTAAGTACGCCTAACAGTAGCCTGTGAAATTAAATAGGCCTAATTTATGTTTTTGGTTGCTCGGAAATATTTCCACATGAAGCTGGAGTGGCTGGACATAGCCTATGGGATGTTGTAGGGTAGCCCACACTATGGGATGTTGTAGGGTAGCCCACGCTATGGGATGTTGTAGGGTAGCCCACACTATGGGATGTTGTAGGGTAGCCCACACTATGGGATGTTGTAGGGTAGCCCACACTATGGGATGTTGTAGGGTAGCCCACACTATGGGATGTTGTAGGGTAGCCCACACTATGGGATGTTGTACTGTAGCCCACACTATGGGATGTTGTAGGGTAGCCCACACTATGGGATGTTGTAGGGTAGCCCACGCTATGGGATGTTGTAGGGTAGCCCACGCTATGGGATGTTGTAGGGTAGCCCACACTATGGGATGTTGTAGGGTAGCCCACGCTATGGGATGTTGTAGGGTAGCCCAGGCTATGGGATGTTGTAGGGTAGCCCAGGCTATGGGATGTTGTACTGTAGCCCAGGCTATGGGATGTTGTAGGGTAGCCCACACTATGGGATGTTGTAGGGTAGCCCACGCTATGGGATGTTGTAGGGTAGCCCACACTATGGGATGTTGTAGGGTAGCCCACGCTATGGGATGTTGTAGGGTAGCCCACACTATGGGATGTTGTAGGGTAGCCCAGGCTATGGGATGTTGTACTGTAGCCCACGCTATGGGATGTTGGAGGGTAGCCCACACTATGGGATGTTGTAGGGTAGCCCA
>NC_140237.1:4906322-4981974 GCF_949987555.1 Borostomias antarcticus
CCCACATGTCAGAATAAAGGATCTCACCACATGTCAGAATAAAGGATCTCACCACATGTCAGAATAAAGAGATCTAACCACATGTCAGAATAAAGGATCTCACCACATGTCAGAATAAAGAGATCTAACCACATGTCAGAATAAAGAGATCTCCCCACATGTCAGAATAAAGAGATCTCCCCACATGTCAGAATAAAGAGATCTAACCACATGTCAGAATAAAGGATCTCACCACATGTCAGAATAAAGGATCTAACCACATGTCAGAATAAAGAGATCTAACCACATGTCAGAATAAAGGATCTCACCACATGTCAGAATAAAGAGATCTAACCACATGTCAGAATAAAGGATCTCACCACATGTCAGAATAAAGGATCTCACCACATGTCAGAATAAAGAGATCTCCCCACATGTCAGAATAAAGAGATCTAACCACATGTCAGAATAAAGGATCTCACCACATGTCAGAATAAAGGATCTCACCACATGTCAGAATAAAGAGATCTCACCACATGTCAGAATAAAGGATCTCACCACATGTCAGAATAAAGGATCTCACCACGTCAGAATAAAGGATCTCACCACGTCAGAATAAAGGATCTCACCACATGTCAGAATAAAGGATCTCACCACATGTCACAATAAAGGATCTCACCACATGTCAGAATAAAGGATCTCCCCACATGTCAGAATAAAGAGATCTCACCACATGTCAGAATAAAGAGATCTCACCACATGTCAGAATAAAGGATCTCCCCACATGTCAGAATAAAGGATCTCACCACATGTCAGAATAAAGAGATCTAACCACATGTCAGAATAAAGGATCTCACCACATGTCAGAATAAAGGATCTAACCACATGTCAGAATAAAGAGATCTAACCACATGTCAGAATAAAGGATCTCACCACATGTCAGAATAAAGGATCTCACCACGTCAGAATAAAGGATCTCACCACGTCAGAATAAAGGATCTCACCACATGTCAGAATAAAGGATCTCACCACATGTCACAATAAAGGATCTCACCACATGTCAGAATAAAGGATCTCCCCACATGTCAGAATAAAGAGATCTCACCACATGTCAGAATAAAGAGATCTCACCACATGTCAGAATAAAGGATCTCCCCACATGTCAGAATAAAGGATCTCCCCACATGTCAGAATAAAGAGATCTAACCACATGTCAGAATAAAGAGATCTAACCACATGTCAGAATAAAGAGATCTAACCACATGTCAGAATAAAGGATCTCACCACACGTCCGAATAAAGAGATCTCCCCACATGTCAGAATAAAGAGATCTCCCCACATGTCAGAATAAAGAGATCTAACCACATGTCAGAATAAAGAGATCTCACCACATGTCAGAATAAAGGATCTCCCCACATGTCAGAATAAAGGATCTCACCACATGTCAGAATAAAGGATCTCACCACATGTCAGAATAAAGAGATCTAACCACATGTCAGAATAAAGGATCTCACCACATGTCAGAATAAAGAGATCTAACCACATGTCAGAATAAAGAGATCTCCCCACATGTCAGAATAAAGAGATCTCCCCACATGTCAGAATAAAGAGATCTAACCACATGTCAGAATAAAGGATCTCACCACATGTCAGAATAAAGGATCTAACCACATGTCAGAATAAAGAGATCTAACCACATGTCAGAATAAAGGATCTCACCACATGTCAGAATAAAGGATCTCACCACGTCAGAATAAAGGATCTCACCACATGTCAGAATAAAGGATCTCACCACATGTCAGAATAAAGGATCTCACCGCATGTCAGAATAACAGGATCACTCCGGACCTCAGCTGTAGCAGCTGTGCTTCTCAGGATTAGGACATGTAGCCTCTCACTACTCTAAAAAAACATTTCTATTGAGAAAATGAGTTTAATCTTAACTATATTAAATACTGTATGTGTACTACTCTGTTCATATGTTCCTTAAAGTTGTATCCTGTTTGCTATTTCAGCTGCCGTGTGATATCCCCTTGCCCCAGCAGAGAAGCTCTTCAGTGCTGAGGGGAAGTCCTCGAAGCTCTTGATGGAGATGCATGGCTGTCTATAGTCATAAATATGGGGCGGTTAATTGCTGTGGATTTTGAGGCATAATGGACCATCTTTAACAGGCAATCTGTCGTCTAACACAAACCAACACTGAGTTAATTAATGATGTGTTGTCACAAGTTGTTATGTTGGCATCTGACATACTGTATTGAAAATGCATACTTTAAAAACAGATATGTGTTAGCTTACTTGAAAGGTCACTGAATAGTTTTCATGAGGCATTAGAGGGGCATTATATTAAACAAATGTGGTTTAGGCAAATACAATCCAGGGTCTGATATTTTCAAATGGGTTTTGGATCTAAAACATTGGACTCCTGTCTCCTTATGTTTAGATTGCAGTTAAATGATTAACATTGTGGTTGGTCACACTTTCTTGGTTCGTACAGTATATGCTATTTGCACAAGAGGGCATTGAAAAAACAAGATGAAAGTATTAAATATGTCTGCTCTTTAGTTTTGGAGGAGTAGGCGTGTTAAATGTACTAACTTGCGAGTTAACAGAGATGAGTAAAATGTATGTTTTAAATGAACAAACATAACTTTGATTTTCAGACCTTTATTCGCCAGGAGAAAACACAAGAGGAACAGCACTTTGGTAACCGAGAGCTGCAGAGTTCTGTGGTTGAGTCCACAGGGTTCTCATTACGGCAGTTTATGTAAACAGGAGGTAACAGCGGTGTGTCCACACGAACACAGGGATTTTCGAAACCGGGCATTTGGCTTCGCGGTTCAACCCTCCGTCCACACGCAAACAGCGTTCCAGGTCACTGAGAAACTGTCCACATGGATACGGTAATTTTTGAAACCGGGTACTTTTGTACGCAGTTTGGCCTTCAGTCCCCACGAAAACGGAGTTCTAGGTCACTGAAACCGGACATTTTTAAAAACTCCACTTTCAGTGTTGTTGTGTGGACAAGAAAACCAGAGTTTTGGGCTTGTTCTCCTTGTAGTGCTTCACATGAGGATAACCACTCCCCTGTCCATGCTCAAGCTAATAACTAGCTAGTTTGCTCTCATAGGGATGTTATAGTAAGCTTTTATCTTAACTTGGCTAGCTAGTGGGGGCGTGGTCTGCTAATCATAGTTAGGTGTCAATTATCATTACAATACCGTTGGGGTGAACTTATTTAATGGGAAATTTAGGCTTAGAAAAATAATTTTTAAAATGCATTTAAATTACTGAATATTTATATATATATATTCATATATATATATATATATATATATATATATATATATATATATACGTTTTATTGGATTGAAAGTAGGACAGGTACAACATGGTCAATGCTCAAGTATATTTTTTGTTTCAGTATATTCATGTCAAATATACCATGCTGTGGTAGTGTGTGTCATAGCTGCCTGAACACCCCTCCTCAGAATGGATCCTTCCATCCACCAGGTACCCCTCCTCAGAATGGACCCTTCCACCCACCAGGTACCCCTCCTCAGAATGGACCCTTCCATCCACCAGGTACCCCTCCTCAGAATGGACCCTTCCACCCACCAGGTACCCCTCCTCAGAATGGACCCTTCCATCCACCAGGTACCCGTCATGGAGAACAACAGGTGGAGCTAAATGCCCAATAGACAAATTTCAGTAGGACCCCACTCATCTGAACTTC
This sequence comes from Borostomias antarcticus, assembly GCF_949987555.1. NCBI lineage: Eukaryota > Metazoa > Chordata > Actinopteri > Stomiiformes > Stomiidae > Borostomias > Borostomias antarcticus. The sequence goes on from NC_140237.1 coordinate 4,910,038, forward strand.
AGAGATCCAAACCTACCGGTCTACCGGACAGGCTTAAAAAACTTACAGTACTGTACTTGCATTTAAATCTGTCATAATAAACATGTACTGTATCCTACCGTGAATAAAAACAGAACTGTATGTAGACCTACATGTTGCCTGTAGCCTGTAGCCTACTGTCACGTTTCATTTCTTTGTTACTCTAAAGCGGGAAAATGGATTTGATGCTGCTGCGAGAGCTGCATTCCTTGGCAGCCAGAAAGCGCGTCACCAACCTGAAGCAGAGGAGCATCGATGAGCATGTTATGACGTTTTCGCACAATACATTCATGCCTGTGGGGGGAGACTCTCTCTGCACTATCCACAAATTTAGTATACATCTCTCCCATTATTTATTTAGATTTTCTGACCTTTAAAATCATGTTTAATTCATAAAAAACATAGACATTTAAAAAATAAATGTTCGTTTTTTTCTTACCTCCCTCTGCGCCTCCCCTGAATTTCTTTGGGGCCCCCCAGGGGAGGCCCGCCTCACAGTTTGGGAATGCCTGGGCTAAGCTATAATAGTTTAGTTGGCTATTTGATTGCAATTTTGATGCATATTCACAAGTAATTAAGGGGATTTATCGGTCTATTATGAGTCTATATGAAACAAGTATACTACTTATTGAATTTGGTGCATTTTAACATAAGTTTCAGTCATCCGGACATTTCAGAGATACGAACAACCTTTGGTCCCGTTGGGTTCGGATAAGTGGGGTCCTACTGTAGCAGAATGAATAAACCCCCCTCCCCTTGGTTTGATGCTGTGTTTTGAAGCAGCCGTGTGTCATTAAGGGTGTGTGTCCACCGGCAAGCAGTATTTTAGAGCTGGCGCTGTTTTCATTGTTTACAATGGGTGATGAGCTCTAGGGCGCTATACACACGAGAGCTGTGTTCCAAACGCTTTTTAGCGCTTTAGCGCAATCGGCTCTAGGCTTTTTTTCAGTTGAAAAAAGTATAACTTTTTGTGCTAGAGCGCAGGCTGTAAAAGGCTGTTCTGATGATGAGGACGGTTGTTTTTTGGTAAAACCGCAGACAGCTATCTACACTAGCTAACATTAGCTAGCTATCGTAACTTGGCTAGTGAGTGTGCAGTCTGCAAAAACTCCACACTTGTTGCTAACGTAGGTGTGAAACATTGCTAGCCTAGCCAGCTCTAAATTACAGCTGTAGTCGTGCGCTCTAACTAGGAGCTGTAAGCTTGGCGCTGTTCAGCTACATACAGCTCTCCAGTGGACACACAGCCTAAGGTGGGTAGGAAGCCCCCGTTTGGAGTGCTGGGCTGTTTCTGGGCTGTGTTTCTGGGCTGTGTTTCTGGGCTGTGTTTCTGTGTTTCTGGGCTGTGTTTCTGGGCTGTGTTTCTGTGTTTCTGGGCTGTGTTTCTGGGCTGTGCTTCTGTGTTTCTGGGCTGTGTTTCTGGGCTGTGTTTCTGTGTTTCTGGGCTGTGCTTCTGTGTTTCTGGGCTGTGTTTCTGGGCTGTGTTTCTGGGCTGTGTTTCTGTGTTTCTGGGCTGTGTTTCTGTGTTTCTAGGCTGTGTTTCTGGGCTGTGTTTCTGGGCTGTGTTTCTGTGTTTCTGGGCTGTGTTTCTGTGTTTCTGGGCTATGTTTCTGGGCTGTGTTTCTGGGCTGTGTTTCTGTGTTTCTGGGCTGTGTTTCTGGGCTGTGTTTCTGGGCTGTATTTCTGTGTTTCTGGGCTGTGTTTCTGGGCTGTGTTTCTGTGTTTCTGGGCTGTGTTTCTGTGTTTCTGGGCTGTGTTTCTGTGTTTGTGGGCTGTGTTTCTGGGCTGTGTTTCTGGGCTATGTTTCTGTGTTTCTGGGCTGTGTTACTGTGTTTCTGGGCTGTGTTTCTGGGCTGTGTTTCTGGGCTGTGTTTCTGTGTATCTGGGCTGTGTTTCTGTTTCTGGGCTGTGTTTCTGGGCTGTGTTTCTGTGTTTCTGGGCTGTGTTTCTGGGTTTCTGGGCTGTGTTTCTGGGCTGTGTTTCTGTGTTTCTGGGCTGTGTTTCTGTGTTTCTGGGCTGTGTTTCTGGGCTGTGTTTCTGGGTATCTGGGCTGTGTTTCTGTTTCTGGGCTGTGTTTCTGGGCTGTGTTTCTGTGTTTCTGGGCTGTGTTTCTGTGTTTGTGGGCTGTGTTTCTGGGCTGTGTTTCTGGGCTGTGTTTCTGTGTTTCTGGGCTGTGTTTCTGTGTTTCTGGGCTGTGTTTCTGGGCTGTGTTTCTGGGCTGTGTTTCTGTGTTTCTGGGCTGTGTTTCTGTGGTTCTGGGCTGTGTTTCTGGGCTGTGTTTCTGTGTTTCTGTGTTTCTGGGCTGTGTTTCTAGGCTGTGTTTCTGTGTTTCTGGGCTGTGTTTCTGGGCTGTGTTTCTGTGTTTCTGGGCTGTGTTTCTGGGCTGTGTTTCTGTGTTTCTGGGCTGTGTTTCTGTGTATCTGGGCTGTGTTTCTGTTTCTGGGCTGTGTTTCTGGGCTGTGTTTCTGTGTTTCTGGGCTGTGTTTCTGTGTTTCTGGGCTGTGTTTCTGGGCTGTGTTTCTGTGTTTCTGCGCTGTGTTTCTGTGTTTCTGGGCTGTGTTTCTGTGTTTCTGGGCTGTTTCTGGGCTGTGTTTCTGGGCTGTGTTTCTGTGTTTCTGGGCTGTGTTTCTGGGCTGTGTTTCTGTGTTTCTGGGCTGTGTTTCTGTGTTTCTGGGCTGTGTTTCTGGGCTGTGTTTCTGGGCTGTGTTTCTGTGTTTCTGGGCTGTGTTTCTGTGGTTCTGGGCTGTGTTTCTGGGCTGTGTTTCTGTGTTTCTGTGTTTCTGGGCTGTGTTTCTAGGCTGTGTTTCTGTGTTTCTGGGCTGTGTTTCTGGGCTGTGTTTCTGTGTATCTGGGCTGTGTTTCTGTTTCTGGGCTGTGTTTCTGGGCTGTGTTTCTGTGTTTCTGGGCTGTGTTTCTGTGTTTCTGGGCTGTGTTTCTGGGCTGTGTTTCTGTGTTTCTGCGCTGTTTCTGTGTTTCTGGGCTGTGTTACTGTGTTTCTGGGCTGTGTTTCTGGGCTGTGTTACTGTGTTTCTGGGCTGTGTTTCTGTGTTTCTGGGCTGTGTTTCTGGGCTGTGTTACTGTGTTTCTGGGCTGTGTTTCTGTGTTTCTGGGCTGTGTTTCTAGGCTGTGTTTCTGTGTTTCTGGGCTGTGTTTCTGGGCTGTGTTTCTGTGTTTCTGGGCTGTGTTTCTGTGTTTCTGGGCTGTGTTTCTGGGCTGTGTTTCTGTGTTTCTGGGCTGTGTTTCTGTGTTTCTGGGCTGTGTTTCTGTGTTTCTGGGCTGTGTTTCTGTGTTTCTGGGCTGTGTTTCTGGGCTGTGTTTCTGGGCTGTGTTTCTGGGCTGTGTTTCTGTGTTTCTGGGCTGTGTTTCTGGGCTGTGTTTCTGTGTTTCTGCGCTGTGTTTCTAGGCTGTGTTTCTGGGCTGTGTTTCTGGGCTGTGTTTCTGGGCTGTGTTTCTGTGTTTCTGGGCTGTGTTTCTGGGCTGTGTTTCTGTGTTTCTGGGCTGTGTTTCTGTGTTTCTGGGCTGTGTTTCTGTGTTTCTGGGCTGTGTTTCTGGGCTTTGTTTCTGTGTTTCTGCGCTGTGTTTCTAGGCTGTGTTTCTGGACTGTGTTTCTGGGCTGTGTTTCTGGGCTGTGTTTCTGTGTTTCTGGGCTGTGTTTCTGGGCTGTGTTTCTGTGTTTCTGGGCTGTGTTTCTGTGTTTCTGCGCTGTGTTTCTAGGCTGTGTTTCTGGGCTGTTTCTGGGCTGTGTTTCTGTGTTTCTGGGCTGTGTTTCTGGGCTGTGTTTCTGGGCTGTGTTTCTGTGTTTCTGGGCTGTGTTTCTGTGGTTCTGGGCTGTGTTTCTGGGCTGTTTCTGTGTTTCTGGGCTGTGTTTCTGTGTTTCTGGGCTGTGTTTCTGTGTTTCTGCGCTGTGTTTCTGGGCTGTGTTTCTGTGTTTCTGGGCTGTGTTTCCGTGTTTCTGGGCTGTGTTTCTGTGTTTCTGGGCTGTGTTTCTGGGCTGTGTTTCTGTGTTTCTGGGCTGTGTTTCTGTGTTTCTGGGCTGTGTTTCTGGGCTGTGTTTCTGTGTTTCTGCGCTGTGTTTCTAGGCTGTGTTTCTGTGTTTCTGGGCTGTGTTTCTGGACTGTGTTTCTGGGCTGTGTTTCTGGGCTGTGTTTCTGTGTTTCTGCGCTGTGTTTCTAGGCCCTGTCCACACCAAGACATTTATTTTATAAACGTTTTTCGTATATAAAAATATTCCCATCCACACAAGGATTTTTATAAAAATATCAGTATCCACACTCATACGCATAAACGCAAAATAAACACTGCCATTGAGCATTCCACACTAGTAGTCGGCGACATCATTTTAACCTTATAGCCCCGCTGGCCAATCAGATACCAGGTAAACAAAGCTACACAAGATTGTGTACCAGTAACTGTGCAATTATTTGTAAACAGGTAAAAAGTCCTGTTAACAGCGATAGAAGTACTACTACTTTGTACACGTCCATTTTGTCAGAAAATCTGCTGGCATGTGTAGCCTCGACCACCGTTACCTGTTGTAAACAAAGTAGTTAGTGGCGCCAGAATATGACATCAGAGGAAACAGCAAACAGCTGCAGTGCGAATGATCATATGCGCTTGATAACGTGACAAATACAAGAATCTGCGTCCCCATGTCAAAGAATAAACAGCGTTTTTAGAAATCTGCACTGTGGCCGGAGTTTTTCAAAATGTTCGTTTGCAGGGGGCAGAAATGTGTTTGCGTGTGTACGAACCCCAAACAGAATATACAAATCCACGTTTGGCAAATAAACATCTTGGTGTGGACAGGGCTGTTGTTCTGGGCTGTGTTTCTGGACTGTGGTTCTGGGATTTGTTTCTGGGCTGTGTTACTGTGTTTCTGGGCTGTGGTTCTGGGTTTCTGGGCTGTGTTTCTGTGGTTCTGGCCTGTGTTTCTGGGCTGTGGTTCTGTGTTTCTGGGCTGTGTTACTGTGTTTCTGGGCTGTGTTTCTGTGTTTCTGGGCTGTGTTTCTGTGTTTCTGGGCTGTGTTTCTGTGTTTCTGGGCTGTGTTTCTATGTTTCTGGGCTGTGTGTCTGTGGTTCTGGGCTGTGTTTCTGTGTTTCTGGGCTGTGGTTCTGTGGTTCTGGGCTGTGTTTCTGGGCTGTGTTTCTGTGTTTCTGGGCTGTGTTTCTGTGTTTCTGGGCTGTGTTTCTGGGCTGTGTTTCTGGGCTGTGTTTCTGGGCTGTGTTTCTGTGTTTCTGGGCTGTGTTTCTGTGTTTCTGGGCTGTGTTTCTGGGCTGTGTTTCTGGACTGTGTTACTGTGTTTCTGGACTGTATTACTGTATTTCTGGGCTGTTTTTCTGGACTGTGTTACTGTGTTTCTTGGCTGTGGTTCTGGGCTGTGTTTCTGGGCTGTGTTTCTGGGTTGTGTTACTTGGCTGTGTTACTGTGTTTCTGGGCTGTGTTACTGTGTTTCTGGGCTGTGTTACTGTGTTTCTGGTCTGTGTCTCTAGGCTGTGGTTCTGCTGGGACCAGTGCAGCCGCAGGGCCAGACTGTTGTTCCATACCCAGCCGTGGAACCAGGCGCTTCCCTCTCCCTGCCTGCTCAGAGATCCGGGTCAAATTAACACCCAGTGGCGATTGCTCCTATAAGCCAGGGTAAGCCTGGCTTACCCATACAAATACAAATAAAAATGAAGTCTCCGACGTAGCTTCAGGCGAGGCACGGATGTCAATGCCGGGCTAATCGGCAGAGGCTAATCAGTCACACCCCTTATGACACAACCCACCAGCTGACTGTCAGCTGTCATAGCATTGGTTCAGCTCGCTAGAGCGCATGTATTTAAGCTGTCAAAACAGGTCATCGTTCGCTGTTGCCATTACTGCTGATCGCTCGTATCTACGCGCTCGCCCTACCTCCTCCCCTGCTCCGCCTGTGTTCTGTCGATGTCATCTCGGTTGTCGTCGTTCCTCTCTGTTCCGGGAGTATTGCTGCTTCTTCTGGTATTCTTCTATGCGTCGGCTGGTGGAAGCCGGGGAATTACACTAGCTTAGTCTCTTAGGCTGTATCTCCTTCGGACTCCACGAAGCGCTGGCCCGTGGAGGTCAGGGACTATAATGTACAGCAGTCCCCCTGTGGCTCTCTTTGACGGTCTTAGTGGGCTGAGTTACCTCCGAGCGTCTTCCCGATCGCGGCCCACTCTGATCGTCATAGAGGCAGGGGGCTAGATGCCGTTCCCTCTTCCGGCACTCTGGGCCAAGCAGCCCAGAGGGGGGGGAACATCTAGATTGCCGCTTTCCACATGCATGAACAGATCACACCACCAAAATTCATATGCGTAAAATTCATATGCTGTATATATTGTTGCATGCTAATAAATGGGTCAATTTTGACTAAAGTGATCTCGACTGAACTTGTTTTTTGCGCCTGCTTTCACTGAAAGAAGGCACGAAAATCGACTTTCAGACTGTCTTTGACTTAAATGCGTCTTGTATTCTGCCATATTGCTTCATTTTCATCCGGGTTTAGTTTTGGTAGTGCTCCGTCTCCCCCTACAGTCCTCATGAAAATACAGTCCACGTTACGGTCCATTGGTAGCGGTCTTACTAGCTCGTTATTCACTTAACATTGTAGGCCAGGTAAAATGATTCTGGCTCATGGAAATCAAGACCGAATGAAAAATCAACCAATCAAATTAGGCCACACATACAAAACCGCAAAAAATGTTGTCATCAGTCGAAATGTAACCTAATCTGTCAAAATGCTTAAAAGTGGGCGTAGGGTAAGCCAGTTCTCAAAGTGCTTACATTGGAATTCCCATTGACATTTTAACATTGGGACGGTTTATCCAATCAAAACTTGTCATGACTGTCCCGTAATTCACGTCAGCAATCACATTACCCACTTTAGCTATCTAGCTAGCATCAATGAACATGGAAAACGGAGATCTTGAATATTTGTTGAAAGTTGATTCCAAAATGAAGTGGATTAAAACGAGTTTGGGTTACGATATAAGGTAGGTCTTTTGTGATTAATTACCAGTTGTTATGGCTGTGCGTTTTGCTTTGTCTAGATTTAATCAGCACTCGAGAGCCTGAACTTTGCTTCCTGGAGCGGTGGGCTAATAGGCCTAGTAGCTTAAACACTGATTAGTGAAGTAGGGGCATAGGCTATTGAGTGCTGTGCCCTAAGGGGGTGTATTTTATCGTCCTGCCATTCCTCTTTGTGGTGCTTGGCTATTGTTGTCATATAATGGCTCTGTAGTTTATTTAGTGTGTCCCTAAAAGCTTGGTTGTTTCGGCCTAAATAGTGTCCTCTTATTCGCTCGCTTTCAAATTATTCACCTTTGTTGACGTGTTAAAAAACACCAGTAGCCTAGGCTACTGTAGTTTTCCTGTATGTTTTTTACATATAAAAATGCCACTGCTCAGCGCCCTTCTGGTACTGTGAAACCTCCCATCAGGGCATGCTTTGAAAGCGCCAAAAATCATGCGCGCTGCGCGCGCGTGCTTCGTTGGTCCTGGCTTACCCGGTTCTGGGACCCACCAGACGCCACTGTTAACACCCCGGGGGAGATGAATGCCCCGGGTCAGATTAACACCCCGGGGGAGATGAATGCCCCGGGTCAGATTAACACCCCAGGGGAGATGAACACCCCGAGGGAGATTCAAGGAGACCAGGGCCCTATTGTGTCACAGCAAACACGTCTGTCCCTTTAACATGTGGCAATGGTAAACAACATCTTTAAGCCCAAAACAATTTCGGTCCCAAGTGACTGCAATTATTTATGAAATCAAACACAATTTTGGCTGTTTACCATGTAGGCCACCTTTTAATGATGGCAGTGCTTGAGCATGCAGTATCTTTGGTTTGAATCTTAATGTTCAGTAGCATATGATATGACCACTAACACTTCAGTCATTGGAAACAGTTGATAGTAATGTTCAGTCGTGCCAGCGCAGGGGAGGAGCTGCAGGAGAGAGGGCAGCGGGAGGAAATACTGAACACCACCATTTGTTCCTTTAAGTTGCATGTCAACGCGCTGCACTTATGGATAAATGCTATTTTTGAGTGCGTGCGTGTGTGTGTGTGTGTGTGTGTGTGTGTGCATGAGATAGAGTGATGCGTGTGTGTATGAGAGAGTGATGCATGTGTGTGTGTGCGCGCGTGCGAGTGTGCTCACTCACGCTTGTATATGAGTGTGTGTGTGTATATAGTTGAGATAAAGGGTGGTTTTGACAATGAAGATTAATAGGATTTAAAGAGCCGCCCTGCCTCTATCTGTCCTCCACAGTCTGCTGACTCTAGGACTCCCAGGGGAATGTGTTAGGGAACATTATGACAAAGGAAAACAATACATCTGAGCTACTTGCTTCTCCACTGGGACACCGAGCAAATAACAACACCTTCCCTATCAAGATCACAAACTACATTTCACAGTCTCATATCCCCGAGAGCATCCACGTTTAAATCACTATACAATTCTTTATCTAATGACATGGATTTGCTTCCTGTAGTTATAAGGATATCTAGAGATAACCGGTGTGAAAGATTGGGATGTAAATGACAATATACATTTTCATTTTTGAAATAAGCCCTTGTTTTTAATCACCAGTGCTCAAAGCGTTTGTGTTTCTAATGGGAGAATGTTATATGAGAGACTGGAAAATATGCTCTTCCCAAGTTTACTTTAATAAACAAGCTCAATGAAACAAACTGTTTGAGTAGGTGCTTGCTGTAATTTATGGAGTCCAATAGATATTTAATGTAGCATGTTATGGTACTTGAGCTTTTATTACTTGACTTAATTGCTTTTTTGTCCTTTGTTTTCTTTACAAAGCATTCACCACACATTAAGCAGGGCTGTATCCAAGAAAGAGATTCTGGGACAACAAACATTAGCATGAGTTGTATGACATTTTCAACATTGCTTCAAAATGGAGGGAAAACAAGATAGGACAAAATGACAACCAAATCAAATATGGATTCTTAATCGTGACAGAACTAGTTTACAGAAAAGGTAAAACATAATGGTCAGGTGATCAATGGGGAGTTTATCTAACTATCTAAAGTGGTCATAAAACCAGCACAGAGACCTCCACACCATATTAGCTCTGACGGAATATTCTCCTGATCAGCCTGAACAACACAAATATGGCATGTTGAATAAATGAAATGCTACTTAGCCCTGTGAGACACTATGCCATTGATCTGAAAGTACCCATAGGGATGGAGAGAGAGAGGAAGAGAGAGAGAGAGAGAGAGAGTACAGGCCTTCTGTCACTCCCTTAGGCCACTTGCCCCCTTTTCACAGCGGGTCAAAGCCCCCTACCCTCGCTCATCACACAATGGCGTTAGCTAGCTAGGCACGGGGCGGACCAGGAAGCAGAGATGTTCCCCGCTAGCCCCTGAGTGGCCCTCCTCCACTCATAGTGGCTGCGAGCTTCATTAGCAGCTAGCGTAGCTTCATTAGCAGCTAGCGTAGCATCTCCCTGCGCTGAGACAGGACGGGTATTCCGGGAGGAGTCTTTTCTCCCCTCTGTCAGGGCTCAAGGAGGAACAATGGGGAGAAGGGAAAGAGGAGCAGGGGTGTGTGTGTGGGGGGGGGGGGGCTCTTGCCATTTCTCTCTCAGCGGTATTGTCACACCCGGCTTAATTATGATTAATCACATACCTGGGAAGTCTCCTCTGGCAGTGCTTAGTGAGGATGGCTAAATATTATCACTGTGGCATCTGGTTGAGGAGCGGGAACGCGGATGAAATGGGGGCTTGTTTTTTTCATCTAAATGAACTACGCTGGCGAAATGTAGGGCTGCTTGTGAGACGGGCGGGGAGGGAAGGAGTCTCGCTCCTGGCACACTCCACTTCCTTTAATGCCTTATTCACTGTGTACATGCTAAAAATATCACTGACAAATCAGGCGTTTCCATCCTCAAACTACACCATGGCTTTGGCATCAATCTGTTTCGGCAAACAACGCTAACAAAAGAGTCAGAAGCGTCAAAACACTTTGAATAATAATAAAGGGAATTCTCTATTAGAAAAAGGGCCTCCGCAGCACGCGGAAGCACATCTCAGCATACAATATTTCAAATGTCATCGAGGATTTTTTCAATTTTGTCCTCCCAAAAAACAATTCCCATCGTGTGTTGTAGTTTTCTGTGCCGCTGTGGTGTGTAGTTCATATTGATTGTGAACGAGAGGGGCTTGCAATGGTACATTTAGCATGGCTCTGTCATGGATGGACCCAGGCCCCAGCCCGACCGTTCCAATCTGAATCTTTTCTGCATGCTAAGCAGAGCGTTGGGCACCTTCTCCCCCAGCTAGATTGTTATAAATGCTGTTTATGGTCTTGCTATGACAACTGTGAAGGGCATGGCAAAGAATTTATCACAGGATTATTCCCTCAATGTCTGAATACGTTATGGGATTGTAAATGACCCAGGGTCATAAAAGGGGGACTGTCTGAGTAGACAATAAGGCATTATTAATACAATACTCTGTGGTGGTTCTCTGGTGTTAAGATACATTACGCATGCATATTTGTTTTGCCTTTAATTTCGGGAACTTTATGGATGAGTACCACATGGTCGTCCTGCTTTTGTTCTGTGCCCCCCCCCCCCCCCCCCCTCCCCCCTCGTCTTTAAATTGAGACGGCTCTCAAATGAAAGGACTTTGATTCTCATCAAAGCCGTAACACAAGTGGTTACACTCATTTCTAATGCAAGAAAATAGGTCAACAAAACACTGAACTGTGTCCTGCCAAATGAGAACAATGCATGCTAACGAAGCCAGTGTTGGGCCAATCAGTGCCAGAGAAAGATGCTCATGTTTAACTTGGTTTCCCAAACATATGACAAATGATCACCATGGCACAATGGCCTAAGGGTGTCAGTTTTTAAGCACTACCCCTTCGCCTCTGTGGCATGAGTACAAAGGCAGGGTTCTCAGGGTGTGTGTGCTCCCCTCGCCAGCTCCTCGTTCATATCAGGCTGGATGAACAGTGTGAGATTTGGACCCCCAGAATGCAGAGAAGTAGGTTAAGAGACAGCTGGGACAAGGACCGGATCAGAACCATGCAGAATCTGGGCTGCTCTGTGTTGTGCTCCAACACACCCAATCAGTGGAGACTGCTTTACACACTTAAATCTAATCCTCCAAATGTTTAAACCATGCGTTAAATATTTAATGAACTCAAATAGGGAAGCAATGTTGTACTGCTTGAAGAGAAAGAAAGAGTTGAGTTCAAGCTTTTCTCATTTGCACTGAATGAGACAGCAAAACTGTTTAATTTTTTAATGAGCAAAATTAGGCAAAATACTATAAATATAAGGACATTTTTTAACAGCTTTTTTTTAAGTTCAAGGTCAAGAAATGCTATTGTTTATATATGTTTTGATGTAAGCATTTTACGTCTGAAGTGTTGAGACTAAATGGTGTTTGTGGGCTCCGTTCACTAGCAGCTGTGCGGAGAGGAGCAGGGGGCTGAGAGAGCCTCACCTGTCTAACACCATGCTTTATGCTCATCAATAAAACATTTTACTGCTAAAGAAATTGGGGTCTTATTGAAATACTGGTCCCATATATGTCACGGAAGACATACAGTTATTTTTTGCAATGCTGAGACATATTTTATCCTAATCTGTCTGGGATGAGTGAGCCTTGCACACGTCATTGACTTTTCTTGCTTAGTTAGATTGTGAAGGTCAGAGTTCTTTAGCCTTTTATGGCTGTTTAACTTTTAAGAATTATTACATGTAGGGAACTGACCCAATTTATTTTCCTGTCAATGCCTCCGCATCTGGAAATGACATTTTCTCTGGAAGACGTTAGCGATATGGCCTGCCTAGCCTGCCAGGTTGAGCTCCTCTGGGAAAACACTATCGTCTCTATCACAACAATTATTCAGCATCATTACAACAGACATAGGCTGTAGGCTACTAAATGTAAATCCATATACACAACAATAACTTTTTTTGTCAGACATCAAACATAGGCCTCGTCTATCCCAATCCGAATAAAATCACATTTTACAAAGGTCTTGTTTTATACTCACTAAGCAGACCTCTGGCTAATAACACCTATCTGGATGAGCGAGCGCTACAGCACCGGGATCATGTCATCTGTAACTTCATGAAGGCTCATGTTTGTACCGTAGGTGAGGTGATAGCCTGGCTTCGCCACCCTGATCACATGACCTCACATTGTGTTTCTCTCCGTCACATTAGTGCGTTCGGTGTGGCGACGCCAGGCGAGAGGTGCTGTCCTCTGATGATGATGATGATGATGATGGTGAGACAGGCAGACAGACAGGTGATGTTTCTAGTACTGCAGGCCTGCTGGGTGGGCACGATCTTTCTGTGACGGCCGGACAAGAACAGTTGTGACACAGTGACACATTCGGCCAAGGTGACATCCTCTGAATGAGCAGCTTTTTTAATGTATTTGTTAATTGATGTTGATGCTGATTGTGGAAAATGTTCTTGCTGACGATAGCAAACCCAGGCTCTTTTGCTCGCTCGAGATGATAATAAATTGTTTGCTTTGAAGCTCATTGCAACCTAACACCAAAGCCGCAAGGCTTGTGTTTACCATTCCTCTATAGCCTAGCCTACTTCCCACAGTGCCCAGGTAGTTTGACCTCTGTAGACGTCCTGAAGGATTTCAAATGACATGACAAGTTAAGTTTGCATCATGTCTGTGAACCTAGGAATCAGGTGACAGTGTGAGTGAGGTTAATAATGGCAAAAATTATGCCTCGCTTTCACATTTAGATTTCCTTATCTTTGAATATTCATTTTTTAATATTCTCAAAGAGTAATTAGCAATGTTCGGTAAAAGCAGAATATTTAGTGTAGTATCTCAACTAAACAAATTATCTTTTGTCACTAATCAACTCAAGCTGAATAATTTACATTAGTTGCTTAAAACGGCACAGAGTTGCAATGTAAAGACGTTTGTTTTTTCAAGTTTGTGCCCATTAGCTAAGAACTAATTAATCTGCTTTCTGAACCCAATTAGGCCACAAGCTATATTAATTCATAACTGTTGCCTCGATATGGAAATGAGGCACTGAGAAACATACAAAGAACATTGCAAAACAAAACTATTTTTGTGAAAGGATCCCTGAATGCCTCAGTAACAACATTCAAGTACGGTCTTTTACCCGCAAAGGGATGTGCCCTATGCATCCAGGGTTCATCCAGGGTTCCTAGCACCTCCATTCTGAGTCCTTCAAGACAAAGTTCAGAGACTGAGGTCAACATGGCCACTAGGGGGAGAGATGCTCCATAAAGATTTACTATTAAAAAACATGTGTGATGTACAAGTGATCCGTGGGATCAATTGGAAGCTGATTCTGATTCTGATCTACATCTATTTATTCCAAACTGGTCATAAAACCATGACGGAGACCTTATCAGCTCCAAGCACACAAATATGGTATGTTGAATACATTGCAATTATTTAAATAAAAATGCAAATCACCATTTTATGGAATACATGGATTCCTATTATTTATTGATGAATAAATACAAATACATGTTTATAAAGAGGATAAGACCCCTGTATATTGACTCCTGTGTATATAATAGCATAATAGTCTTATTGTGTTATCATACTCTTTCATTCACTATAATATTACATCACAATCCAAAGTCAAAATGAAATGAGGTGACAAAAACATTCCATATCAAAACAATCAGTCAAAAGTCTGAGAGACGACTTCAGAGAGAGCAAACGAGACCTGAACTCTCCACATGTGCATACGTCTGAATTATAACTGAATACTTTACACTTGTTTCAAGCTAAGTAAACATAAAAGGGACATTTTCATTGTCTAATAACACTTGACAACTCTCAATCCATCCTTGAAATTGTTTGGAAGTCCTTCAAGATCTGCCTTTGGCTTTTGAAAGCAGAGTGTCAGTGGTTGGCCAACAGAAAAGAGAGTTGTGCCACTGTTTCTGTGGGCTGCAAACAGTCTCTAAAAGCCAAGGAGAATTGTCCAGGCAAGGGGGCCTGAAATCCCCTTCCACCCCGGCGGCTGTGTGGGTGGTCCTTTCACTGAGAAGGGGACCACCGTCGCCAGGCGATGTGGAAAGCTGTCACCAAGGAAGCCCACAGACCTAGACAGGACATTATTTCAACCAGAGAGAGCTAACTACACATACAGGAGAAATGCATTCAAACTGCCAACTTTATTCAAACAGTAGGCATCAATGAGATCATGGTGGCATGACGGAATAAAAGATAGCCAATGAGTGTTTGATTGCGACTATGTAATTACAATAACGGATACATTGTTATGAGCAAGATTCAAAAGAGCTTGTTCATAAATGTAAAGGAAATGAACGTTTCCCTCAGCGATGACGCCGGCCTATTCTCTGAACACAGAACAGGAGAAAACGGGAAAATAACAAGTAAGAAATCAAATCATTGAAAGTTTCCATGAGACGTTTGCATGCTGGGAATAGACACGTATTTAATGCCAAGCCTCTGAATAGTTTTGTTCTCAAGTCATCTGTCAGAATTCTAGAGGAAGACCAGGCAGGTAGAAACCAAGCCGATGAGAACTGTTGAAGTATGCCTTGCTTCAATTGCTTGTTCAAATGAGCCTGTAATTAAAAGCCACAAACAGGCCTTTTGAATGCAAACTCAAGACAATTAAAAGAGTCTCACAAGTGCATTAGTGGAATAAGTTCTGAATTAGCACTTAGGATACACAATGAATGCACCCTGATTTTTTCCTCATCTCTCCATTCACTCTGGCAGAACCGAAGCAACGAGAGGGGCCCTTTTTTGAAGTCCAAGTTTTTTTCCCCCCTTTTTTTCTCCTTTCTCTCTTTTTCAGGAAAAGGAGATTGAATCGGCCTAATCTTCTCCTTGTACATTTGAATGTCTGTCGCCTCCCTGGAAAGGAGATCATCCTTGTTGCTTGATAATGGGCCCAGGTGCAGGGACAGTGGCCATGTCTAACTTGTTCATGGCGGGGTCATAAAACCAATGAAAGAGGCCCTCCCTTTGAAGACGCATGCCTGTTCCTGGCCCCTGATTTGTGGTCAGTCGGCCAAACCGTTTATGGCCCCCACAGACCCCAGACAAGGTGTGGGAAGCTGTGAGGAGCCGTGGTGCATGTCTCGGGGCCCGGAATCAAATAATGGATCCTCTCGGCAGTGACAAGCTGGAGCTTAAACTGTTGCACAGCGCTGTGTGTGTGTGTGTGTGTGTGTGTGTGTGTGTGTGTGTGTGTGTGTGTGTGTGTGTGTGTGTTCACAGATGGATTCCTGGTTCCTATGCAATGGCACAACAAAGACAAAAGAAATAAGATTATATCTCATCACATCTTCAAACAGTCTCAATGTTATGGCTAGACTAAATTGTAGTGCATAGTTACTGCATTTGTTACATGAAAGGTTTGACAGCTTTCTGGCTGCCCGAGGCACGTGAGTTCATCAAGTCATCATGGATATCTGGAACATTCACAACCCCGACGTTCACCAGAGCTGCCAAACCATGATTTATCCTTCACCTGTGGAGGAACTTAGACTTCCTGACCCTGACCTGCTTTGGGTATTAATAAGGCTCAGACAGAAACAAACACCACAGAGATGTTGAGGCATAATCATATTTCAACGTCAACAAAAATGTATTCTCATCACAGAGTGATTGTTGCTGTCAAGGGCGAATGAGCGCTGTCATCTGATTGGCCGTTTGTCTCCCCTGAAATTGTAATTCCGTTTCAAATTAGGTTTCCGAGCACAACACCAGATCTGTAAGTCTCCTCTTATGTGCTTGAGAGAGATCCCAATTCACCAGCAGCCACGGGGCATTGAGGAGTATCAATCACTCCCGGCATGTTACACACCCACTAAAAGAATGCCTGAAATGTAGCGTTCTTGTTGCTCATGTGAAGAGCAAAAATTTCCCACAGGACTCCTTCACACACCATAGCTGTTCTATTGCAACCTGAACACAGTGCAAGCAATGTGATATAAACCGCTGGACTAGACTGCAGTGAGAGTACATGATTCTAGTTTTAATGTTTTATCTTGATGGTTCTGACCATCATTGTCTGGATGGAGTAGGTCAGCACAAGCTCCTGTCATCTTTTTTTTCTGTAGCCGTTCTATGGCCGTGGCAGTGTACCAAGAGGCAATCTGTTGTCATGCGAATCGGTTGCCAATGTTTGAATAAATCATCCCTTTCAGCTAGAGGTGATTTTGTTAGATTGTGTGTGTGTGACCTATATAGCAAGCATCTTTAGCACTGCCCCTGTGTGCATAACTTACATATTAGCAGCTAATGAAAGTAAAGAATCCATTTTATGATTTCCTTGGCGCCATTTCATTGACATGTAATTTTTTCAGTTCAATTAAATTCATAAATGTTCTTGCCATGTCAGCTAGTTGATAGGAATATGTCTTGGTTCACTCAATCATCAACATCAAAAACAAACAGAACAGCACACAATACACATACAAGTACAGTAGAACAATATATGGAATATGTAGGGGTGGGTCGTATACCCACCTCCCTTGTTCTCTGTAAAGCGCATTGTGTTGCCTCTGGGTATGAAATGCGCTATACAAATAAAGCTTTGATTGATTGATTGACATGCAGGTAGAACAATCGTATCATATGACACATAAAGAGCAACAGTTCCAGCTGCTAAGTGCGCCTGAGTTGGTTTCAGTCCAGTTCAGATGCTGGATAGCTTAGCGATAGGTGCTCTCCCCGAAGAGAGATGTTCTGCATCTAATGCTCCTGTATCTCCTTCTTGATGGGAGCAGATGAATTAGGCGGTGAGCTGGATGAGAGGAATCTCTGTCATCTTTTTTGCCCTCCTAACTATTCTGGTGGAATAGATAGAATAAAGTGAGGGGAGACTAAGCCCATGATTTTAGACACTGCATATCAGTCTTTCCAGGTAGGAAAAGTAATTTTGGAGAAAGCGGGAAGTGTGAGATAGCTACTTAACTTGGTTAAATCTTATAGGTGAGTCATGCAAGCAGCAGCATGTAATCTCTACCAGCCTGAAATGTGCTTCTCAGTCGCATTGTAATAAATGAAATGGTCAACCAAGTCCAGATCAAAGCGTTTCATCCTGATGCTTCTCTTCATCCTGCTGCTTCTCTCCGAAAATCAGTAAGTTCGATTTTTTTTTAAAATCCAAACAGTCCAAAAAATAGGTAAGTTGACACGCATGAAGACCATCCAATCATTTTAAGGTGGTACCTTGAAATGACTGGAGGGAAAATTGCCTACCCTACCATTAAGTTTCCTGATCAAGGCCAGCGCAAGTTGCTGTGAAGTTCACTTTGACATTTGCCTGGTTCTGTTTGTTATTTAGATGCTTATTTGCACTTGTCAGGAGGCTGGCTGCCAGCACAGCAGTAGTTCCCTCCCTCGCTTGTATGACAATTAGCCATAGGGAGCAGTGGATGGGAGGCGCTGAGCACAGCACAGTTTGGGACGGGGGAGGAAGAAGGGGGGCGGGGAGGGGGGGGGTTTATTGCCAATAAATTAGTGTCATTTTCTTTTCACGTGTTCACTCCCCCCGTAATGGTTAGCAGCAGGCGACCCCTCCTACCCAGGGTGCACCTGTGCAGAGAGGGGCATGGTGGTGAGCGCCCGCATTCTCTCCCAACAGCGATCACATCCCCTCTGATAACAACCAGAGGTGATCAGGAAATACTGTGGAGTCCAGACTTCACTGTTAAAGATGTGTGTTCAAGAAAATTAGCTAATTGGATATCAATTTTGTTGACTTAATCGTTGGTTTTGGGTCTAAGTTCCAACCTCAGCTGGACCATAGTACAACTATCCATGGTAATCATTGTGAAAACGTTCACAATTCTGCTGTTTTTGACACCTGCTCTAGTTGTTGTTATTGTTGTTTACCTCGTAAATAATATTGCCCCCTGCAGTGAGACAGCTTTTTACGGCTTATTGGCGACTAGCCTACTGTAAAAAGCCTTATTTTCTTTCATATCGTTTCATCATCCCATGAATTCATTAATCAATGTAAAAAAAACAAAAAAAAACTGCATGCCTCGCTCAGATGAAACGCTCCTCACATGGTGTGTCATCATCATCTCTTCTTTTCCGTGGGTCTGTTCCTCCATCTCAATGTGGGCGAGTCTTTCGCAGAGATCACTGGAGCTGACATCTCTGTGGGGTTGCCTTTATGATAAGTGGGCCCACTAATTAGCAAACATTTTCTGCGGGAGCCCAGACACCTCAGTGTCACACCTTATCTTAAAGACACTAATTAATGAACACAAAACAGAGGGACTAACACATGATTAATTACACCTACAGATATGGTGTTACCTGTGTTAACGCGTGCCAGAGACACAACTGACATTTGGATTCACAGACTGTTTATGGTGCGTTGGTGCTGTTTTACCCTCCATGACGTCAGTTTATGTTCACTTCAGTGAAAACATGATATCAGCGTATGTCTGCCATGTCTTGTTGTCAAATATCATATTTTCTATAAGTAGCAAAACTAGTAAACTACTTTTAGAACACATACTAAGATAGTTTGCACATACACTCCAGGGCATATGAGAAGCATATGATAAACAATTCTCTGAGGAGTTGGAAGCTGTGTCACATGGTATCAGTGGCTTGTAATTTGAATAAATTATTTTGCTTTTGCGAGATGATAGAGATACTAGTGAAGCCCCCCACATAAGTTTCTATCAGATATATAATGTTTTTTGGTTAAATTCCCCCTTTGGACTTGCAGATGGCTTCAGGATGATGTTGTGTCCACAGAGAGTTCTCAGTCCAGGGATTGTGGTATGCCACCTGCAATACTTGGATACTTGAAAACAGCCAAAGGGAAGGTAATGATTTAACATAAATTAGTCCATCGGGGAATACAAAGTTTAAACACCCAATGTCATTAGAATCCCAGGTACCAGACATTCAAACAAGGGAATAGATGCTACGTTCATACATGACCCAAAATGGTGTTTCGTCGATATTAAGCTCTTTCACCTACCAGAACACCTGCCAATGTCCTTGCAAACCTACATTCCATTTCATTGTGCAAGTATATCATCATGAATGTGTGAAAACACAAATGTGTGCTGCAAAGAAGTGTCTTTTAACCATGTCAGAGGGGCAGAGCTATAACAACAGACAATACACTTGTGATGTGCTCTAATCACTGTTATGCAAACTATCCCACAGTAGGACGACATTATAGTGAGATAACAACACAGCTGGGTGAAAATCCCATTTGAGAAGACAACAGAGATTGCATAATCCATTACAGTAGTGCTTAACTAAATGTGTCATTACAAGTTTAAGATTATCAACCTTCAAAGCAAGATTGAATTCAACCCAGCAATACACCAGTCACTGCTAATTAACCTCACATGGAGTTTGCTGACAAAGAAACAAAAGAACAAAGTGGAATTTTACAACGAGAGATTATCAAGGCAATAAAGGAGAACTACAGGACTTTACTTTTTCCTGAGGATTTGGCACGGATCACAATCTGGGATTAGAGATCAAAATCAGCTACATCAAGGACAAGAGGAAGTCATGGTCTTTGCCATGTAAAAAAGACATCAACCTCAATCGCCTCAACAATTTCTCCCTCAATTATAGCTAAGCATTTCAATTGTTTCCCTTCTTCGAAAGTGACATTATCCTACATTCATAAAATCTTGCTGAAAATGAACATGCTGTAACTGAAAATAAACATGCTGTAACTGAAAATGAACATGCTGTAACTGAAAATGAACATGCTGTAACTGAAAATGAACATGCTGTAACTGAAAATGAACATGCTGTAACTGAAAATAAACATGCTGTAACTGAAAATGAACATGTAACTGAAAATGAACATGCTGTAACTGAAAATGAACATGTAACTGAAAATGAACATGTTGTAACTGTAGCCCTTCTGTGGATGACCCGATGATGTACGATAAATCATCCACAACATGAAACCATCTGTTTTTGGCAACAATTCAATTGTTATTACTGCTGCTATCACTGCCCCTTTTCCTTGAGGTGTTGGTGTGACCTAATGTTGTCCAGATGAGGGGACGAGGTTTTTCCTGTCAAAACTCAGCAAAACGACCCCCAGGTAAAATAGGCCTTCCCCAGCTGCAATGCCACAAGGCTCAGTCCTCGGCCCTCACTCTTTGTCTGCACCCAGGCCCTTATCTGCCACATCTCATCTAT
Source organism: Borostomias antarcticus (assembly GCF_949987555.1). Classification (NCBI taxonomy): domain Eukaryota; kingdom Metazoa; phylum Chordata; class Actinopteri; order Stomiiformes; family Stomiidae; genus Borostomias; species Borostomias antarcticus. The sequence goes on from NC_140237.1 coordinate 4,930,242, forward strand.
CTGGACATCTTGCTCACAGCAATGTGATACTTTTTGTCACCTCTAGTTCCCAATGCACCTTTGAAGTGCCGTGCAAGTGTTAGTTTATGGTTGCATAAGGAGAGATAAGACTCCAAGACAGGTGATAAATTAACTTGTCACAAGGCAGCTGTAGGGGAAATAGTGGGGTAATAGAATTCACAGAACCTGTTATCACCTTAACACCTTTTTGCAAATAAGAGTGAAGACCTTCAACGGCTAAATAAAAGGGTGTCAAGTAGGCTAAGCTAAAAAGCTTCGTTAATAGAGGTATTGTTGACAGGGTTTGATAGAACTGAACCACATTTACCAGGATTTCTCAGGGAAAGAAAAGAATACAGACAACATTTTGGATAATTACAAAACATTGAAGATCCAACCACAAATTGTAATTACCTCCACCCCAGTGACAGCGCAGGGCGCGAGGTAATGTTTTTGGTGGCACGTGTACGTCTGTCCGTCCGTCTGTATGTCTGTCAGCAGGATTATGTAAAAATTACCAGACAGAATTTCATGAAACTTGATGGAAGGGTGTAGCATGGACCGTCCTAGAACCCATTAAATTTGGGAATGGATCTGAATTACGGGGCAGGTCCACAAGCCGCCCAAACACAGCCGGTCATTCACCTCCATTCATTTTTTTAGACTATGCTACCAGACTGATTTTGATGAAACTCTTGGAGAGGTGTAGCATGGGTCGACTTAGAACCCATTCAGTTTTGGAGTAGATCTGAATCACTGGGTGGGTCCACGAGTCATTTCTTGGTTTGTTTGTTTGTTAGTAGGATTACATAAAAATAAATTTTCATCAAACTTAGTGGAGGGGTGTAGCAGGGGTTAACTTAGAACTCTAAATTTTGGAGAGGATCTGAATCACGGCCCAGGTCCACAAGCCGCCCAAACACGGCTGGCCATTCACCTCCATTCATTTTTTAGACCAGCTTTACGTTAAACTACCAGACTGATTTTCATGAAACTCGGTAGAGGGGTGTAGCATGAGTCAGTTTAGAACCCATTACATTTTGTTACAGAGCCACCAAATGCATTCAGGGGCGGAGGTCTGTGCTCTCTAAGCACCATTTCTAGTTATTATAAATTATTCATTTAAAAAAGTTTTGCAAGATTTAAAAGTAGAAATCATTATAAGTTTTAAACATTTCAGCACCCTTCTTGTATTTCTTTCTCCCAATAGTAATTTCACACCCTCAAGCTGAGCAGGTAATGACAAAAATGGGGATTCATGACAATATTAAATGTCAAGCACATTAAAAGGTTACAAACGTCCCATATATCAGTCTGTTCTCTCTTGCAGTGGTTGGCAGAACAATACCGCTGCCTCAGTCATCATCAGTATAACCACATGTTTAACATATAGTTAAGTCATCCTCCCATCGGCTTATGAGCCAGTCAGCAGCAGGTAGGCAGACAAATAAACCAGTTCTGCTACGGTGGTTAAGATGAGGTAAAAACTCCCAAAGAGATAAAGAGATAAGAGATGTGATTGGAGAAGATCCATTCCCAGACAGTATTGAGGCTGACAGCGTTGGAGCCAGAGGGATGATGAATGTTGGTTGTTGCTGCTCCACGCCTGAGGCCTCGTCAGCCCTCGTTCCTTCTGTGTTAGAGTCTCTGTGTTAGGGTCTCTGTGTTAGAGTCTCTGTGTTAGGGTCTCTGTGTTAGAGGAGTATCTGTGTTAGAGTCTCTGTGTTAGAGTCTCTGTGTTAGGGTCTCTGTGTTAGGGTCTCTGTGTTAGAGGAGTCTCTGTGTTAGAGTCTCTGTGTTAGAGTATCTGTGTTAGAGGAGTCTGTGTTAGAGTCTCTGTGTTAGAGTCTCTGTGTTAGAGGAGTCTCTGTGTTAGAGTCTCTGTGTTAGAGGAGTCTCTGTGTTAGAGTCTCTGTGTTAGAGTATCTGTGTTAGAGGAGTCTCTGTGTTAGAGGAGTCTCTGTGTTAGAGTCTCTGTGTTAGAGTCTCTGTGTTAGGGTCTCTGTGTTAGGGTCTCTGTGTTAGAGTCTCTGTGTTAGTCTCTGTGTTAGAGTCTCTGTGTTAGAGTCTCTGTGTTAGAGGAGTCTCTGTGTTAGAGGAGTCTCTGTGTTAGAGTCTCTGTGTTAGAGTCTCTGTGTTAGAGGAGTATCTGTGTTAGAGTCTCTGTGTTAGAGGAGTATCTGTGTTAGAGTCTCTGTGTTAGAGTCTCTGTGTTAGAGTCTCTGTGTTAGAGGAGTCTCTGTGTTAGAGGAGTCTCTGTGTTAGAGGAGTCTCTGTGTTAGAGTCTCTGTGTTAGAGGAGTCTCTGTGTTAGAGTCTCTGTGTTAGAGTCTCTGTGTTAGAGTCTCTGTGTTAGAGTCTCTGTGTTAGAGGAGTCTCAGTGTTAGAGTCTCTGTGTTAGAGTCTCTGTGTTAGAGGAGTCTCTGTGTTAGAGGAGTCTCTGTGTTAGAGGAGTCTCTGTGTTAGAGGAGTCTCTGTGTTAGAGTCTCTGTGTTAGAGTCTCTGTGTTAGAGGAGTCTCTGTGTTAGAGGAGTCTCTGTGTTAGAGTCTCTGTGTTAGAGTCTCTGTGTTAGAGGAGTCTCTGTGTTAGAGTCTCTGTGTTAGTCTCTGTGTTAGTCTCTGTGTTAGAGGAGTCTCTGTGTTAGAGTCTCTGTGTTAGAGTCTCTGTGTTAGAGTCTCTGTGTTAGAGTCTCTGTGTTAGTCTCTGTGTTAGAGTCTCTGTGTTAGAGGAGTCTCTGTGTTAGAGGAGTCTCTGTGTTAGAGGAGTCTCTGTGTTAGAGTCTCTGTGTTAGAGGAGTCTCTGTGTTAGAGTCTCTGTGTTAGAGTCTCTGTGTTAGAGGAGTCTCTGTGTTAGAGGAGTCTCTGTGTTAGAGGAGTCTCTGTGTTAGAGTCTCTGTGTTAGAGGAGTCTCTGTGTTAGAGGAGTCTCTGTGTTAGAGTCTCTGTGTTAGTCTCTGCCGCGGGAACTCAGCTTTGAACCTTCTCAGATGTGAGCGCATGGGTCCTCCTGCTGGGATCAGGCTGGACCTGGAGGGCACCTCCATACCCCGACAACAAGCTCTCACACACACAGGGTCAGCAAGACTTCACAAACACTTGTGGTCAAGTGATGATTATGCTGCCTAGTTTTATGATTAACCTGATGCTATATTGATGGAACTGAATCAATAGCCAAGTGTTGAGGTTGTAAGATAAGATAAGATAAGATAAGATAACACTTTATTAATCCCCAAGGGGGGTAGACTGACACAAGATTTAAAAAAACACACAAAAAAACAGGTGACAGTTAAAACATGTTGCTCAGTGGTTTGAGTCTCACAGTCACATTTGAAGGTATGACCATGTAATAAGAAAGGAGATGCTGTAACAGTCAAGGTGTGTTTACTAAATGGTGAGGTTTGCCTCCCCTTTGGTGGTAAAAACTATGATCTCACTTTGGGTGGATTGTGTGTGTGGCTTCACTCCTCAAAAGACTCCACAGGGTGACGCTTGAATACTAGAACACATATTGAGATGGGCGGGAGTCTCTTTCTCTCTCCAGTTCTCGCTGTGTGGGAGCCAGTAGTAACTCTATGCCTTCCATTCTCTGCTTAAAGGCTTCTGGGCTGAAAGCAGAAGGACTGTGACTGGAGTTTGTTTGTAACTTTGATGCCAACCAGCCAAGGATCCTGCTGGGTCTTGCCTCACTCTCACCCAAATGGCCTCCCATTGTGTTTGGGGCTGTGGCAAGGCCCACCACATTCACCATAACCCACTCATGGTGAACAGGTTGGAATGTTTAAACAGGACATATACCGCTCTAGCAGCTTAAACACACTGTAACACTTCACTTTGAACTGTACACACACATAGCTCAACAATGTGCCATTTCCCTTTTCAGACAGGAATGTCAATAGTAGAAGGCTTGAAAGTATGTCAAACAATGCCATTTGTGTTACTCGTGTTGCCACCAAAAGCAGGAAAATGTGGCCAGAAACGAACATTTTTATGTTAACAGTGCCCGTATCCTGGCAACGCATTGAAAGGACTACACATTGATGGCACCCAATTGTCTTGGCCATGGGGTAATGTTAACTGGCTAATCCCTTATGTCTGGCCAGAAGGTCCCTGCTGTTAATTCAGAGCTCTTGACAAACTTGATAGTGTTTACTTATGAGACTTTTATTCTATTGCTAAGTAAGGGTACTTCACTGGCATTCTCTCCATTCAAAAGAGGTGTCCTTCTCATTGTGCTTTGAACATATGAGTTAAGCCATATAAAAATTACTAACAACAAAAACTCCTGGCAAAACAGCGAACCTTGGCATGTATTCAAATGTAATCCAAACCCAGGGTACATAAAACTGTAGCCTACACTTTTGGAGAAGAGCACTTTCAAATCGTAGAGCACCTTTGCAGTGGAAAATATAGTTGATCAAATGATTGTAACATCAAAGCCTGTTATTAAAGATATAAATGTTTGTTATGACTTCTTTTAGCATTTATCAGTACCTGGACAAGAGTAACTCATTCCATAATGATGTTGACATTAGTAGGGAGAAGGCTGCTGGACTGCATATGACCGTAAGGCCCTTATCTTATTGGGTTAATATTGGAGCTGCCACCCACTGGCATAATTTGTTTCGCAGTCACAGCCACGAAGCATGAATCAAATGGTGACATTGTAATTTCATGCATACATGGGTGTTTGGCTAGCCTGGACCTCCATGCCTTTGCGGTCTCTGTCTCCTCACTACCTGCCCCTGCGAATAAGGACCTTAGGCCTGTGTCATCCCATGGCCAGTAGTCCTATAAAACAAGCACAAGCTATGAAAACATGGCTTGTAGAAGTGTTCAACTCTGCTTCACTAATGAGACATGAACAAAGACCTGTGATCAAACACACGAGAGAGAGAGAGTACGAGATGGACGCTCACAAAACCGGTTTCTGAGGGCAATGACAACTATCCTCACTTCAGAATAATAGCTTTGTCCTCAAGTCTTGATTTGTCCTGTAGGTGACGGCTGTAATAAAGATGAGGAAGTATCTGCATCAGCGCGTTTCCTCATTAGACCCGCAGATATTGATGAGCATGCTGCAAGGAGCTGTTGGTTTTTATAATGAATTACGGCCTTTATTTATTTTGGAGGGTAGGCTACCTGCTAGCACCCAAAGTAAATATATTATATGAAAAACAAAACACCCACACTGCAAATAATTGGTTGATGTAGGAATTTGACATTTTGGCTCTTGCAACTGTGGGATATAAAATCAGAATAATATATATAAATAATAAACATGAATATCATCACTTGGTCTGGAGACTCACAGACACTCAGCCGAAATTCATTATGAATTGTAATGTATCACTGCCACAAGTTTTGAAAAAAAAAGAAGGCACCAACCAAGGAACTCCTCAGCCAATGCCTGAGAGGCATTTCAAAAAGATCAATTTCCTGGTGTATTAACATATGCATATGTGATCTGTTACTTATGCGCTGGCCTCTAAAACCTCACATTAAGTGGGAAAGCAGTGAGCAATTTGTTGCTGCACAAGTTTCAGATCACAAACAATTTACTCATCGCCTTACATCTATAATCCAAAGATTCATGATCACAGCATGGAAATCTTTACTTCCCCTTGCCAGCTTACCTCTAAACTTATTTAGGGGCTTTTACCAATATGTATGATACACAAACACAAAAATAAATAAGGGCTTTTTGGCTTAGTGAAAGCTTAAATCCTTGCAAAAATGATTACGCCCCAGTATAAACATTTTTTAAATAACAGGTTCCTGTCCATTCCATCCCTTCCTATTTAAGGTTAAGTTGAGTTCATTATTCAGGCCACTGCCCATATGCATTAAGCAACAGATAAATTATCCATACTAACTACCTTGGATGGGCCACCACTTTAATTAATTATTTTAATTAAACCACAACAATGTGGTTTTGGACAGGATGGGCTATATTTCAAGATCTGCCTTGCTTAACCTTCATCTCTGAGTGAACAGATCATACAGCTGAGGCAACAAGGACAGCTTAATGCACTTGATTACACAACAAAGCTTACAGTGCAAATTCACTTCATTTATTCAGAGAGAAAACTTGCACTAAGGGCAATTAGTGATGAAGGCTCATGTGAAGTGTCCGCCTATGTAATACACTTGCACACTGAAAAGGTAAGATCACACACACACGCACACGCATGCACAAACACACAAACACACACACACACACACACACATACACACAAACACATGCACACTCTCTCTCTCTCTCTCACACACACACACACACACCAATCAACACATCTTAGGCCGTTTTGGTTCCTTGCACCGCTCCATGACCATCACGGACTCTCTCTCTCTGTGGGACTGCTACCACTGACTTCTTAAAGATTCAACATATCTCTCAATTGATAATTCACTTTTTTACAATGAGCTTTTAAAAATGTAATAGCCTATTGATATGTCACACAATTCTTCGGTATGAACTTATGTATAAGTATACTATAATACGTATACTATAATAATATATGTACTGCATTTTGATTGCACAATGTGTAGGCCTATAAGCTTTCTCTTGATTGCAACTATAGATAAGTCTACCAGAGAGATCGTTTGGGGATAGTATTTTTAACGTTTTTTTTACGTTTAAAAAAAAGAGTCAATTATCAATTGAAAGATTTTCTGGTAAAATATGAAAAGTCACCTTTATGAACGTGTATACATTGTCACGGTCCAAACATGTCAATGTTGTGCAAACAGACAAAGAGAGGGGCGAGGGGGGAGGAGCACAAATTTAAATTCCTAAGAGGTTTCTCAACTCGTTTCCAAGTCCCCAGTCAGCAATGTGTTTGTGAAAATCATTCTTTTTGTCTCTTTGTAAAAAGGCTAAATCTACGGTGGCCCAGTCGAAGTTTGCTATTCTTCGCATTCCACCATTTAAGTGAATATGAGCGAATGAAGTGGACTGAATGCATTTATTTGGTCTCCTCACTGGCATACAGTGGACGAATCCTAATATATTCGTTTATAGGCCTACTCATGCGTGGGGTCCAGTTCAGCAGGCTACACGGAACATGCCTGAATAATAAATATAGTGTAGGTTAGTATATTTCCCCCAAAGTTCAATTAAATAAGTTTTTAGCATACGTAGAGTTGGTTGCAAATTGGGCATAGAATTGTAATTTCGGGTATAAAATTGCAATATAAAATTAGTTGAAATTCCAATTGTTGATTCTTAGATATCGTCAATACATTTGAATGCAAAAAATGCAAAAAATTGTCTGTTGATAAAACGTCTGAATAGCCGTGCATGTTGATGAGAGGGCTGGCAGAAATTGTCATATAATATTGGCTATAACAATATCCCATTGCCTTACTTGTATTTGATTCACCAAAATTGTCCATAAACTGAAATCGGATAGCTTTCAAAGTGTGTTGCACAAAAAGTTCTGAAATCCACATAGTCTATAAAAATGATCTCTGCGTTTGTAGCTTTGTGTTGAATGCATGCGTGCTCATCACACGTGTTGTTCTATCAGCTTCTCATGGACGAGACTGACATCAGGTGATCATATGGTTCTATGGTTCTATCCATGCTCGTGCTTTCTATACATCCGGCAACCAAACTACACATAAAGAAAACAAATATTAGGAAAATAAAATTGGATTTTCCTTTTTAAAATTACTATATCCTACTCTTGCATGCATACAAAGTTAGAAAACGTTGTGTGTGTGTGCGTGTGTGTGTGTGTGTGTGTGCGTGAGTGTGTTTGTATCTGTGTTTGTGTTCTTATTTCTTAGCTAGTGTTTGATTTTTTTTTTAAATGCACGTTGGATTCGACATGATATTTATGCAAATTTTAATGGGAAAATATCTTGATGACCAATAATTTATTGCAGTCACAATGCACACTTAAAAAGCACGCATGCTTGCAGCAAATACAACACAATGTTTGGAAATAGCATGCTTTCATCTATACAGATAACATCAGTACAAATACACAGCATTTATAAGGTCACCACAGATTTTAAATTATGGTCCACAGAGCAACTACCGATCTGTAAACTACAGATAATCTGAAACATCGAACTAAAAAGTGCATTTACACATTTCAATATAGGTTATTCTTGCAGGGTATTCAGTTATTTCGAATGTATTGAATGCTGAAAACCTCACACCTAACCATAAATATTTGTTTTCAAGTTTTATATAAATTTTAAACGTCACCTCTGATTGTATATCTCGGTTCAATTATCAAAAACAAAAAAGAAAGAAAGAAAAAAATTAATCTAACTTTACTATTTGGTATAGGCTATCAAATGCAATGCACATTTTGCCATGGGTAGTAATGTAGGTTAAATGTAATTTACAAATCGTGGCCCGTTGAATACCAATTAATTATGCAATGGTTGCATTGAATTTCTGTACAGTTTTTTTTTCTTACGCCATGGCACGGAAAACACAACTAGGCTATAGGTCTACAGCCTATTCCGTTTGGAAGTAGGCCTAATTAGCCATAAATTAATCTAATCGTGATTGTAAATGGAAATTAGACGATTTGGAATTCCAATCATTTTTTGAGGTTTTGCATTAAATCGAAGGAGAGAGAGAGAGAGAGAGAAAGAGTGAGTATTATAGTGCTTTTGAGGAAAACGTAATTTAATGATTTTCAAGATACCTGAAAAGTAGCAAAATGATGTCAGATAGCAGGTGTCATAAATAGACAGGTCAACTGCCACAACAATGCTTACTAAAACATCTAAGTACATCAATAAACAACAAAATGCAAACATCTTGCCTTAAAGACGAAATTTTACGTGGTCTTGGTTGTCATGGGTGTAAATAAAATACTGCTTTGGAGTGGATGTTTTTTCTCAGAAGTTTGTACAAGTCCCAGGAACTTCCCGTCAGTGCACTGCCACCGCAGACTGCAGCACTGAAGAAGGATGAGTGCGCGTTTCGCTCGGAGTGGCGGGGCTGCTTTGGCTGGTGGCTGTTTGAGGGGAGGTAGGACTCAGAGACTGAGGCGAGTTCGCAAGGAAAGCTGGGATGTGAGATGGCAGCGCGGACAGGCCTGGCACTGAGGCGGGGGTGGGCTTTATTGGCACAGGAATGGCAGGTAAAGTCTGTCCACCATGGCACATAGACTTGAGGGGCATCCCGTACGGAGAGTAATCACTGGACATTGACATGGGCGCCGCGGTGTCCATCACGCTAGTGCTGTACATGTGTGGCCAGGCGGTGGTCAGCTGGTTATGTAGGGGATAGCCAGCAGACATCGACTGCATGGCGGAAAAGGCGATTCCTCCTGGCATCTTGTACTCTCTGGCAATTATGTTCTCAATTGCAAAGGGGTGTTTGAAAGTGGACGGCTGGTGGGGAACTCCCATGTTGTAGCCTGACATGTGTGTCAGATGCGTCCCCGACGCGGCCAGCGCGCTCAGCCTGAGTTTAGCTTGCTGCTGGAGGTAATGGGCAGCATCGGACGCTTTGCTCGGAGCTAAGTGGTCTGATGTCATCATTAACTTAAAACGTTTACGGCGCCTCAAAAAACTTCCATTCTCGAACATGTCACCGCAGCTGGGGTGAAGAGCCCAGAAACTCCCTTTTCCGGGTTGGTCCGGTCGCCTTGGAATTTTGATAAAACAGTCGTTAAAAGACAGGTTGTGACGCAGAGAGTTCTGCCACCGTTGCGTGTTCTCTCTGTAATAGGGAAATCTGTCCATGATGAACTTGTAAATCTCACTGAGGGGGAGCATCTTCTCCGGGCAGCTCTGGATCGCCATGGCGGTGAGGGAGATGTAGGAGTACGGTGGTTTCTGGTCACTGTACGTGTTTCTCCCTGGTCGAGGCATTTTGATGGACTAGTCACAAACTGAACAGAGAGACTAGTCTATCGCGCACAGATCTCCCAGAACACACCGCGGATAGTATTCAAATATGTCCAAAATTAATTGAAGGTAAAAGTCCAAGTGTTCAAAACAGCATTACGCACGAATATCAAAAACCATGCATGTGGCGCATTGTCATCAGAACACACAATAACGTGTCTGCTCCGTGCGTAAAAGTTTAACAAAGTTCGCAATGCGATGCACCGACTCACTGTTTTCCGTCGACTGTGTGTGCTGCGGGTTTGGGCTGTGTGGATCTTGCAAGCTGTCCTATGAAAACTGCCCGCAATCTTTAGTTAAGCAAGCGGCAATAAGCTTCTTTGACCCCACAAGCTGAATGGAGCCGATATCTTCTGGTCCTTCTGATGAGATGAGCTAACCAGCTGCTTCCGTGTCCTTCCCCTAACCGTCTGATAGTTTAATGTGGTGACATGGGCAGAGAAGACCCCTGTTGAGGCGCTTCATTAATGGGCCACTTCTTTGCTATCACATGACAATCGCCCTGGGAGGAGGGAGCTCGGGAAAGGCATCATCTGCTTTCATTTAGACCTATTTACATGGACACCTTGAGCCAATAGAAATCATTTCCATTTGAAGACAGAGCAAATGGGTGAAAAGGCGCAGCGACCGGATTCTCAGTGTGATGGAACTCAGTTCTGGTGTGTGGAGGTATGTGCAAACCTTTTGTGGACAACGCAGGGGTGCTTACTCAACGATTTGCATTTACAAATAGAGCTACTAAGCAATGTTTGTCAGGGTAATCGCTTGGCTCTGGCTTGCAATTTGCTCTGCATCGCCTTTGTAGGTTTGGTTTGTTGACATGTCATGGTTCATATTCGTTCTATTGGTTATTTAGGAAAACGGCGTAAATGAGTCACAAACTTATTTTAAAACGATGGCTGTCGCTGGTAAGTTGCATCGTTCGTAACAACCTATTTCCGTTGCACAGGGCTCATATGTCTAGGTTTTATGCAGCCTATTTATTTGCGATCTATTTTATGTCGCAATTCAATACACTCTAAGTTATAATGGAACATCTGAACATTACATTGTTCCTCCTTGCGCAATAGTCCAGATTGTACCACTTCTATATGCCCGTGCCTTGAATGCATAATTCGCAATGGTTTTTTCACGGACTCACATTTTATTGTGGCAATAATACTGATGCTTAATTATTGTACTTTCTTAAAGAGAGTGGAGATGGCATGGTTACATAACCAGACAGGTGTTCATCGGCCGGCTCTAACAAAGTTGCGGCTTAAAACTTGTGCTATAGCAGCCATGGGCCATTCAGGGCCATTACGCATGAGACGAAGAGAGTTAAATGAGACCAACCTTATGGAAAACTCCAAGATTACAACAATGCTCTAGAAATTGTATAAAATACCAATAAGTCAATTATCTGCGTGTGAAAACATAATGGAGCTTATTCTGATCAATGGTCATTCTTCTCTCCGAGCACCGAGCACCACCTTTCTGCTTGGCGAGTTCACAATGAGAGACCACACACATTCACGGATTTGCTAATAATGTATGCTAATTTCCCTCCATGCGTCCACAAAGCTGTGAATCATTATTCGGGGAGATAGGCAAAAGAGGTAAGCATACGTGTGACAGGGATAAAACGTCCCAGGATGCAGGAGGCTATAGTAATCCAATCCTTTAGAAAAATGCTCCAGTCACCATGTGTTTAGGCAGCGATGTTGATGGGGTGTGAACAATCTTGACAGGACCATGCAACAACATTAAATAAAAGTAAAGGTCAATAAATACAGAATACTTTACACCATAGGACTAAAAATAACGCGACATAGCAAATAATAATAATAATAATATTAATAATACGCATGGGTGCTTTATTAAATGCAAATGATAGCTACTACTACTACTACTATTAGGCTACTAGCCTGCTACTAATCATAATAGTAATCAAAGTAGTAACACTAATAAGACTACAATTATTAATTCTGTTATTATTATTATTATTATTATTATGGCTATTGTAATAATTAGGCTATACAATTGGGCCTATAATAGGTTATAACATTATCTAAGCTAATATATTTTGTTATTTTCCTTTCTGTACAATATTTAACAAGTCCATGCTAAACAACCCCAACATGTCTCAAAATATCAGCCTTGCCTATAATATGACTGCCTCTAAGGTTATTGCCCCAAAGCTGAGAAATTCCCTCTGATTCTGAATAGATTAACTCGCCTTTCTTCACGCTCAAAAGGTTCTGTTCAAGACGCAGTAGATCAACTGTATAGTGTGCGCACTGTTTGGTCATTTGTACAAGCGGAACAAAGGTTGGGCTAAGCCAAATTGCGTTGCACTTGTGAACTGGGTCCCGGTCTGAAGTAGCTTTTGCAGCGAAGGAACTGAGAACAATCCCGTGCGTGCCTTTAAAAACGAGAAAACAAAGACGCCCTTCGCAGCATCCTAAGCAGAGTAGCGAGGCGTGTCATTCCCAGGGTGACGGACACAAAGGCGCAGGTCAGCGGATGAAAAGCGGAATCTAACAGACACTTTCACACGTCTGCCCTCAACTGCTGCACTTCCACACAAAAGAGAACAAATGTTGCGCGCTGCAAAAGAATCGCCTCGATCGAAAGCAACAAATGATAGCTGAATATCGTTGTCAAAAAGATGGGTAGGTATGTAAATTGGCTCCATATTATGCAGTAACATGAACTGTCACAAAAGAGGAGTCTATAGGCTACGTCGTCTATTTTGAAAACCAACTGAAGTGCTGAATAAAGATATGTAAAACAAAGTTGTGTGCCTACATTTATAAAAAAGTGCAGTAGGCCTAGGTCTAGGTTGGTTGAACCTGTCCCGGAAAGAGGCGTGCAGATGAAGCGCAGCATGCCTGGCCCTGATGTGCGCGAGTATAGCTCATTTGAGAAGGAAAGTTGGTTCAGATATTTGGGCACTCTTTTAAAGGCCCCGCTGCAGTATCCCAGCAAACTTTCATATAACTTAATTGAAAATAAAATAGCAGTCCATGTAGGGAGCTAATGCATTTTGTGGTCGTGCAGGAATATGTCACCTGATGATGTTATTTGAGTCTACGGGCCCCTGCTTCACAAGTTGATGAATGTAGGCAGTAGATTTTCCAAAAACTAGCTAATGAGTAAACACTGCAAATGAGGGTGGTGTGATTTAGGCTACTTTATCAATGCAAACATTTACATAAACACGCTAGTAGGCAAATTCAATTATTTTGAAACAAACAAAGTTGAAGGCCTATCTCACATTAGCTTAAGTGTATAATTATGATTATTATTATTACTAGGCTACTACTACTATTATTATTACTATTATTATTATTATTATTGTTATTATTAGCCTATTACTACTACTACTAGGCCTACTACTACTACTACTACTACTACTACTACTACTACTACTACTACTACTAGTAATATTACATTAATGTAGTGATATTGCCAACTAAAGAAGACCAGCTAAACGTCATGCCGCACGGTTCACTGTAATACAGCATAAATTATTTTAATGAGGTCTGTGGCGGGAATCTTTCCTGAGTTGCACAGTAGACTTACAATTAAGACCATAGTGCTGCCAATGTATATGAATATTCAAGAAGGTGTCAATTAATTAGCAGACAGGGGGATCTCATTAAGGCACTCAAAACCCTTTTAGTGCTAAGTAGAGATGAGGAGGGGGATTCGCTGCGTTTCAGAGTACAACTAACATTACCCCGTTCATTCATTATCCTTCATTATCATATCACTCAAGTTTGCTCCAGGTTTTTTTTTATTAATTAAAAGGGAATCGTTAAGGCACCAATAAAGAAGATAGATTTACCTTGAGACAGTCTAGCAGAGGCGGCACTCAGATGATCATGGAAATGGTCATGTAGCTACAGTCTTCATGTGTGGTCACAAACTGTACATGTACACAATTAAAACACGGATCTTAAACTGTGCATGTACACTGTTACAACAATGATCTTAAACGTTTGAAAATGTTAATTCCTTTCATTCTTTGGATTAGACGGTCTGTATATACAAGTGAGAAGAAATATCGGAAGAAAAAAACATCCCAAATCTAAATGTAAATTGGCCTTATGATGTGTGTTTTTTTCCTTATGATTTTTTTTTCTCATAAAGATAAATATTGGACCTAGTTTGTTCACAAAGGAGGCACACACGGGACGAGGGGTGCGCTAAAGATCCCGAATTAATATGCATGCAAAATTAATTAGCTGTTTCACGGTGACATCAAAATAAGCACCTGGAGAAGAAGACCCTGTGGGCATTTAGAACATATGCTAGAATTATAGTTAATTGAGTGATTACATAAATTAGGTTTTCATTTGACTATACATCGAGTGATAAGATATCTCAATTAATGGCGCATACATTGCGGTAGTCCAGCAGGTATTTATGAGGGCTATCCTTAGGTCAGTCTCCAACTTCAAATGACCATATAGCTCTGGCGTTTCCTTCCCAGATGGACAGGACACTGGAAAGGGGTTTCAATCAGCCTTGAGAATCCCAAAAACCTGAGGCCATAATTAGGTCATGATGCTCCATTGAGATGGATGCATGTCTACCCTAAACTCTGCACAGGGTCATAGGTCAGGAGGCCTACAGGAAACATGGAAGGTTTTGTTAATTGAAAGTCTTTTCATACAAATGTATAATATGAAGATGTGTGTGTGTGTGTGTGTGTGTGTGTGTGTGTGTGTGTGTGTGTGTGTGTGTGTGTGTGTGAGAGAGAGAGAGAGTGTTTGACACACTGACACAGACTCACACTGACACAGACCTACTACACCATACAAACACTCTCTCACACACACACACACACACACACACACACCAGACACTAAATCACATGCATGCATGCACACACACACACACACACACACACCAAATATTGTACTACGCCGTAAACACACACAAACACTCACACTGTGTGAGTGTGTGTGTGTTTACGGTGTAGTACAATATCTGGTGTGTGTGTGTGCATGCATGCATGTGATTTAGTGTCTGGTGTGTGTGTGTGTGTGTGTGTGTGTGTGTGTGTGTGTGTAAATTAATAATTTTTTTGTAGATGATAAAATGTATATTGATAGTAAGTCTGAAAGTAAAACACACATAAACCCAGACCCTCACGAGCTGTTTCTGGCTCTGAGGTCACATTCCACCATGATGGATAGAAGAGAGGTGTAGTGAGACTATCACACGGAATAATGACTGACATTACACATGCACTTCCTGGGCACCACCGTCTGGTGGTGACATGCACTGTGAATGACTCACAGCTTCCCAGGGTCCATATATAACACATGCTTTTATGGGCACAGAGTGAGGGACACTTGAATGTTGAATTGTCCACTTATTTTAAATCACAAGTAAGTAAGTAAGTAAGTAAGTAAGTTTTATTTATATAGCTTTATAGATATATATATATATATATAATATATATTTATAAGTCATCCTAAAACATGGACTTTCCAGTGACCTTCTGGTCAGCAATCATGGAATCAGTTCATAGTCTCAACAATGCTAGTCATATTTCTAATGGAAGAATTATGCACATTCTTCCAAACATACAATACTTTAAAGAAGTAGAACCGGTACAATCCATGCCGAGCCAACCTATATACTGTACACACACACACACACACACACACGCACACACACACACACACACACACAGAGAGCAGTCCCTACCATGATCCTGTACCCTGAACCACGTTGTGGTACCCTGTCCCTCGGCCCCCTGGTCCTGCAGCAGCGCCTCTGTGGTGTTCAGCCAGCTGTGCTTAACGCTCACATCTGGCAGCCTCCTGGAATGCTTGGCCCCAGATCCCCTCCCAGCTGGCTGCCAGGTGTTTGGGAGATGGATAGCATCCACCACAGCCCAGTTAGGCAGTATGGATGAGGCTGGTTGCGGGGGGGGGGGGTTAGCCGGCCTAGCAGGGGCGATCAATAAGCATGCGCCTCTTAACCACGAGCACCCATACGGAGCAGCCCAGCTGGAGAGAGCGTGGGGCCCCGTACCTGGGGGCCCCGTGTTTGTGTTGCCGAGCGAGACCATGACTGGCCGACCCCGGGATAATTCATAACGGATGAGGAAATGTAGCATGTTCCCCCCCCTCTGTTCTGGTGATGGATGGTACGACCTGGAAGTGATGGTCTGGTAAAATGACAGTGACTGTTTTGTTGTTTGTGGCCTGACAGATGGCGGCTAGGGGAGTGGTCAGGGAATATCCCCCCGGGCTCCACCACCAAGATGGGATTACAGCCAGAAGGAAGGAGGAAGACAACAACAAGGTCATTGAACATGGAGGAAGATATTTGCTGTATTTCAACGGTATTTTATGCATCTTTGTCCGGTCATTGGTTATTCGTTGTATAATCAATAAAACTTTTTCTCTAAAAAATCTATAACATATACCTGTTCTGTTATGGCAGGATCTATACTACCGGATATCATATCAGATCTAAAAACTATACTCACGCAAGTAACCTTTGATTATTCACCCATACTCTCTGTTAGGTTGAAATGAGGGGATTTGCACAGTGGCGTTCAGATCTAGAAGAGATATATGGACTCGAACACACAAAAATAATTGGCTCCATAAGTGCTATATAATGCTACAGCTAGCAGAGATTCCGTGATCGAAAGGTCGTGACACCGGGAGTAAATTACACAAACTATTGTGGACGCTTAAGGGGTCATGAGTGTGTGCTTAACCTTTGACCTTTTGTCTTAATGTTTGCTTGTCCACCTTTCGAGACGGAGGGATTTACAACGCCTGTGTCATAACTGTCTATGTAGGGCATCGGGTGCGTGAACAGACAAGAGAGACCTCAATACTGATATTCATCCAACGGAAATGCTTCTATTGTAAGGAAAAATAATTGTAATAAACTTGTAAGGAAAAATAATTGTAATAAACAGGTTGTAAATCCCTTTCATAAAGACTGGTTTCACTTATCTACCTTCAAGACACAAAACAATAGTCACAGGAATAAAAAGGAAATCCCATACACACACACACACACACACATATATATATATATATACATATATAGATATCACATTATCACATTATATATGTACCCCTCCATTCTACCACTCGTTGTGATTTTAGGTGTGCGTAACATGTTTATAAAGCAGCCACTCCACAGCAGAGGATCTGACCTGCGGGGTGTGATTGCGGTTGGAGTGGTTGGTGTCTGCGTGTGTGTGTGTGGTTGGTGTCTGCGTGTGTGTGTGGTTGGTGTCTGCGTGTGTGTGTGGTTGGTGTCTGCGTGTGTGTGTGTGTGTGTGGTTGGTGTCTGCGTGTGTGTGTGTGTGGTTGGTGTCTGCGTGTGTGTGTGTGTGGTTGGTGTCTGCGTGTGTGTGTGGTTGGTGTCTGCGTGTGTGTGTGTGTGTGGTTGGTGTCTGCGTGTGTGTGTGTGGTTGGTGTCTGCGTGTGTGTGTGTGTGGTTGGTGTCTGCGTGTGTGTGTGGTTGGTGTCTGCGTGTGTGTGTGTGGTTGGTGTCTGCGTGTGTGTGTGTGGTTGGTGTCTGCGTGTGTGTGTGTGTGTGTCGGCCCCCCTCTCGCTCCAGGCCACCCCACCCCCCTGCCACCCAACCTGACACACATATTCACATACTGGAATCCAGCATGATTTACATTGTTTTGAAATACCTCCCAATCACAGAGCCTTCCCCAGATCAATCAGCCAATCACAGAGCCTTCCCCAGATCAATCACAGAGCCTTCCCCAGATCAATCAGCTGCCCTCTAATGGGGCGGAGCCAGGCGGGTTGGTGAGCGAGAGTGAGAACTGTGTGTGTGTGTGTGTGTGTGTGTGTGTGTGTGTGGGTGTGTGTAGGGGCGTGGGGGGGGGGGGGGGGGGGGGTGTGGACTCCTGAGGTGGTGACTGGTATGCCAGGCGTCCTGCTGTCTGATAATAGGCATGACACATTTGGTGGCACTGATTCATTTATTTCCTAATCAGACAGTTGTCCCCCTGCGCTCTCTGTCTGGGGGAAGGACACAAACCTCCAGCCGGGATTGATCCCACTCAGGGAGCAGGGATGAACACGCTCTTGAGTGGTTACTGTGGCCACGTTGGTCGACAGGACTGGAATATTTAGATTTTTAACGATGCTGTCGTCCACCCAAAACACACATTCTGGTTAATTAGCTCACAGTTGAACAAGGAGCAGCAACACAGAAACAAACACCAAAATCTGAAATATTCCATCTGGCCTGGTCCCTCAACGAAAGAGACGTTGAAACTCCAGAGTCAACATGAAAGAGAAATTAAAACATACACTCACATCTTTGTGGTGTGGGAATGGGAGTGTAGCACTGCATAACACAATGTCCCGATTGGACTGGAGTAGCTATTGAATCTTTTGTCATAACACCTGAGTGGTAAACATAAGTGGTGTACATGTTTGTTTGTGCCCTGGATGGAGAGGGAGTGTGTGTGTGTGCCTGGATGGAGAGGGAGTGTGTGTGTGTGTGTGTGTGTGCCTGGATGGAGAGGGAGTGTGTGTGTGTGTGCCTGGATGGAGAGGGAGTGTGTGTGTGTGCCTGGATGGAGAGGGAGTGTGTGTGTGTGTGCCTGGATGGAGAGGGAGTGTGTGTGTGTGCCTGGATGGAGAGGGAGTGTGTGTGTGTGCCTGGATGGAGAGGGAGTGTGTGTGTGTGTGTGCCTGGATGGAGAGGGAGTGTGTGTGTGTGTCTGGATGGAGAGGGAGTGTGTGTGTGTGCCTGGATGGAGAGGGAGTGTGTGTGTGTGCCTGGATGGAGAGGGAGTGTGTGTGTGTGCCTGGATGGAGAGGGAGTGTGTGTGTGTGCCTGGATGGAGAGGGAGTGTGTGTGTGTGCCTGGATGGAGAGGGAGTGTGTGTGTGTGCCTGGATGGAGAGGGAGTGTGTGTGTGTGCCTGGATGGAGAGGGAGTGTGTGTGTGTGTGCCTGGATGGAGAGGGAGTGTGTGTGTGTGTGCCTGGATGGAGAGGGAGTGTGTGTGTGTGTGTACCTGGATGGAGAGGGAGTGTGTGTGTGTGTGCCTGGATGGAGAGGGAGTGTGTGTGTTTTCTATATCATGTCATTGTAATGCTCTCCATGGTGAGTGGACCTCAAGTGTGAGGGCTGATGATGAGCGTGCTTCATGCTGCACTGCAGGTTCTGCCCCCCCCCTCCTCCATGTCAGGGTCTGTAGCCCCCCCCGCCCCCCCCCCCCCCCCCCCAGGGTCTGTAGCCCCCACCACCCCCCCCCCCCCCCCCAGGGTCTGTAGCCCCCACCACCCCCCCCCCCCCCCCCCCAGGGTCTGTAGCCCCCCCCGCCCCCCTCCCCCTCCATGTCACTCTCACACCGGCCCCCACCTGTGATGCTAATGGGGTCTCAGTGAGAAGCTGCTGACTGGACCCTCTTGAACACGCAGACTCAGCCTGTATCCTGAACAGAACCGCTGCCCTCGCCTGGGGACTCAGCCTGTATCCTGAACAGAACCGCTGCCCCTCGCCTGGGGGCTCAGCCTGTATCCTGAACAGAACCGCTGCCCTCGCCTGGGGGCTCAGCCTGTATCCTGAACAGAACCGCTGCCCCTCGCCTGGGGGCTCAGCCTGTATCCTGAACAGAACCGCTGCCCCTCGCCTGGGGGCTCAGCCTGTATCCTGAACAGAACCGCTGCCCTCGCCTGGGGACTCAGCCTGTATCCTGAACAGAACCGCTGCCCTCGCCTGGGGGCTCAGCCTGTATCCTGAACAGAACCGCTGCCCCTCGCCTGGGGGCTCAGCCTGTATCCTGAACAGAACCGCTGCCCCTCGCCTGGGGGCTCAGCCTGTATCCTGAACAGAACCGCTGCCCCTCGCCTGGGGACTCAGCCTGTATCCTGAACAGAACCGCTGCCCCTCGCCTGGGGGCTCAGCCTGTATCCTGAACAGAACCGCTGCCCTCGCCTGGGGGCTCAGCCTGTATCCTGAACAGAACCGCTGCCCCTCGCCTGGGGGCTCAGCCTGTATCCTGAACAGAACCGCTGCCCTCGCCTGGGGGCTCAGCCTGTATCCTGAACAGAACCGCTGCCCCTCGCCTGGGGGCTCAGCCTGTATCCTGAACAGAACCGCTGCCCTCGCCTGGGGGCTCAGCCTGTATCCTGAACAGAACCGCTGCCCTCGCCTGGGGGCTCAGCCTGTATCCTGAACAGAACCGCTGCCCTCGCCTGGGGGCTCAGCCCGTGCATCAAGATCTGGCAGCTGAAGCCTGTAATTCAAGATTTGTAGTTCTTTTTCAAATTAGTTTTATAATACATATCACAGGCATTTTTAAATGTGGCTGCACGATTTTGACCTTTTCTTTAACAGTGACGTTTAAATGGCGGACTCATTTCACATGAATCCATAGGGAAACTCATTTCACATGAATCCATAGGGCAACTCATTTCACATGAATCCATAGGGAAACTAATTTCACATGAATCCATAGGGAAACTCATTTCACATGAATCCATAGGGAAACTAATTTCACATGAATCCATAGGGCAACTCATTTCACATGAATCCATAGGCGGCTCATTTCACATGAATCCATAGGGAAACTCATTTCACATGAATCCATAGGGCAACTCATTTCACATGAATCCATAGGGAAACTCATTTCACATGAATCCATAGGGAAACTCATTTCACATGAATCCATAGGGCAACTCATTTCACATGAATCCATAGGGCAACTCATTTCACATGAATCCATAGGGAAACTCATTTCACATGAATCCATAGGGCAACTCATTTCACATGAATCCATAGGGCAACTAATTTCACATGAATCCATAGGGCAACTCATTCCACATGAATCCACAGGGAAACTCAACTCATTTCCTGCCAGATTGTAGGTAACAAACTAGGACCAGGAAGTGGGGTTGTTTTTTTGGTTGTTTTTATTTTTCTGTTTCTGTTTTGTTTTTCTGTTTTGAATCTCTTTCAGGTTTGCACAAGCACCCCCGACATTCAAAATTGAACAATTCTGCAGACTGATGTAATTATATAAATTAAACTGGTGTTTAACCAAATTAAGGCTGATTAGAAAATGTGTGGGGTTGCTTTTGGAGGACTGGTAATGTGCTAATTACTAAAGTGATTACTTGTGCAGTGCATGTTGAAGTGGATCTTTATTCTGGTCCTACAGGTGCTGTTAACATCAACTTTCTAAACAAAAATGACATATGACATAACAAGAATAAAAGGTCAAACAACATGCCATTAAGTTGCACTTATATGAATGACTCCTCCTATTGTTGGTGGCCAAAATGTCGCCTATTCCAATTTCACCCCTGCTGGAGACATTGTGACATCACAAGTAATCACTGCTGGAGACATTGTGACATCACAAGTAATCACTGCTGGAGACATTGTGACATCACAAGTAATCACTGCTGGAGACATTGTGACATCACAAGTAATCACTGCTGGAGACATTGTGACATCACAAGTAATCACTGCTGGAGACATTGTGACATCACAAGGAATCTGCATGAATGAAGATAATGAGAGGATCTGGTCAATCCATTTGTTAACATGATTTTGAAGTTGGAATTCCGAGTGCTATAGAGACTTGTTTTAAACAAAAACATGTTACTGAACGGGCCTACCGGGCCCAGGCCCAGGGGCCCAAGACCTCAAGGGGCCCTTTGCATTTCTTGTTGAGGGTTAATTTTAGGGTGAGATTCTTTACACAAACATTACAAAAACATTAATATTTTGAACAGTTTATAGGGGCCCGTCTTTTAAAAAAAAGAGGGAAGCTTGTGTGGGCTACATATTTTCTGCATATTTTCTCGTTAATCTAATGGGTGGGAATGGATGGGAATGGGTGGGAATGGATGGGAATGGGTGGGAATGTAGGCTACCTTTCCATAGATAAACGAGTAGGCTATTAAACTAGTCTATAGAGGGAACTATTCAAGTTTGTGAACTCGAGACAGATCACACAGGTGCAGGTCACAAGGTCAATTGGTTCAGTCTGTTTGATCCTGACAAAGAACCATACATGTAAAATGGATCACCGTCGCATATTAAGCAGAGCAGCAAAATGAACGATCCGGAAAGAAAAAGAGTCAAGGCAGTCAGATGCTTTACAGCAGGTTCCTCACATTTCCAGTTGTTTAAAGAAAACAAACTGGTAGGGAGGGGGAGGCTGTAGGGGGGGGGGGGGGCTGGTAGGGAGGGGGAGGCTGTAGGGGGGTGGGGGGGGCTGGTAGGGAGGGGGAGGCTGTAGGGGGGGGGGGGCTGTTAGGGAGGGGGAGGCTGTAGGGGGGGGGGGGAGCTGGTAGGGAGGGGGAGGCTGTATAGGGGGGTGGGGGGGGCTGGTAGGGAGGGGGAGGCTGTAGGCGGGGGGGGGGGGGCTGGTAGGGAGGGGGAGGCTGTAGGGGGGTGGGGGGGGCTGGTAGGGAGGGGGAGGCTGTAGGGGGGTGGGGGGGGCTGGTAGGGAGGGGGAGGCTGTAGGCGGGGGGGGGGGGGCTGGTAGGGAGGGGGAGGCTGTAGGGGGGGGGGGGGGGAGCTGGTAGGGAGGGGGAGGCTGTAGGGGGGGTGGGGGGAGCTGGTAGGGAGGGGGAGGCTGTAGGGGGGGGGGGGGGCTGGTAGGGAGGGGGGGGCTGGTAGGGAGGGGGAGGCTGTAGGGGGGGTGGGGGGGGGGGAGCTGGTAGGGAGGGGGAGGCTGTAGGGGGGGGGGGGGCTGGTAGGGAGGGGGAGGCTGTAGGGGGGGGGGAGCTGGTAGGGAGGGGGAGGCTGTAGGGGGGGGGGGAGCTGGTAGGGAGGGGGAGGCTGTAGGGGGGGGGGGGGGGCTGGTAGGGAGGGGGAGGCTGTAGGGGGGGGGGGGAGCTGGTAGGGAGGGGGAGGCTGTAGGGGGGTGGGGGGGGGGAGGCTGTAGGGAGGGGGAGGCTGTAGGGGGGGGGGGGAGCTGGTAGGGAGGGGGAGGCTGTAGGGGGGTGGGGGGGGGGAGGCTGTAGGGAGGGGGAGGCTGTAGGGGGGGGGGGAGCTGGTAGGGAGGGGGAGGCTGTAGGGGGGGGGGGGGGGCTGGTAGGGAGGGGGAGGCTGTAGGGGGGGGGGGGAGCTGGTAGGGAGGGGGAGGCTGTAGGGGGGTGGGGGGGGGGAGGCTGTAGGGAGGGGGAGGCTGTAGGGGGGTGGGGGGAGTTGGGAGGGAGGGGGGTGGGGGGAGTTGGGAGGGAGGGGGGGCCCTCTACACATCCAGGCCCAGGGGCCCATTTTTTCATGATCCGTCTATGGTTTTAAATAAAGTGTGTACCTCACTAGCTTGCATCATACAAACCAGTTGATTCATTACATGTAATATAATCCGATTTAGGGCTTTCAGTCATTTCTCATCTTTTGATAAAGAAAGCTATTATTTTCTGAATGCATCACTATAAATTCATGAACTGCTCCACATTTGAGGAAACAGTGCTTCTTATCCAATCTGGTTCATAAATGCGGGCGATCGAGTGAATATCCATGGCTTGTTGTCACTTGGGATAACACTTGATACGTCTCATTTTTTGCAGGCCTAATTATTCCATTTGTGGACCTGAATGGCATTTAGATGCAAGGTAATTCAGCATGGTAACTCAATTACATCTCTCCTGACTGGGATTCATGAAACATCAATAGGCTCTTAGTGAGACCAATGGGGACACTGGCTATTTATCCCCAAGCCCTACTGATATTGCATTTCTGCAGCTCAATTAAATATGCCCGCAATACCAATGTTTCACAAGTCTATAATGAGAAAAGACAAGATTTTCCCCTTCTCTGCAAATTGTGGGTTTCCACGCCCGAGAATTAGCAGGAGCTCCGCAATCATTACCCCTGAAATTAACTTTTAAAGATGGCCGAGGATATCCCTTCTGACGGAGCCTGTGAGCACGGCACGGCCTGTCTTAACGCGTTCTCATTGCAGGATACATAATGGTCTATAAAGGCTAACTGTAAACGCTTTATACACATTTCATTTTGTTCATAGGAACTTGGAGCGTTTTACGCATATTTTAACATGTAATTAAACATGCTTCGGAATCACAGCCTCATGCGCTGTATGAAAGCTGTTTTGTCGTTGACATGATAAGATATGATTGGTATATGTGAACCACAGGGTGGCATGGGGACTCACTTGGGAACACTTTGTTCTGCCACTCAAAACTGTGTTTGGAGGACAGATTATGACTTTACTATCTTTACTATAGTGACACATTCATTTGATGTATCTCTGTCTGTCTCTCTGGGACGATTATCTGGAGAACCGGGCCATGTGCGAAGTTTATATTCAGATTTAGACTTATTACAGGTGATAGATATGACACTCACCACTATGTTCTTTATCATCAGGTGGGCGGGCCATCTCTTTCTCTAAGGCGTATTTGTTTATTTTCACAGCCATTATTGGTAAACTTCCACCTTACGTCTCTGTTGGACTGGAGCCTTGGCACCTACCAGACCCGATCTAATGATGGGCTTGTTCTCAGGGTTCCTCAAGTGCATTCTGAACTTGGTAGAGCTGCTTTTTTCCATGATGCCCCTTATACTTGGAATACCTTCCAACAGACTCTACAGCTTGAGGTCCTTCCTTCAGTCACAGAGTTTAAGTCCATGGCTCTAGACCTATGTACTTCAACCTGGAACTGTTTGTAATTAGGTGGGCTAGCTTGTAAAAGCTAGCCCAACTTGTGCTATTCCCACTATTTCTTTCTTTCTTTCTTTCTTTCTTTCTTTATTATTATTCTCCCCGTTTTTTGTCTCCTTTATAACTTTTTCATACTTTGTGCTAGAAACTTCATTCAAACTTTAAAATGTTCACGATGTTTAGCTCTTTAACGGATGTATTCAGATTTTTGATATTTTTTATAGTTTTTTAGTAATTTAACTTTTAATAGTAATTTTTGTGCCATTGAAACTGCTGGTGGAATGTTCAGTATCATTATGTTTTTAGAGTGGTGGCAGCTGTTGCTTTGAAAATATTTACACATTTTGTAAACTGCTGGCACTCCTACAGTTTTGAAAGCTCACACACATATTATACATCAAAACTTTCACACAACTGTGCTGATTCGTACAATGTAAGTATCTAAGCTGTGTGACTTATACTTTTCGCTGTATGATGATTTGTTCGGCAACTGCGCTCCCCATTTAAACGTATGGCGCTGCACTACCTTTTGAGCTGCTAATTTAGCATTTTTACCCTTTTTCTAACTCGTCGCCATGCCTACAGTTTTTGAGCTACACGGACATATCATAGCCTTTAATGTTCAGCATTTTCTCAGGATTCCTACGGTGTCAATATCTAGGCTGTGACATTTATACTTTTTGAGAGAGAGCTGTCTGAATCCAACATGCCTTTCCATTGAAGTGAATGAGAGGATGCTCACAGTGTCAGTTGGGATTTGAATTTGGGGACACGTGCAGGCTCTCTGTACAGGCACCCTTTTATGACTACTGTGGTAGCATTCATATTCATTCATTCCTTCCTTCCTTCCATCCATCCTTTCTTCCTTCCTTCCTTCCCTTCCCTTCCCTTCCCTTCCCTTCCTTCCTTCCTTCCTTCCTTCTGTTCTCCAGGAAATGTACTTTCTAGTTATTATTATTATTGTACACTGCATTTGCTTTGTTGATTTGTGTCTCTGTGTGAACTCGTTAACACTGTAAATGAGGGAAACCTCAGTGCTTCACGAGTATAAATTAAGGTTTGAAATGAGCTGAAATATTCAGCAGGTGTGCTACTCAGGACTCTAGGACGAACAGTGTCACCTGTGAAGCAGTTTTGATCAGCGGTTCTCAACAGGTGCTATGCAGCAAAAAAGTAGTTATGCTCCCGTCCAGTGCTACAGTCAACCTCATACGAGTGGGTGCCTTACAATGCCACCTAGCTAGTTAGCTACAGACCTGAGTAGAAAATGTCTGCTAGCCGTGATGCTAATTTTCATTATGTTCAACTCCACTGACTTATGCTAAAAACATTACCGGGCCGCGTTTCCCAGAGCCATCGTAGCGCTACGTTCATCGTAAGATACGTTGTAAGCTCTCCCTCTAGGTGGCGCATCGTTTCCCAGAGCCTTCTTAGGCTGAGGTGTACCTTGGCTCAGGAGGCTCTGGGAAACAGCTCTTCCCAAGGTACATCGTAAATCTTCTTCGGTATCTTAAATCTTCTGTACCTTCTGAAGATATATAGTAATCTCTCCCTGGAGCCGACGCGTTGTTTCTCAGAGCCTCCTTAGCCAAGGTATACCTTACTGAAGGGATACTTTTTAAAGGGCGGTCTGAACCCATTGTAAGCTGTCCCTTAGCAATGAGCTCCGTTCATAATTTTAGCCCAATTAAAGCAAAATTATACTTTTAGAAAGGAGAGTTGCAATATAGCGCACATCTATCTACCCTACCTGCGCAAATTACATCATTAGTGTACAGTAAATGCTATGTCAATAAATGATGAAAACAATGTTTTTGTAGCCTACATAACACATCACAGGAATGTTGTCTTTTAAAATTGTATTGAGACAAATAAAATATAGGGACTGTCCACAATATAAATTCAACACTTTCTTATGTAAAGGAGCAACATTTTCTTATGTAAAGGAGCAATTTGATGGCATGGCTTTTCTGGCTGTCTGTAGGCTACCCCACTACCATATAGGATACCAACAGATATTAGGTGAATTAATTAATTAAATGAGGCCTTCTAGACCCATAGTAGGGTAGACACAGGTAAATTAATTAAGGTCCCCTTCTATTTAGTGTGTCACAGCCAACTCGTGCTTCGTGTATACATCATGGCTGCATTAAAAGAATATTGGCCGCGTTTCCCAAAACCTTCTGAGCGCTAAGAAGCTTCTTTGAGTCTTCTTAAAGGATTAACATGGTAATTCAATATAACACTTTCCAGATATCTTTAGGCAACAACAAAACAAATGTGTTTAACTATTTCAGAATTCATCCATAAAAATTCTTTTAAAATATGTTTTTATAGGTCTGAATCTGCCACTCAAAATGTTCACTCACTCAAAACTGGGCGTGATTCATAACAACTGATTGACAGTTCTCTGAGCAAATGACCAGCTGGAATCATTATGATTGACAGGCGTGTGCCCCGTTACCATAGCTACCACCGCTCCGAGCTAGACAACACAAGAGCTAGATCGCGCAACAGCCAGATCAATAGCCATTTTTCTAGCTGCTAACCAGGGGCATTTACAAGGTCCTTAATATTATATTAACCCCCAAACATTCTAAAGATACACGCTACCAAACAGGCCGTATCCTCGAATTTGCATTAGGCCTATTTGGGAAAAGTACGATAAAGGTATAACGACGGCACGTCTCCCCCACGACAGAGGAAAAGCCCCCTGCAGCCGGCCACGCAAGCTTGGAGGCTTGGGCTATTAGACTTATAGCTTTCAGACAGATACCAACACTACCTATTTAGTCAAATGATTGCAATTGTGTGTCTTGCCAGAAGACAGATCATTTGCGCTGTGAAACCGACATAACATCCGCATTGTTCACCAGTCTAACGTTATTTATCTTAGTAGGTGTCCACAAAGTCAGTTGAACACTGAAACGTTGCTGTTCTGGGTTCAACATGTCAGTTGTGGTGATATAAGGAATCGAGCGGAATACCACTGCAATAACTGATTATTAGTCAGATCAATTAAATCATTATAGCTCATTTCACATACAAAGGCAACATGTTTTGCAGAAAGGGGCTGGGGATGTAGCCTACATATAGGCTGGCCTACTGATCCTACTAGTATGTGGCAGACTGCATGCGTAGCGCAGCGATTCAACATAATGGATGAGTTTGGAGACAGGGCCGTGAGTGCAGCGGTCAAGGGGTATAGCCTACTCCAGAGTCTGGAGACTAACAGGTCAAGGGGTATAGCCTACTCCAGAGTCTGGAGACTAACAGGTCAAGGGCTATAGCCTACTCCAGAGTCTGGAGACTAACAGGTCAAGGGCTATAGCCTACTCCGGAGTCTGGAGACTAACAGGTCAAGGGGTATAGCCTACTCCAGAGTCTGGAGACTAACAGGTCAGGGGGTATAGCCTACTCCAGAGTCTGGAGACTAACAGGTCAAGGGGTATAGCCTACTCCAGAGTCTGGAGACTAACAGGTCAAGGGGTATAGCCTACTCCAGAGTCTGGAGACTAACAGGTCAAGGGGTATAGCCTATTCCAGAGTCTGGAGACTAACAGGTCAGGGGGTATAGCCTCCTCCAGAGTCTGGAGACTAACAGGTCAAGGGGGGTATAGCCTACTCCAGAGTCTGGAGACTAACAGGTCAAGGGGGATAGCCTACTCCGGAGTCTGGAGACTAACAGGTCATGCAGTCAATATATCTCGTTTTGAATGTTATTGTAATGCCCTCTGGTTATAATAGAATATCTCTCCTGGAGCTGTTTAATCCCAAAATGCACAATGCTTCCTGCAGTTGGGTCGGATCGAGGTGCTGGGATGATCAACATTATGTGGAGCAGATGCCACAGTGATGATTAGGTTTACACAACTTTCAGAATGTTTTGCAGAATTACAATTATTTGGAGTTGAAAGGAACATAATAACTTGAGTTAATATCTTCACCTCCACCCACCCTGAAATGTAGTCATCATTTTAGCACAATAGCCTCTATATGCGCATCACAACGCTGCAATACAAGACCTTAGGACAAACGATTCAGTACACAGCAGGTGTGTTTGATCAAGTTCAAATGTGAGAATAAATAAATGACAAAAACCCGCACTGGTACTGTAGGACTACATCTTTATTTTCCGAGGGATTTGTTGCGCATACAACATGACATTAAATTAAGACATAGGCTACTTTCTCATAAAACAGGGCGGTGTTGTAACATATTTATAATATCATTAGGTGACATTGGCTGCAACCTGTCCTCCAGGACCTGCACACCTCCAGAGCCCTGAAGCCCTGGACCTCCCGAGTCCCAACCTGTCCTCCAGGACCGGCACACCTCCAGAGCCCTGAAGCGCGGGACCTGGACCTCCCGAGTCCCAACCTGTCCTCCAGGACCTGCACACCTCCAGAGCCATGAAGCGCGGGACCTGGACCTCCCGAGTCCCAACCTGTCCTCCAGGACCTGCACACCTCCAGAGCCATGAAGAGACCTGGACCTCCCGAGTCCCAACCTGTCCTCCAGGACCTGCACACCTCCAGAGCCCTGAAGCGACCTGGACCTCCCGAGTCCCAACCTGTCCTCCAGGACCTGCACACCTCCAGAGCCATGAAGCGCGGGACCTGGACCTCCCGAGTCCCAACCTGTCCTCCAGGACCTGCACACCTCCAGAGCCCTGAAGAGACCTGGACCTCCCGAGTCCCAACCTGTCCTCCAGGACCTGCACACCTCCAGAGCCCTGAAGAGACCTGGACCTCCCGAGTCCCAGTATTGGAAATGTAGTGATCGAGCTACAAGAAAAGGGGGCAAATTATAAAAGCGATTAGTAATAGCATCGTTATTTTGCATATGCAAAACAGCATAAATTACAACAATAGGCTATTTATCAGTAAGTCTACATTATATCGAATTAAGTTTGAGCGAGAGATAATCGGGAGATTCTTGTGGAGACAAACTGACTTATATCCAACTTTGACTTCGTAACTTTGCCTATTGTATTGGCCTATACAACAAAGCACACTCACAACAGTTATGGTAGGCTATCGCTTCGGAAACCTTACAGCACAGTTTGCACCTGGTGCAAGTAGATTTGATGCCAGGGAAGAGTACAGTATGGTGCGCTGTGTTTCTGCCATTGCACTGGAGGGCTAACTTTACCAAAAGCAAATGCATTGAGAGCTAATGTTAGCATGCTAGGATAATTAACACAGCTAGCTGACATTCCAAACATTAGGCTAGCTAACATCAACATGCTGGATAAAGACAGATAGCTAGCTGGATCAGACAACTTTTTAAAAACTGTTGCCAATTACAGCTAACGTTATGGTTCGTTTATCTAACATTAGCTAGGTTGGCTACTCAGACACGGAGATCAAGGTAAAAACTTCCCAATTTGTATGACAACCACAAATACAATTATGGCGCGTTCCAGGCAACCCGTAACTCGTGTTTTTCCGACCTCCTACACGTGAAAATGCTCTTGAATGGCAGTCAAACCCGTAACTTCCCACCCGGCAACTGGGAGTACATCGATCTGTACGAGTTCACGGGTGGGAAGTTACGGGTTTGACTGCCATTCCAGAGCATTTTCACGTGTAGGAGGTCGGAAAAACACGAGTTACGGGTTGCCTGGAACGCGCCATTAGGCCTATCAAACTTTATATTTAAAAAATTATATTAAAATAAGAGGTGGTCATCATTGAGACTGCAACTATTCAATTGTTCTCAAGATGAGAAAGGGTTCAGAGCTGCCTTACCATGTTGGATAGATGGTGAAACGGCCCAGACAGCAGGTGCGGGAGCCAGACAGGTTTCTGTTGGAGGCGGTGCAGGGGAGTGGAGGAGGGTTTTTCAAACTTTAGGGTGACGTCAACAAAGGGAAAAACGTCACGAATTTGGAGCATTTTCACCCCGAGTCAAATTGGACTGAAAATGTTAAGCTTTCAGTTTTTTCAAAACTACAAAACGGATATATTTAATGTTTTTATTGTGTTTCTTCAATGTCCTCTTGTGCAAATAGCACTTACAAACTCAAAAAAAGTGAAAATGACCATGTTATACCTTTAAGGCTCCTGAAAGAAGCTAACACGTTTCCCGAAATGTTAATGTTTCTTAGCCAAAGACGATCGTTCATTAAAAAGGTTTTGTAAGAAGGGTCTGGGGTGTTCTTAACACCTTCTTAGCGACCAAACGCTCGCAGATCCAGCCACGTCAGGCAATAGGAGATATTAATCCAATGCACACTGTTCGTCTCATTGTGTTTTCCCCTTTTTCCATTCTTTCATGCACCCTTTAGTGTTTAAAATTGGGGAAAAATAGAAAATCTCTCCTCTGTAATATGGTTACATGTGTTTTAAATGTTTTACCGTAGGCTATATCTCTTTAATCAGAATGGATTCCTTTTATAATAAGAATTATGTGGATTTATATAGCACCTTTCACAGAGCCCAAGATTTATTTTGTGCTTGAATTTTAATTTTGATGCTGCTCTGTAGTTTTTCTCGCTATTTGATGAAGGCCTACTGCCTCCTACTTTACCACTTGTTGTAGGCTCTGTATATAAAGCAATTTGAGCTGCAGTCCATGTCTGAAATAAATAAAGTTTAATTACGTTTAACATCATGACCATGATTATTCTGCAATTATCCCACATCTGCGTGCACATACAGTATGAGATACAGTAGTTCATCCCCATCAAATGTGTGCAACTACCCCCGGATCATTATACACCATAGTCTGCATTAACCAATAGCTGTGCGTAATTGGATGTGATTGCCACTTGCCACTCATCACACACACAAGGTTTATTTGGTGGGCATGGCTTCAACTCCTGCTCTCCTTGCATCTATTTTTCCCATTATGTTTGTTGGGGTCACGGCATCATGTAATGTTATATTTCATTTTATGTTTTCATTGACTTATTTTTTCAAATTTTTATCTGGGTTATTGGACATTATTTGCATCAGTTGATGTTTTCAGACATTCTGCTGCGTGCGTAATGGCACTTTGTGGGGGAACTACAGTAGGCCTGTCATTGGTGTTTCATATTTGTAATGGGCAATGCGAGCAAGGCTATTTAATTTGTTTAGCACATTATATATGCATTGCATTGCCATGTGGCAGTGGCTAGTTTCAGTGCAAACTAGAATGGAGAAGTAAGATGCCTCCTTCCCTCCACTAGTCTGGGGGTCCACCTTGGGCAAGTGGTAGTACCCCCCTAGCCCCCCTACCTGGGGTTACAGGTAAAAACCCCTGATGGAAGAAGACCTAAGAGGAAGAGAGACCTGGCCCGGAGGAAGTCCGGGGCCCTCGTCTGGAGCCAGGCCCAGACAGAGGGCCCGACTGCAAGCGCCTGGTGGCCAGGCTTACCATGGAGCCCGGCCGGACCCAGCCCGAAAGAGCAACGTGGCAACACCATCTCATCCTCCATCCCGTGGACCCACCACCCGTGGGAGGAACTGTCGGGGTAAGGTGCGCTGCCAACTAGGTGGCAGTGAAAGCGGTGGGCACCGACGGACCGGACCCGGGAGACAAAGGCTGGCTCTGGGGACATGGAACGTGACCTCGCTGAGGGGGAAGGAGCTGGAGCTTGTGAGGGAGGTGGAGCGATATCAATTACACCTGGTGGGGCTAACCTCCACGCCTAGCACCGGCGCCGGAACCAAACTCCTGGATAGGGGTTGGACCCTGTTCTTCTCCAGAGTTGCTCACGGTATGAGGCGTAAGGCAGGTGTGGCTATACTAGCTAGCCCCCAGATGAGTGCCTCTGTGCTGAACTCCAGTGGACGAGAGGGTGGCCTCCCTGCGCCTTAGGACTGTGGGGGGGGGGACTCTGACTGTGGTTTGTGCTTATGCACCGAACAGCAGTTCAGAGTACTCGGCCTTCCTGCAGTCCCTGAGTGGAGTCCTATTTGGGGCTCCTGCAGGGGACTCCACTGTCCTATTGGGGGACTTCAATGCACACATGGGCAATGATGGAGAAACTTGGAGGGGCGTGATCGGGAGGCTTGGCCACCATGATCTGAACCCGAGTGGTGTTCTGTTGTTGGACTTCTGTGCTAGTCACGGTTTGTCCATAACAAACACCATGTTCGAACACAAGGATACCCACAACTACACCTGGCATCAGAACACCTTAGGCCGAAGGTCGATGATCGATTTTGTTATCGTATCATCTGATCTGAGGCCATGTGCTTTGGACACTCGGGTGAAGAGAGGGGCAGAGCTGTCCATTGATCACCATCTGGAGGTGAGCTGGTTTCGATGGCGAGGGAAGCCTCTGGACAGATCTGGAAAACCCAAGCATGTAGTGAGGGTGAACTGGGAACGTCTGGAGGAAGAGCCTGTCCAGAGAGATTTGCGGTTGGGGACATCGAGCATGAGTGGTTGGTGTTCAAAGCCTCCATTGCTGAAGCTGCGGCTGGGAGCTGCGGCCTGAGGGCCATAGATACCTCAAGGGGCGGTAACCCTCGGACACCGTGGTGGACAGCGGTGGTCAGGGAAGCTGTCCGACTGAAGAAGGAGGCCTTCTGGGATATGTTAGCCCGGGGGACTCCAGAAGCAGTTGCAGGGTATCGACTGGCCCGGAGGGCTGCGGCTTCGGCCGTGACCAAGGCAAAGCAGCGGGTGTGGGAGGAGTTCGGAGAAACCATGGAGCAGGACTTTCGGTCAGCACCAAAGTGTTTCTGGAAGACCATGAGACACCTCAGGAAGGGAAAATGGGGGACCATCCAAGCTGTATACAGCAAGGAAGGGACACTGCTGACCTCAACTGAGGAGGTTGTTCAGCGTTGGAAGGAGGACTTTGAAGAACTCCTGAACCCGACTAATCCACCCTCTACGATCGAGGCAGAGCCGGAAGATGACGGGGGGGTCATCGTCAATTTCCCTGGAGGAGGTCACTGAGGTAGTCAAACAACTCCACAGTGGCAGAGCCCCAGGGACTGATGAGATCCTCCCAGAAATGCTGAAGGCGCTGGGTGTTGAGGGGCTGTCTTGGTTGACATGCCTCTTTAACATTGCGTGGAAGTCCAGGTCAGTGCCAAAGGAGTGGCAGACTATAATGTATGAATTGTAACTATCACAAGGTCTCGCCTTGACTCATAAATAGATAAGCAGATGAGCTTTAGTAGGCATAGCTTCCTTTTTGTTAATATTAGATTGGGGTAAAATCAAAATTATTATGAGAATGCTTGAAAATGTCATCCACAAGGGACAGCTCCACTAACGATGTACCTTACGATGTATTTTAAGACGCCCACTAAGGGATAGTCTGGGAAACACTCGCAGGAAAAACTGTCCCTTCGCCAATGTATACTTTAAGAAGCGTTGTAGATCGCCAAGGTACGTCGTAACTGAGAAACGCGGCCCCGATCAAAACAGTATCATTGGATTCCCAATGAGTTGGTTTATTCTGAGAATAGACAAACAGTATGACCTCTGAACTGTTCTGGAACATGTATCTTCCTTCAAAAGTGATGCTACTAGAAATAAGATGTTGGGGAGTGAAGCGAAGCAGGAGAAGTTACGACGGGCACTATACCATCATACGATAATTGAAGGGCGAGCACAACTATGTCATGGCAAGTGTATTTTTAATGGGCACTTTTCACTAGTTCAGTTAATGAGTGCAGACTGCATTGAGAGAAGTTGAAGGGGGTGTGCTTTCTCACAAGATGCATGACTAAGTCAGAGGATCTGTTTTACATGTCAAAATGTTATTAAGTGACATGGTCTGGTAATGATGCCCTAAAAGCCTGTCAGGGAGCCATGGTGAATAAAGTTATGGCTTCAGGCCACCTTTGGCCCCTGTTTTATAGTAATGGGCTTAATAGAAATTTACTTTGATGCATGAAATGCTATGCAAGATTTATCTGAATTGCCTAATCCGGTAATGTTTGGCGCTGTGCTTTCAAATGATAATGTGCATTTACACTGAGAACGCTAATATTGTGGCAACGGATTCCTGGTATCTTGAAAGTCAATGCACAGAGGCAGCACTTTAGCAAAATGTATAATTCTGGGCAAAAATAACATTATAAGTGAAGAGAAATGCAGGCGAAAATGAAAAATAAGAGCCAAGATCACTTCCTGGGTGACAGCTGTAGGAGGAAGTGGGTGGTGACACTAATATATACTCAAGCACTAAAAACAGGGTAAATTCTTGAAGCCAGTTATGGTTGGGGAATCACAACGCACCGTCAACTTGTCCAATATGTTGTCAGCCACATCTCAGACTTTTTCGCTAACAAGGTGTCTACACGGTGTCTCCAAAATGACAATGGTCTCCAAATTGTGTAAACATTCTGCAGAAGTGACAGGATGTGGAGTCATGGGAGTCGGGGGAGCACAAAATAAAGCATTCTGCATAGGATGTTTACAACTGGCATCTCCACAGAGAAAAGTAGCCATGGAGACCACAACACACCTTCTCACCGGACATGAAAAACGTTACCACATTGCTAACCAATTATCAGCCACCCCCCTCCCTCTCTCATTGGTCCCTTTGGCCGACGCCCACCTTCAAATTCAGTATATTAGTCATCCAGGGCAACACAGCTGGCTTCAGTAACCATGCAAAGTTTCTTATTTCTGGTCTATGCCACTTGAGCGAGCTTGGAGCGAGCTATACGTCAACAATATCTGAAATCTACTTCCTGACAACTTTCTAACACATTTTTGCACCTTGTAAAGGGACTGAAAGATCAAAAGGTGCCCAGCATCAGATTTGTCAGGCAAATGCATCGATAGATTCTCTCTATCACAGCATTGTAGAACTGAAAGTTCAGCTTGACCACCCTATGACATCCCTCTTAAGAAGAGACCAATTAAATATTTTGTTTAGAGGTCAGTGTGATTAATGTTTAAAGCATGTGTGGAGCTAAGTCCGCGAGATAACAGATATTTAGAAGCTTGGCTCGATTGGCAACATGGCATGCAGTTAAGTGAGCCAGCCCCATGCAATATTATGTAGTATGAATATTTAATTAATAATTAGTCATGTAATTTCTCCTCAGGAATGATTATCCCTCAAACTGGTTTGTGAATTCAATTATTAGCAGCCTTTTTGTTTCCATGCCCCCTCATTACTGTCAGGATTGATGTAACATAAACTTCATTAAAAATTAAAGCAAGAGTCTTAATTACGAGGCTACCCTGACTGAAGTTAGAATTAGCCAACTCAGTGATGTGCAAATGAGAGCATTATTTAAGAAACATGCTGGAAGTAGTTATGCTAATTTGGAAGGTTCACAGTGGCAGACCTTTTCACTTGCGGTTGCATATTCATTAAATGCACTATGCAAATTTAATGTAGCAGTCTTAGTAATGCCTTGTTAATTTATTCAGATTTATTGAGTAAGACTTGTAAAAAGTACCAATTTTATTAGCCCATCTTCTAGGATGGTAGGTGGCGATCGCTGAGCCTTTGAAAGTGGGTTGGGCTAGATGGAGGACAAGGGCTATCAAAGAATAACATGTTTTACAATTTGAAGGGCTTTAAAGGGATATTCACTGTGCTTACGGGATGTTAAAAGAGAAATCACTTAAATTGTACACGGTTTTCCCAGAAGGAACATATAACTGGAGAGGGAAAATGAGACTTGTCTCCATTGAGTTAAGTAAGGGGCTGAAGCAGTGGCTGAGTCCATAGTCTAATTGTTAGAATGATGCTATAGAGACCATTACCATGTTCCCCAGCAGACGCATGAGCAAACCAAGTGTCTCTGGAATATATGTCCTCACAGGCAGCTCCCCAGTCTCCATTACAGACTCAGGGCAGTAGTCAGCCCAGTGGGTAGAACAGTAGTCAGCCCAGTGGGTAGAACAGTAGTCAGCCCAGTGGGTAGAACAGTAGTCAGCCCAGTGGGTAGAACAGTAGAACGTCAGCCCAGTGGGTAGAACAGTAGTCAGGGTTAGGGTTAGGCTGGGTTAGGGTTAGTCAGGGTTAGGGTTAGGCTGGGTTAGGGTTAGTCAGGGTTAGGGTTAGGCTGGGCGAGAGGGCATGTTTTTGGTCATGTGTGTTGGTTTATTTATTTGTTTGTTCATTTATTTATTTGTTTGCAAGATTACACAAAAACTACCAGACCGATTCTCACGAAACTCAGTGGAGGGGTGTAGCATGGGTCAACTTAGTACCCATTACATTTGGTTGTGGATCCGAATCACAGGAAGGGTCCACGAGCTGCTCAAACACGGCCGGGTTGTCCATTCACCTCCATTCATTTTTTGGACTAGGATTACGCCTAAACTAGCAGAACAATTGCCATGCGACTAGGTGGAGGGGTGTAGCATGGGCCAACCTAGAACCCATTCACTTTTGGAGTGGATCCAAATCATGGGCCAGGTCCATGAGCCGTCCAAACATGACAGACCATTCACCTCTATTCATTTTTTGGACTGGAAACATTTCCCCCATTTATTGTCAATGGGGGGATTGAAATTGCCATATCTCAACATGGGAAGGTCACAGAGACACGGGGTTTGGACTGGCATAACGCTATTGACCTAAAGATGCAGCAATACCAAACATGCCCTGCTCACGTGCATGCGCAAAGAGCCACGGAACGCATTCATGGGCAGAGGTCTGTGCTCACCAAGCACCATTTCTAGTTGTCAGTGTAATTGTTCCCATCAGTTAGACAAGTCCAAGCGTTTTACGCTAGCTTGGGCTAGACACCACCACTGATAAGATAGGATGCGTTGGGGTCATGGGAAAGGGAACCTGGCCAAACCTAAACACAGACCAAACATGACAATCAGGCTCAACAACAAGAGAAGATCGGGATTTATGGGGAAATAAGAGTGTCAGTCTGTCTGTTGTGGTTGTGCTCCAGACCTTGACTAAGTTATTAACTTGCACATGGTAAACACAAGGTTCACATTACAATCCACACACACCTTTCCAAAACAAAATGAACATACAGTTCATAAAACCAATTAAATATTGGAAAATAAACCTCTTAACATTAATAATTTGAATCAAGCCTAAATCTAGGGACAAATGTCTTGTTTGTCCCATCTGTGGCAACTCTCTCATGTAAATGAGTGTCCTGGTCTCCTAGGAGACCTCCCAGATGAGCGCAGAGCAGCCCGAGGTCGTGTGCTTGACTGAGCCTGGCCTGGCCTGCAGCTAACGCCTCCATTTCACCACCTCAGGATCTCCCAGAGCTACACTCCGTTTGGGATCAGGGTCACACTACAGCACGGTGACATATTTCAGCAAGATTCAGGAGTCCCCATCACCACTCACTGACGATAAAAGGTCCTTATTTAAATTAGATTCAAAACATTCATCCATTCTACACGAGGGACTTCAGACTTTATGTGCTCTGATGTGTTGCGTGATGATTGCAGGAGAAAATATGTGGGGGGAAAATTGTGGAAAACGTTTGAATTTCTGAATCTTAAGGCATGTTTACATTAAAGTAACTTTACTTTACGTTTGTTAGTTTGTAATTAGCACAAAAAACATCAAAAGCTCTGATAGATATGCACTTGTGTTATTGCCTCTGGTTGTGTGTAATACACACGCTTGTAGCTATTATGTAAATGTGTATTGAGTGTAAACACACAAACATTTGTAGATGCTTTTCTGTAAACACATTAATATAATTTCATTATTTAATACAAATTATAAAAAGCACACTCCATCTGTTGAAGAAAAGATGATTTGTATGCAGAAAGCCCTGGAACGTGTAAAAATGAGGTTCACTGTCAAGATTGTTTTTTTGGATCTCTCCTTTCCCTTCTTGTCTTCAAAGTACAACACAATCTACTGATCTACCTGAGGATACAACACTGTATCCTGATATAACACTGTATCCTATACAACACTGTATCCTGATACAACACTGTATCCTATACAACACTGTATCCTATACAACACTGTATCCTATACAACACTGTATCCTGATACAACACTGTATCCTATACAACACTGTATCCTGATATAACACTGTATCCTATACAACACTGTATCCTATACAACACTGTATCCTGATACAACACTGTATCCTATACAACACTGTATCCTGATACAACACTGTATCCTATACAACACTGTATCCTGATATAACACTGTATCCTATACAACACTGTATCCTGATACAACACTGTATCCTGATACAACACTGTATCCTATACAACACTGTATCCTGATATAACACTGTATCCTGATACACCACTGTATCCTGATATAACACTGTATCCTCAGACACTGTATCCTAATACAACACTGTATCCTGATACTACACTGTATCCTGATACAACACTGTATCCTATACAACACTGTATCCTGATACAACACTGTATCCTGATATAACACTGTATCCTGATACAACACTGTATCCTAATACAACACTGTATCCTGATATAACACTGTATCATATACAACACTGTATCCTGATATAACACTGTATCCTCAGACACTGTATCCTGATACAACACTGTATCCTGATATAACACTGTATCCTATACAACACTGTATCCTATACAACACTGTATCCTGATACAACACTGTATCCTATACAACACTGTATCCTGATACAACACTGTATCCTATACAACACTGTATCCTGATATAACACTGTATCCTATACAACACTGTATCCTGATACAACACTGTATCCTGATACAACACTGTATCCTATACAACACTGTATCCTGATATAACACTGTATCCTGATAGACCACTGTATCCTGATATAACACTGTATCCTCAGACACTGTATCCTAATACAACACTGTATCCTGATACTACACTGTATCCTGATACAACACTGTATCCTATACAACACTGTATCCTGATACAACACTGTATCCTGATATAACACTGTATCCTGATACAACACTGTATCCTAATACAACACTGTATCCTGATATAACACTGTATCATATACAACACTGTATCCTGATATAACACTGTATCCTCAGACACTGTATCCTGATACAACACTGTATCCTGATATAACACTGTATCCTGATACAACACTGTATCCTAATACAACACTGTATCCTGATACAACACTGTATCCTGATACAACACTGTATCCTATACAACACTGTATCCTGATATAACACTGTATCCTGATACAACACTGTATCCTAATACAACACTGTATCCTGATACAACACTGTATCCTGATACAACACTGTATCCTGATATAACACTGTATCCTGATATAACACTGTATCCTATACAACACTGTATCCTGATACAACACTGTATCCTATACAACACTGTATCCTGATACAACACTGTATCCTCAGACACTGTATCCTGATACAACACTGTATCCTGATATAACACTGTATCCTGATACAACACTGTATCCTATACAACACTGTATCCAACACTGTATCCTGATACAACACTGTATCCTCAGACACTGTATCCTCAGACACTGCATCCTCAGACACTGCATCCTTCAATGATTCACCTGTCAATGCTTGTCTAGAAGAGCCCCAGACATCTTACAAGCTGGGTACTTGTCCACAAGTAGACAAGTATCTGCGCTCACACACACACACACACACACACACACACACACCTCCATGCTCTCTGCCTGGCCCATCCTCGGTATAATTAGCCCTTTACCATGAGTGATGTTGGTGGGCATCGGTGTGCCCCTCTGATGGAAATGAGATTAGTTTCATCAAGTTCATCAGTTGGACTGAGACGCCCCCCCACCCTCAGTACCCCGCCTGCCACATTAGCCGCCACAATTTATGACATCGTTAGCTTTAAGTATTATCTCTGTTGGGACAGAGCGTAACTTCTCCTTCTATCCATCTAGTGCCCTTTATGGCGACCATATTTAACCCTTAAGAGCCAACAGTGGCGCTCTCCACCGCGGTTGGAGACGCTACGGTGTCCATGTGGAACCATTCAAGCTCATTTTGCTTTTGAGCGTTCTGTTCTGTTTTGAACTTGGTGATGTAAGGATGAAGGTGTAACCTCTGTCGTAAAGTTTTAAGGCCAGTTTCAGTGTCAAATCAGATATTTGTGATTGGTTGTGAAGCCACAAAGACAATTCATTATGATATGATATATATATATATATATATACAGTATATCCACTACTGCTACAAGGATCAAAACACAATACTATACCAATACAAAACACTAGAGTATGAACAATTCTATCGGCCAGTCTTTTCTTTATGAGGGAAAATAGAATAGAATAGAATAGAATAGAATATAACTTTATTATCCACCGAGGTGAAAAATGGTCTTTGGCTCACCATACACAAAAAACAACAACATAAGAAGCCAAAATCAATATTGAATGAATTGTGTGTTGTACAGCATCATGTCTGTGTAGTTGAAAGCATGTCTAGTGTCTGGCCATGTGGGGTTACCCAGTCTTTCCTGAGGGTGAGCTCATTAAACTAGGGGGATTAATACAGGACCATAAAACATTTAAGAGGTGGGTTTAGTTCATTGTTCTCAGACTGCGTCTGTCAGACTGGGGGATTCATCCGGCCACATATGATGAAGTCAATTCCTCATGAATGTCTCCTCCATGCA
This sequence comes from Borostomias antarcticus, assembly GCF_949987555.1. Lineage (NCBI taxonomy): Eukaryota > Metazoa > Chordata > Actinopteri > Stomiiformes > Stomiidae > Borostomias > Borostomias antarcticus. Next base: position 4,971,301 of record NC_140237.1, read on the forward strand.
AACGTGAACATGAATGTATGATGCAGTGGCATATCTGCACTTCTCCAAATACAGGAGGTCCATTCATGTTTTTGTAAATATTTGTCACCGTTTAAGAGATGCATAAACCAAAAAGTGCCTGTAAATCCAGGCATGAATACAGTGTGCATAATCTCTACTAATCATCATGAACTCACCATATTCATTATGCCTGTACAGTAGATCACAGAAACATAAGCTTCTTAGACCACATGCTTTCTACAAACCACTTCATACACTAGAACTGGTCAGTGTATCTATAAAGTGTGGCCTACTCAGATGACCATTCAGTGGGTAAGCGGGTAGTTTCAATATAAGCTCCACACACAGTACCCACAGGTGAAATTGAAGCAGCATGGTGTTGAGCTGACCAGGCCTGCGTTACACCTGCTTCTCCCTCTCTGGGTCTCAGCTGCACCTCACAGTCACACGACCACAGCGTTCGCGTTAAGAAAACCTGTGAAGTTTCGAGAACGCTGCAAGGGCTGTTTTCCTTCTCAACGCAGCAGCACTGTACTCCGCAGCACTGTTAATGTCTGCCTATAATTTCATTTTCTTAGGCTATTCTAATCTGTTCTACTTCTGTTCTATGTTATTATTTTATGCATTTTAATGGTCAAAACACAATCTCCAAAGACACATGCTTTCTGCACAGCTGCAACATTATATAATTTAGACAAAGTGCCATCTCCAAACATACACTAGAAGACATTGAAACTATTTTTAAAAGTCTGACACCCTCTCACATCTAAAGACGTGGAGTTCTGGAGATAATATTAAACGTTTGATTTTATTGGAACCTCAAGACTATAAAAAGACTGATTCAAGACTGCGAGGCTAGCATAGCCCTGGTCCAGGTGGGTATACTATTCGGGGCTATACCCCAGTATACCGCCCTGCCAGGGACCATTCACTGTACCATAGACTTTTTTCACTCGGTCTTCATTACCGCATCTAGAGACAATATTACTTTGTTACTCACCAAAGTGAAGACAGTTTTCGAAAAGATGGAAGCCTTTTCTCCAAGGTGGCTACAGTTGTTGGGGCACCTTTCATATCAAAAGTAACATTTTGGACTTAGATAGCATGTATCCACCGATATCCACTCATGACCCTAATCACGTGATCTCACCTGCTGTTCCTCTATCATGGAGAGAGGTCACATGATCAGGGTTGCGAAGCCAAGCTAGTGGACATCGGTGGATATGTGCTATTTAAGTGCAAAAAGTCCTTCTGGTTCTGGTTTAGTTTCAGTTGTCATCTGGACATTGTGTAACCCAGGCCAAGTCAAGCCTCCTGTAACAGTAAACAGCATAAATAACCCTAACACTCTGCAGACACCAGGATGTAGGTCAATTAACCAGCCAATGGGCTGTGCAGAGACAAAAGAGAGCATTTAATTGATTTACATTACCAGCTATTTGTTTGGCTTATAAGATGAACAATTGTTAATGCATTATGGGAAATCATCTGTCATATGTGTCATTATTCCTTATTATCAAACAGCTTCTTCTCTCAGCGTATTGCAGTAAAGCACACAAAGACAAACAAAAATACCTAGTTAAGAAAGTAAACATGGGATTAATCATTGTTTTTGCCTCAGGGAAAACAGCTACAGTATGTCCCCCATAGCCAGTCACAGCCCCGTTCCCAGAGTACCCGTTTTGACTTTCACACACAGACACAGTCAACAGCCTCGATTCCTCCCAGGGAGAAGAAAATACATCATTCCATTACAGCGCTATTCAGGAGTAATTTATCAAAGAGGACACATGATTAATTAAGCTTGTAGTTGGAATTAGCCTCACTTTCCTCTCATAAAGGTGCGCCCACGGCCCCGGGGAGAAGGGCTTTCAGCCTCGACTGCTGGGGGGATCTGACGGCACATCTGTCAATGCTGGGCTTTCTGTGCACAAGTAATCACATTCATATTCACACAGACTTCTGCATTTTATTTGATGTGAAATACAGTATTGAAGTGGGTATCAGCCTACTGTAGATCTATGCACAATGGGGAGGCATTTCAGGGAACAGTCCACTGGTTTTCCACTTCAGTGAATAATCTGAATGCTTGGAATCCCCTCACCCACGACCGTTTGAATTGAAAACTTTATTTATTCAGGGAAGACAATTGAGAGCAAGCTCTCTTTTTCAATGCCGCCTTGATTACAATAAAACACACATACAAAATAGGAACATGATACGACAAAACAACATAAAATCAAGTATGAAGTCATACGATCCGGAATAAAAACAAGACAACAAGAAACAGTGCAGTGCTCATGGAGCAGAGCCTTGGACCTCTCCAGAGAGACAGGTGGTTCCAGCTTTAGGGAGTCCTGCAGTTTGTTGCACCTCTCGGGTGGATGAACACTCAAGGCAGACTTTCCTGTGTTGGTGTGACACCGAGGTACGTTCAGCCTTGTGAGATTGTGACCTAGTGTCTAAAACTACAGCCTTCCCATAATTCTTTGACATAGAATTCATAATCTTTTTTCTAAGTCTAAATTTCAGCAACATTCCCTTCCAAATTCCCAGAGCCGTGATGAAGTTGTGGTGCAAGCTCCAGCTGGTCCCTGGTCTCCACACACGAGAGCAAACTATGAACCACTCACACACTCAATCTCTCCCGCCACCAAGCTGACACACTCATATTTGTCATCTAGCAAACAAAAAGCCTGATGTCCCTTCCCATGCCGTATGATGTCTTCATAATCAAGGTATAAATGCAACACACTAAGTATTCTATTAATGAGTTCCTCTGTCCATTGTGTCCATTCCTCCCAGGGTATGGTGGGGAGCAGGGGTGAATGTTAGGGCCTGCGCTGCTCTGGGGTGGGATTGGCTGGATGGGGAGACGACCACTGTCAGAGTCAGGATAGACGGAGCGCCAGAGAGAGATGACAGAGAGACCAGGATGAAAGACAACAGCAGACCTGCGCTACAGGGACCACATGAGACATCCCAAAGGAGAGACCTGTGTATCAGAGACATTAACAATCTAATGTGCTATTATTTCCCCTCAGCTGTGAACATGTGTCCTCCGGGCCAGCTGGTAATAGACCGGGGCTTTAGGAGCCTGTCTGTGGAAGAAGACAGCGAGTCACGAGGGCCCTTGACACGCCACCAGCTTAATGCTGGCTGCCTCTGCGGCTCCTTGGACAGAATTGACAGAGTCTAGAGAGCAAAGCAATCACCTGAACCGGCATTACAGAGCATTTATGTTTGAGCTGGGCTTCAAGACAAATCTTGACCTTTAGGAAGCTTGTTATTCCATTTTTCTATCACCAACTTTCTAACCCCTGGTAAGAGTGATGTGCCGACCCCTCTGGATTTCCTCTGGGCCACGTGTGGGTTTAATCCACCACAGCAATCTGGTCCTCTTAATGCCACAGTGGACTTGAAATCGGAAAAGAAATGGGGGAAGAAAGATATGGGAGGTAAAAATCGATGGGATGGGATTTGGTTTCCAGCTCGTACATGTCTGACACGTTGATATATCTGTGGACAGCAGTGTTTCCAGAGAGTAAATACAGTAGACCTACACGGGCACAGCGAACAGGCCTGTTCTGTTTGAGATGACAGCAGGCATCAGCAGCTAGTTGACTCGGACCCTCCAGAGGTTATAGGGGCGCTCCAAGATTGTGAGCATGTAGCTTGTTTTTGCACTTTGGCCTGCTGGGAGTGTTGTAGATAGAAGGACACCGATGTTATGTATCTGTCACCATTTCTGTATCGGTCTGATAAGCTTAATATCGGCATTGATCTGACGAGGAACACCAATGAGAAAAAACACTGTTAAATAAATAAATTAGTCTACAGAAATGCTTCAAAATCCTGATAGACAATCAAAATCATGACCATGTTGTAATGAACAATTTGAAAATCTTTTGGAGGAGTTTTGGATGCTATGCTGTAGCCCCCCATACTTTCACTAGCAAGATGGCTAATGTTAAAGCAGTAACGTGGTTGAATGTGACATATTATCTTTATCTTTAGGTAGCATCAAAGTGAACGTGTTCATCAATGTTGTTATTCAGTAATTTTTAAGTAGCCTACTATAAAACTCATTTATATTATATATATAAATTGAGAGTTTAACATGTTTTTGAATGATTTTTCACAGTGCCCACCCACATCCATTGTATGACCAAAACATTGGTAGAGCAATTATCAGACTTTCTCAAAAGTGCTAGTTTTGTCAACGTTTTGATCTGAACCATTGTATATGATCATAGGTAACCTTAAAACAGGGCTAAACATGCATTTTCCCTTTACTACTCCTTTAATAAACTTTGATCTCACTGACAAAGTGAAGAAACATACTGTTACTACTCTATCTGCATAATCTGTGATGTTACAACGACCATAGAGAATGTCCCCCACACAAAGACTGACCTGCACAGCCCAACACTGGACTGCAGCTCCATTTAAAAAGGATGAGAGGGCCACAGTGTCTAGTAACAGTATAGGGGACCTTTACAGGGCCATTATGTTGGAGCAGAATGAATTGTTCATCAGACACTCTCCTGCCTTTAAAACATAATGATCCCACACAGGAGCCCAGTGAAGTCTGGCCAGGCTGAACTGCCATTCATATTCAGAAGTCAGATCATTATATCGACCAAGCAAGAGAGCATTAATACTATCAAAAACAACTTAATATTTGCGAAGGGTCCATTTTCTGCACTAAAATCTAGCATTTTCTACCAAAACTGAAAATACAAATTAAAGGGTCGTTATGAACATTATTTGGTGAATCTTAAATGGTTTTGTTTGATTGATATGTGTAGAACTGGAAAAGCATAACCACAAAGTCTCTTTGCCCTAAGTATAGTCAATCCTTCAAAAATAGAAAAGATTCGCAGCACACAACGGAGGAAAATAAGGTTTTATTGAACGTCAGGTACCTGAACCGCCAAACGCCTTGTTCAATAAAACCTTATTTTCATCCGTTGTGAGCGGCGAACCTTTTCTATTTTTGAAGCATTACTTTCCTGACATCGCCAGCACCAACAGGACAATATCTGAGCTGTGCAGGGCAATCTACTTTTGAACATTTGATTATAGTCAATCCTTTTTATTCTCCGGTATTAGCCAACAAGGAAATGAAAGGAACAGCTCCCTCCTACCTCCAGGCCATGGTCAAACCCTACACGCCCTCCCGACTGCTACGCTCTGCTACCTCAGGGCGACTGGTTGCCCCATCACTCCGAGGCCCCTGCGGTCGATCAACACGGTCACGGCTCTTCTCTGTCCCGGCCCCGCAGTGGTGGAATGAGCTGCCCACTGATGTCAGGACAGCAGAGTCGCTGCCCATCTTTCACTGCAGGATCAGAACTTACCTCTTCAAGAAGTACTACCAGGATCCTCCCTCTTAAAGCACCTATAGTGTTTATATTTTGCTACTCATGTACTTTCGCTTTAGCACTAGATTATGCTCTTAGTCACTTGCTTAGAAAAGAGTTCTGGTGAGTAGTAGTGCCTTGACTACCTACGTTTTTATTTATTTTATTTAACCTTTATTTAACCAGGCAAAATCATTAAGAATAAATTCTTATTTACAGTGATGGCCTGGCAAAAAGCACAAGCTTCTTGTTAAATGCAATAAAGTTGCTTTGGACAGAAGCGTCTACAAAATCCCTGTAATGTGTAATGTCAAATGTAATGTTCACCTAACCTTAACCACTCAGCACAACTATCCGTCATCACGGTATGAGGAGTTGAACGCCTGACCCCTGAAGCCAGATACCTAGATACTGTAGATAGATTAGGCAGGCAGGCAGGCAGACAGACAGGTAGAGCATGTTGTCCTGTTAGCAGCAGTAAGGGACCACTAGGGAGGGATTTACATATTTAGTAATAATAACAGGACCTCGAGGAGTCTTTATTTACCAAGCTGTCCTCCTCCAGGGGGCCGAGAGCAGTGGGCAGCCTGGTCAGCCAAGTCCAAGTGCTCAGTCCAGGTCAGGACATCTGTTCTTGGGAGGAAACTCCAGCGAACATAGGGAGAACCTGGGGAGAACATGCAAACTGCACAGAAAGGACCAGGGCCTACTTGCAGTGCGAAGTGCTTTGCGGCCACTGGGTTCAGTGTCTTACTCAAGGACACTTCGGCACGCTGCCGGGAGCTGGGATCGAACCGGGGACCTTCTGATCCGGCTACTCTACCTCCTGAGCTACGTGCCATCCCAGTCCAGTAGGTGTCCAAAATGTACAAAATTTAAAAATACAAAAGGGATGTGCTAGAAATACATATACAGTAACATTATAAGCTCAAGCTGTACAGACAATACCTACAGTGTCAGTCAAACCAAATAAGGAATATGTCACTCTGACAAACACTAAGTGAAATGAAAATGCAGCAAATAGAGAAATGCATTACATTACATAAAATACATTACAGTCATTTAGCAGACACTTTTATCCAAAGCAACTAACAATAATTGTATTTAACATAGGAAAAGCCAATGTACCACTACTTGCCAGAACTCACAAGTGAAACTTCTTTCTGAAACAAGTGCTGGAGGCAAAGTGCAAGAAAAGCAATCTAAAATACAATAGGTGCTTAAGAGGGAGGATTGTTGTAGTACTTCTTGAAGATGAATTTTGAGCCTGCGACGAAAGATGGGCAGCGACTCTGCTGTCCTGACGTCAGTGGGCAGTTTGTTCCACCACTGCGGGGCCAGGACAGAGAAGAGCCGTGACCGTGTTGATCGACCGCAGGAGCCTCAGAGTGACGGGGCAACCAGTCGCCCCGAGGTAGCAAAGCGTAACGGTCGGGAGGGGGTGTAGAGTTTGACCATGGCCTGGAGGTAGGAGGGGGCTGTGTCTTTCATTGCCCTGTAGGCTAGCGCCAGAGTTTTAAACTGGATGCGAGCCGCTACAGGGAGCCAGTGTAGGGAACGGAGAAGGGAAGTTGTGTGGGAGAACTTGGGGTGGTTGAACACCAGGCGAGCAGCAGCTTTCTGGACAAGTTCCAGAGGTTTAATGGCTGACGCCGGGGCCCCAGCGAGGAGGGAGTTGCAGTAGTCCAGGTGGGAGATGACCAGGGCCTGGATGAGTACCTGCGCCGTTTCATCAGTGAGGAAAGGGCGAATCCTCCTGATGTTGTAGAGCATGAATCTGCAGGAGCGTGTGATGGATGTGACGTGCGGAAAACGACAGTTGGTCATCCAGGGTCACACCCAGATTCCTCGCAGTCCGAGTCGGGGTCACCACTGTGTCGTCAATGGTGATGGCCAGGTCCTGGTGGGCAGCCCTTCCCCCGGGAGGAATAGCAGCTCAGTCTTGTCCAGATTGAGCTTGAGCTGATGTGTCGTCATCCACTCTGAGATGTCAGCCAAGCACCCAGCTATGCGTGTCATCACTTGTGTATCAGAAGGGGGAAATGACAGGACCAGTTGGGTGTCATCGGCATAGCAGTGATAGGAGAAGCCATGCGAGTGAATGACAGAGCCCAGAGATGTAGTGTAGAGGGAAAACAGGAGAGGACCCAGGACAGACCCTTGTGGAACCCCCGTAGTCAGACTACGCGGTTCTGACATCAACCCTCTCCATGTCACCTGGTAGGAGCAGCCCATCAGGTAGGATACTTTTTAATATATTTCTGTATAACGAATAGACAATGCATTGCTTTTGTAGAGCCGAAACCCAAGAATTAAAGGGTAGATGTTTTTTAAAAGCCAAATCGTACAGTATAAACACTTTCTTTACAAGCCTTCCCAGAGGAGTGGACGCTGTTAGAGCTGCAAAGAGGGGATCAACTCCATATTAATGCCTTTGAATTTAGAATGGGATGTCATAAAAGCTCCTGTAGGTGTAATGTGTAGGTGTCCCAATACCTTTGTCCATATTGTGTACATTTCCAGCAAGGCACACATAATTTGAATTGTGTTATTACAACCAGCGTTAACAATAATCATAACTTTTTTCGAAGAATGACAATTAAATTGACAAAGATTTGCATCGGAATGTTTCTAACTATCAACTTTGATCTAATTGAAACTAACTTAAGGCTGACATCTTTACACTTCATCATTTTATAAATGAATCAAAAGTATTTTCAAACTGTGATTGTGTTGGCACACTATTATCAAATAATTATGTCTCAGAAACTAGAAGTTGCGGCTCAAAACAGACTGTGTGTTGTCTGGCTTAACCAATAGACCAATAGAATAGCATTTTAATAACATTCCAATAAATGAAATCTCAGCACACACTAACAGAAGCTAAACTGAGGTAGAAAAACAACAATCATAATAATTTGTAACAAATAAATCAATCAATCCAGGGAGCCAAAACAAGGTGTGACTCTTTTCCTTTCCGTTGATTGGAGTATTACAGCCAATCACAGAGGGACCAGATGGCTCAACACCGTCTTACCGGCTTTTTGTTCCCCGACAGCAATTAAAAGTTTTAAACTGTTATGATGATATTTTCTCCCACTCTCCCACAGATTGAGATGAACACAGAGGGTCAGATAACAGCGAGGGAAAGAGAGAGAGCACCTCACTCTTCCACGGTGTGACCCTAGCCCAGGCTACCGTCGGTCAGAGACATGCACCTCCATAGGAGACGCTGTAATCACCCTGAACCCAAATGAATAATTAGCTGCAGAATTCACCAGGCTCAAGATGAATATGCACACTGCTAGCTCTCTCAGCGGCATCACGGATAACAGGTGTTGAGTGTGCCTTGAAGGCACAGAGATTAAAGATGGTTTCATCAGCCTGTAGGCCTGGGGCAGACATGGCTGGTGGTTTATCTTGTCCTGTAGTGGCAGTAGGCGGAAGGCAGACCTAGTTTCCTCATGCAGGCCACATTCAGGGCCCGCCAGAGAGACAGAGAGGGAATGTGGTTTAATCGAGGTGACTGACCTGTCCTTGAGAATCCTGCACTATTAGAGTCCACATAACCTCCCGTACCTGATAACACTCTCTCTCTCTCTCGCCTCTCTCTCTCTCTCTCTCTCTCTCTCTCTCCTCTCTCTGTCTCTCTCTCTCTAGCCTCTCTCTCTCTCTCTCTCTCTCTCCTCTCTCTCTCTCTCTCTCTAGCCTCTCTCTCTCTCTCTCGCCTCTCTCTCTCGCCTCTCTCTCTCTCTCTAGCCTCTCTCTCTCTCTCTCACTCTCTCTCTCGCCTCTCTCTCTCGCTCTCTCGCCTCTCTCTCTCTCTCTAGCCTCTCTCTCTCTCTCTCCCTCTCTCTCTCTCGCCTCTCTCTCTCTCTCTCTCTCTCGCCTCTCTCTCTCTCTGTCTCGCCTCTCTCTCTCTCTCTCGCCTCTCTCTGTCTCGCCTCTCTCTCTAGCCTCTCTCTCTCTCTCTAGCCTCTCTCTCTCTCTCTAGCCTCTCTCTCTCTCTCTAGCCTCTCTCTCTCTCTCTAGCCTCTCTCTCTCTAGCCTCTCTCTCTCTCTCTAGCCTCTCTCTCTCTCTCTAGCCTCTCTCTCTCTCTCTAGCCTCTCTCTCTCTAGCCTCTCTCTCTCTCTCTAGCCTCTCTCTCTCTCTCTCTAGCCTCTCTCTCTCTAGCCTCTCTCTCTCTCTCTAGCCTCTCTCTCTCTCTCTAGCCTCTCTCTCTCTCTCTAGCCTCTCTCTCTCTAGCCTCTCTCTCTCTCTCTAGCATCTCTCTCTCTCTCTACCCTCTCTCTCTCTCTAGCCTCTCTCTCTCTCTCTAGCCTCTCTCTCTCTCTCTAGCCTCTCTCTCTCTCTCTAGCCTCTCTCTCTCTCTCTAGCCTCTCTCTCTCTAGCCTCTCTCTCTCTCTCTAGCCTCTCTCTCTCTCTCTAGCCTCTCTCTCTCTAGCCTCTCTCTCTCTCTCTAGCCTCTCTCTCTCTCTCTAGCCTCTCTCTCTCTAGCCTCTCTCTCTCTCTCTAGCCTCTCTCTCTCTCTCTAGCCTCTCTCTCTCTCTCTAGCCTCTCTCTCTCTCTCTCACTCTCTCTCTCGCCTCTCTCTCTCGCTCTCTCACCTCTCTCTCTCTCTCTAGCCTCTCTCTCTCTCTCTCCCTCTCTCTCTCTCGCCTCTCTCTCTCTCTCTCTCTCTCTCTCTCGCCTCTCTCTCTCTCTGTCTCGCCTCTCTCTCTCTCTCTCGCCTCTCTCTGTCTCGCCTCTCTCTCTAGCCTCTCTCTCTCTCTCTAGCCTCTCTCTCTCTCTCTAGCCTCTCTCTCTCTCTCTAGCCTCTCTCTCTCTCTCTAGCCTCTCTCTCTCTAGCCTCTCTCTCTCTCTCTAGCCTCTCTCTCTCTCTCTAGCCTCTCTCTCTCTAGCCTCTCTCTCTCTCTCTAGCCTCTCTCTCTCTCTCTAGCCTCTCTCTCTCTAGCCTCTCTCTCTCTCTCTAGCCTCTCTCTCTCTCTCTAGCCTCTCTCTCTCTAGCCTCTGTCTCTCTCTCTAGCCTCTCTCTCTCTCTCTACCCTCTCTCTCTCTCTAGCCTCTCTCTCTCTCTCTAGCCTCTCTCTCTCTCTCTAGCCTCTCTCTCTCTCTCTAGCCTCTCTCTCTCTCTCTACCCTCTCTCCCTCCTGGTTTTGTTATGAGTTATTGTTTGCTTTTTGTTTCTGTTATTTGGTGGTTTTGGTTGTAGTGGGCTTGTTTTTTTGTTTTTTTTCCTGTGTGGTGTTGAAGTGGTGGTTGTTTAGTGTTTTGTAAGGATGTTTCATTAAAGAGCATCAAAAGTCT
>NC_140237.1:4982174-5034674 GCF_949987555.1 Borostomias antarcticus
GAGTCCCTGCGTTAGCAACAGGTTGTGTTTAATGAGTGAGAATGATTTGGGCAGCCCCTCTGCAGCTTGGATCATTCTGGCCCTAAACCAAGCAGGCTTCAGGGAAGAGGAACATCAGGGCTCTTCAAACAGGGGGTCACTTCATGGACAAGAGCCTAGTGTAGAGGGGGGAAAGAGCAAGACAGAGTGAGAGACAGAGAAAGGGAGAGAGAGAGGGAGAGAGAGAGAGAAAGAGAGAGAAAGGGAGAGAGAGGTGGAGAGAGAGAGACAGAGAAAGGGGGAGAGAGAGGGAGAGAGACAGAGAAAGGGGGAGAGAGAGGGAGAGAGAGAGAGACAGAAAGGGGAGGGAGAGAGAGAGACAGAGAAAGGGGGGGAGAGAGAGAGAGAGAGAGACAGAGAAAGGGGGAGAGAGAGGGAGAGAGAGACAGAGAAAGGGGGAGAGAGAGGGAGAGAGAGACAGAGAAAGGGGGAGAGAGAGGGAGGGACAGAGAAAGGGGGAGAGAGAGAAAGAGAGAGAGAGGGAGAGAGAGAGACAGAGAAAAGGAGAGAGGGAGAGAGAGAGAGAGAGAGGGAGAGAGAGAGAGAGACAGAAAGGGTGAGAGAGAGGGAGAGAGAGAGACAAAGAAAGGGTGGGAGAGAGAGAGAGAGAGGGTGTGAGGGAGATGCTGTCAGTGTGGGGCTTCTACAAAACCACTTATAAATCCTCCTGTGCCTGAAAGCCCACCCTGCTGGGCAGTTTCCTGAGGCGTCTTAGTGGCCAGTGGCAACAATAATGCCAAATAATACTAAGGTCACTAGAGAAATGATTAACGTCCTTCAGTCCAACTTTCACTTTAACATTATTTTCAATCATAGGCCCTGAACTGCAAATCCCTATTGAAATGATGGCCTCCCCTCGGCCTCCAACAAGCCCCTCCCCTCGGCCTCCAACAAGCCCCTCCCCTCGGCCTCCAACAAGCCTGCGCTAACGTTAGCATCACACCATCGCTGGGAGAGAGTCTGCATGTCTGGAGGCTGTTTGTTGTTGGTGGAATAACACTTTTAATACTTCAGATTGCCAAGGACACTTCCTGTGTGTCTTGCGTTGTCTTTCTGACACTGTGTGTTTTGACTGTGACACCAGCAGGCGTGCAGGGGGGCAGGCGTGAAGGGGGGCAGGGGGGCAGGCGTGCAGGGGGGCAGGCGTACACCAGGAAGTGAGCAGAGGGGCCCCACAGGGCGGACACCAGGAAGTGAGCTAAGCTTGTCTATTAATGGAAGCTGATTGGTGGATTTGTATCATTCAGATGGATTACTCTGTGGGGTTTGTTGTGTAGTGATAAAAAGGCTTGCAATAGACTTCTGCTTGACTAATCTACTAATTTGATATACTGTTATGATTGTGTTGCGTACACATTTTCTTTCAATTTTCAGAATTTAAAACTGTCACTGTCTATCACTGTTTCCACAATGCAAACTTTGAGATATTTCCCCATTTGTCAGTGTCATTTAAAAAACGAAAATAAGAAGAACAACTTCATCATAATTACTGATATTCAGTTGAGGCTTTAGAATGGGGAAGAATTCCTCTGCTTACAGTCCAAACATACAGAGTTGCATTGGCAGACCTGGTATTGATATATTTCTCCAGTGTGAAGCAAAATATGTGCAAGTCCATGCACAATCAAGATGAATGCAGTGAGAGAGACAGCAGCTGATTAAGGCATGAGAGACCTCACTCTGTCTTGCATGGCGTCCTGTGTCTGATGATATCTTATCATTAGTTCTCTTGACAATGATGTAGCTGCTAGTATTCTTCCTCATTGTCTGGCACTATGTTTAAAAGTAACCTTCTTTTAATAATAATGTCCATTTGTCATTTTTTTTGACTGTCAAAGACAAGGGCTGCAAACAAAAATGGGACACGTCCAAGCATGGCCTGCCGTGTGGTGTCTGGAGAGCAGGGAGGCAAGTATGCAGAAATGGGGATGGATCGAGTCCCAGATGGATCCCACCATTCAAATGGTCTTGGAAGGTTACAGAGACGATCCGCTACGATTACCTCCTCTAATGTGTTTGGGGGCTGTGGGACCGAAGTGCAGCTGTGGAGACGTGGCCCTGTGGCTGTTAAATAAGAGGGCGGCACGGGTGAGCGGGCAGCCCAGGAGAGCGCCAGGGTGAGTGACCCCAGGAGAGCGCCAGGGTGAGTGACCCCAGGAGAGCGCCAGGGTGAGTGACCCCAGGAGAGCGCCAGGGTGAGTGACCCCAGGGTGAGTGACCCCAGGAGAGCGCCAGGGTGAGTGACCCCAGGAGAGTGCCAGGGTGAGTGGCCAGCCCAGGAGAGCGCCAGGGTGAGTGACCCCAGGAGAGCGCCAGGGTGAGTGACCCCAGGAGAGCGCCAGGGTGAGTGGGCAGCCCAGGAGAGCGCCAGGGTGAGTGGCCAGCCCAGGAGAGCGCCAGGGTGAGTGACCCCAGGAGAGCGCCAGGGTGAGTGGCCAGCCCAGGAGAGCGCCAGGGTGAGTGACCCCAGGAGAGCGCCAGGGTGAGTGGCCAGCCCAGGAGAGCGCCAGGGTGAGTGACCCCAGGAGAGCGCCAGGGTGAGTGGCCAGCCCAGGAGAGCGCCAGGGTGAGTGACCCCAGGAGAGCGCCAGGGTGAGTGACCCCAGGAGAGCGCCAGGGTGAGTGACCCCAGGAGAGCGCCAGGGTGAGTGACCCCAGGAGAGCGCCAGGGTGAGTGAGCAGCCCAGGAGAGCGCCAGGGTGAGTGACCCCAGGAGAGCGCCAGGGTGAGTGGGCAGCCCAGGAGAGCGCCAGGGTGAGTGACCCCAGGGTGAGTGGGCAGCCCAGGAGAGCGCCAGGGTGAGTGACCCCAGGAGAGCGCCAGGGTGAGTGACCCCAGGAGAGCACCAGGGTGAGTGACCCCAGGAGAGCGCCAGGGTGAGTGACCCCAGGAGAGCGCCAGGGTGAGTGACCCCAGGAGAGCGCCAGGGTGAGTGACCCCAGGAGAGCACCAGGGTGAGTGACCCCAGGAGAGCGCCAGGGTGAGTGACCCCAGGAGAGTGCCAGGGTGAGTGGCCAGCCCAGGAGAGCGCCAGGGTGAGTGACCCCAGGAGAGCGCCAGGGTGAGTGGGCAGCCCAGGAGAGCGCCAGGGTGAGTGGGCAGCCCAGGAGAGCGCCAGGGTGAGTGGGCAGCCCAGGAGAGCGCCAGGGTGAGTGACCCTAGGAGAGCGCCAGGGTGAGTGGGCAGCCCAGGAGAGCGCCGGGGCGGCTGGACCCTGGCCTTACACACCGCCACACAACAGTAGCTCCAGCAGAAAGCCACCATTCATCTTAGGCTAGCCTGCTAATGACACGTTTTAGGGAGGACAAAGTTAGGCCTCCAGGTGACTCTTGGCCACTATTCTCGAAGGTAGCAAGTCTTTAACTGGTCAAATGCAGATGTACAGTATTTTCTCCACTGTTTCTATCGTTAAAACCCCTATTATGCACTAGCAACAGAATAGAGGTCTAGCCAGCGGTGATTGTCTTTGGCCGACTGTATCTTCAGTAACAGCTGAGGGATTTAACTGAGCCAACACTGCAACCAGACCACATGAGGTATTTAACTGAGCCAACACTGCAACCAGACCACATGAGGTATTTCAGTGAGCCAACACTGCAACCAGACCACATGAGGTATTTCAGTGAGCATATGTAATGTGAAACATATTCACCGCAAATCTGTAAATAATGAATTGCTTAACATTAAAATGAGTTTTACTTTGTGGTATATGTTGGGCACAACAGGGTTTGTTTAGTTGAAACGTCTTCATTTATATTAAAAGAATAGAAAAACCCTACACATTATCAAGCCTAGACATAGTACAGTCTCAGAAAAAAAGCTTCTAGTAGCGTTCTTTGACAGGAGTTCTACTGTATGTTCTTTGACAGGGGTTCTACTGTATGTTCTTTGACAGGGGTTCTACTGTATGTTCTTTGACAGGAGTTGTACTGTATGTTCTTTGACAGGGGTTCTACTGTATGTTGAACCATGTTCACGTCGGTATATAAGGGAAGGAACCGTCTCTGGTTCTTCCTGATGTCAACTTTTTATTTATTTATGTTAGACCTTGTTCCTATATTGTACCCAGAACACTGTCACTACAATTCTTCAGTTCGTCCCTGTAAGCCAACGCTTCTGGGTGGAAATACCATCTAATGAGGAACGCTTTCAGGTGGAATCAAATTAGATTTTATTTTGTTCCTCTGGGGAAACCCTTTTAGGGACTAATTTGAACCCTGCCATGAAGAACCGCTTTTTTTCTGGCAGAACCGCCCATGCATGGTTGTACAAAAACAATTATGAAAAGGTTCTCCACTGCCCAATAAAGGTTGCACCTACACAGACAAAATGAAGAACCCTTATTTGATAGGTCTACTAACTAGATCTTTTTTCTGAAAGTGTAGATAAAACTACATTTCCAACAGTGACACTAGGATCTATTGAGGGGTCTGGCACACTGCTCATGCTTACAAATTAATATTAATGAGACCCCTGGAGGGCTCCCCAAATACATTGTGCTCAAGCTTAAAAACAGCATTTTCAGCACCAACAATGTTAATGTGATTTCACAGACCCTTAGAAATGTGTATCATTCACTAATGTTTTCAAATGTTCAAAATTGTCTATATCTACAGCACAGGCAGCTGCAAAAATCAACTAAACACCAATTGCATTTGCAAGAATTAGCATGTTTCTTCTGCTAAGAATGACCATATTCCTGCAATGTCTGCAGGACTGGTACACTGTATATGATAAGTTCTTAATTATATATGTCCCAAGTTACATGTTGTGACAAATGTAAATGATTACATTTAGGCTTTCATGACAGCCCTTTGAAAGGGTGTCTATTTTTCTACCACTACGAGACCGGTTCTGCTCCAGATAGACTTCTACGGACCGGTTCTGCTCCAGGTAGACTTCTACAGACCGGTTCTGCTCCAGGTAGACTTCTACAGACCGGTTCTGCTCCAGGTAGACTGCTACAGACCGGTTCTGCTCCAGATAGGCTGCTACAGACCGGTTCTGCTCCAGGTAGACTTGTACAGACCGGTTCTGCTCCAGGTAGACTTCTACAGACCGGTTCTGCTCCAGATAGACTTCTACAGACCGGTTCTGCTCCAGGTAGACTTGTACAGACCGGTTCTGCTCCAGGTAGACTTCTACAGACCGGTTCTGCTCCAGGTAGACTGCTACAGACCGGTTCTGCTCCAGATAGGCTGCTACAGACCGGTTCTGCTCCAGGTAGACTTGTCCAGACCGGTTCTGCTCCAGGTAGACTTCTACAGACCGGTTCTGCTCCAGATAGACTTCTACAGACCGGTTCTGCTCCAGGTAGACTTGTACAGACCGGTTCTGCTCCAGGTAGACTTCTACAGACCGGTTCTGCTCCAGGTAGACTGCTACAGACCGGTTCTGCTCCAGATAGGCTGCTACAGACCGGTTCTGCTCCAGGTAGACTTGTCCAGACCGGTTCTGCTCCAGGTAGACTTCTACAGACCGGTTCTGCTCCAGATAGACTTCTACAGACCGGTTCTGCTCCAGGTAGACTTCTACAGACCGGTTCTGCTCCAGGTAGACTTCTACAGACCGGTTCTGCTCCAGATAGGCTGCTACAGACCGGTTCTGCTCCAGGTAGACTTCTACAGACCGGTTCTGCTCCAGGTAGACTTCTACAGACCGGTTCTGCTCCAGATAGGCTGCTACAGACCGGTTCTGCTCCAGGTAGACTTCTACAGACCGGTTCTGCTCCAGATAGGCTGCTACAGACCGGTTCTGCTCCAGGTAGACTTCTACAGACCGGTTCTGCTCCAGGTAGACTTCTACAGACCGGTTCTGCTCCAGATAGGCTGCTACAGACCGGTTCTGCTCCAGGTAGACTTCTACAGACCGGTTCTGCTCCAGATAGGCTGCTACAGACCTGGTGTCAGAGACCGGTTCTGCTCCAGGTAGGCTGCTACAGACTGGTTCTGCTCCAGATAGGCTGCTACAGACCGGTTCTGCTCCAGGTAGACTGCTACAGACCTGGTGTCAGAGACCGGTTCTGCTCCAGGTAGACTGCTCCAGACTGGTTCTGCTCCAGATAGGCTGCTACAGACCGGTTCTGCTCCAGGTAGACTTGTACAGACCGGTTCTGCTCCAGATAGACTTCTACAGACCGGTTCTGCTCCAGGTAGGCTGCTACAGACCGGTTCTGCTCCAGATAGGCTGCTACAGACCGGTTCTGCTCCAGGTAGACTTGTACAGACCGGTTCTGCTCCAGATAGACTTCTAAAGACCGGTTCTGCTCCAGGTAGACTTGTACAGACCGGTTCTGCTCCAGGTAGACTTCTACAGACCGGTTCTGCTCCAGATAGGCTGCTACAGACCAGTTCTGCTCCAGGTAGACTTCTACAGACCGGTTCTGCTCCAGGTAGACTTCTACAGACCGGTTCTGCTCCAGATAGGCTGCTACAGACCGGTTCTGCTCCAGGTTGACTTCTACAGACCGGTTCTGCTCCAGGTAGACTTCTACAGACCGGTTCTGCTCCAGATAGGCTGCTACAGACCGGTTCTGCTCCAGGTAGACTTCTACAGACCGGTTCTGCTCCAGATAGGCTGCTACAGACCTGGTGTCAGAGACCGGTTCTGCTCCAGGTAGGCTGCTACAGACTGGTTCTGCTCCAGATAGGCTGCTACAGACCGGTTCTGCTCCAGGTAGACTTCTACAGACCGGTTCTGCTCCAGATAGGCTGCTACAGACCGGTTCTGCTCCAGGTTGACTTCTACAGCACGGTTCTGCTCCAGGTAGACTTCTACAGACCGGTTCTGCTCCAGATAGGCTGCTACAGACCGGTTCTGCTCCAGGTAGACTTGTACAGACCGGTTCTGCTCCAGATAGGCTGCTACAGACCTGGTGTCAGAGACCGGTTCTGCTCCAGGTAGGCTGCTACAGACTGGTTCTGCTCCAGATAGGCTGCTACAGACCGGTTCTGCTCCAGGTAGACTTGTACAGACCGGTTCTGCTCCAGGTAGACTTCTACAGACCGGTTCTGCTCCAGATAGACTTCAACAGACCGGTTCTGCTCCAGGTAGACTTGTACAGACCGGTTCTGCTCCAGGTAGACTTCTACAGACCGGTTCTGCTCCAGATAGGCTGCTACAGACCGGTTCTGCTCCAGGTAGACTTCTACAGACCGGTTCTGCTCCAGATAGGCTGCTACAGACCGGTTCTGCTCCAGGTAGACTTCTACAGACCGGTTCTGCTCCAGGTAGACTTCTACAGACCGGTTATGCTCCAGATAGGCTGCTACAGACCGGTTCTGCTCCAGGTAGACTTCTACAGACCGGTTCTGCTCCAGATAGGCTGCTACAGACCTGGTGTCAGAGACCGGTTCTGCTCCAGGTAGGCTGCTACAGACTGGTTCTGCTCCAGATAGGCTGCTACAGACCGGTTCTGCTCCAGGTAGACTGCTACAGACCTGGTGTCAGAGACCGGTTCTGCTCCAGGTAGACTGCTCCAGACTGGTTCTGCTCCAGATAGACTTCTACAGACTGGTTCTGCTCCAGGTAGACTTCTACAGACCGGTTCTGCTCCAGATAGACTTCTACAGACCGGTTCTGCTCCAGGTAGACTTCTACAGACCGGTTCTGCTCCAGATAGGCTGCTACAGACCGGTTCTGCTCCAGGTAGACTTGTACAGACCGGTTCTGCTCCAGATAGGCTGCTACAGACCTGGTGTCAGAGACCGGTTCTGCTCCAGGTAGGCTGCTACAGACTGGTTCTGCTCCAGATAGGCTGCTACAGACCGGTTCTGCTCCAGGTAGACTTGTACAGACCGGTTCTGCTCCAGGTAGACTTCTACAGACCGGTTCTGCTCCAGATAGACTTCAACAGACCGGTTCTGCTCCAGGTAGACTTCTACAGACCGGTTCTGCTCCAGATAGGCTGCTACAGACCGGTTCTGCTCCAGGTAGACTTCTACAGACCGGTTCTGCTCCAGATAGGCTGCTACAGACCGGTTCTGCTCCAGGTAGACTTCTACAGACCGGTTCTGCTCCAGGTAGACTTCTACAGACCGGTTCTGCTCCAGATAGGCTGCTACAGACCAGTTCTGCTCCAGGTAGACTTCTACAGACCGGTTCTGCTCCAGGTAGACTTCTACAGACCGGTTCTGCTCCAGATAGGCTGCTACAGACCGGTTCTGCTCCAGGTTGACTTCTACAGACCGGTTCTGCTCCAGGTAGACTTCTACAGACCGGTTCTGCTCCAGATAGGCTGCTACAGACCGGTTCTGCTCCAGGTAGACTTCTACAGACCGGTTCTGCTCCAGATAGGCTGCTACAGACCTGGTGTCAGAGACCGGTTCTGCTCCAGGTAGGCTGCTACAGACTGGTTCTGCTCCAGATAGGCTGCTACAGACCGGTTCTGCTCCAGGTAGACTTCTACAGACCGGTTCTGCTCCAGATAGGCTGCTACAGACCGGTTCTGCTCCAGGTTGACTTCTACAGCACGGTTCTGCTCCAGGTAGACTTCTACAGACCGGTTCTGCTCCAGATAGGCTGCTACAGACCGGTTCTGCTCCAGGTAGACTTGTACAGACCGGTTCTGCTCCAGATAGGCTGCTACAGACCTGGTGTCAGAGACCGGTTCTGCTCCAGGTAGGCTGCTACAGACTGGTTCTGCTCCAGATAGGCTGCTACAGACCGGTTCTGCTCCAGGTAGACTTGTACAGACCGGTTCTGCTCCAGGTAGACTTCTACAGACCGGTTCTGCTCCAGATAGACTTCAACAGACCGGTTCTGCTCCAGGTAGACTTGTACAGACCGGTTCTGCTCCAGGTAGACTTCTACAGACCGGTTCTGCTCCAGATAGGCTGCTACAGACCGGTTCTGCTCCAGGTAGACTTCTACAGACCGGTTCTGCTCCAGATAGGCTGCTACAGACCGGTTCTGCTCCAGGTAGACTTCTACAGACCGGTTCTGCTCCAGGTAGACTTCTACAGACCGGTTATGCTCCAGATAGGCTGCTACAGACCGGTTCTGCTCCAGGTAGACTTCTACAGACCGGTTCTGCTCCAGATAGGCTGCTACAGACCTGGTGTCAGAGACCGGTTCTGCTCCAGGTAGGCTGCTACAGACTGGTTCTGCTCCAGATAGGCTGCTACAGACCGGTTCTGCTCCAGGTAGACTGCTACAG
Organism: Borostomias antarcticus; assembly: GCF_949987555.1. Classification (NCBI taxonomy): domain Eukaryota; kingdom Metazoa; phylum Chordata; class Actinopteri; order Stomiiformes; family Stomiidae; genus Borostomias; species Borostomias antarcticus. The sequence continues at coordinate 4,991,371 of NC_140237.1, forward strand.
TCCTGGTGTCAGAGACCGGTTCTGCTCCAGGTAGACTGCTCCAGACTGGTTCTGCTCCAGATAGACTTCTACAGACTGGTTCTGCTCCAGGTAGACTTCTACAGACCGGTTCTGCTCCAGATAGACTTCTACAGACCGGTTCTGCTCCAGGTAGACTTCTACAGACCGGTTCTGCTCCAGATAGGCTGCTACAGACCGGTTCTGCTCCAGGTAGACTTGTACAGACCGGTTCTGCTCCAGATAGGCTGCTACAGACCTGGTGTCAGAGACCGGTTCTGCTCCAGGTAGGCTGCTACAGACTGGTTCTGCTCTAGATAGGCTGCTACAGACCGGTTCTGCTCCAGGTAGACTTGTACAGACCGGTTCTGCTCCAGGTAGACTTCTACAGACCGGTTCTGCTCCAGATAGACTTCAACAGACCGGTTCTGCTCCAGGTAGACTTGTACAGACCGGTTCTGCTCCAGGTAGACTTCTACAGACCGGTTCTGCTCCAGATAGGCTGCTACAGACCGGTTCTGCTCCAGGTAGACTTCTACAGACCGGTTCTGCTCCAGATAGGCTGCTACAGACCGGTTCTGCTCCAGGTAGACTTCTACAGACCGGTTCTGCTCCAGGTAGACTTCTACAGACCGGTTATGCTCCAGATAGGCTGCTACAGACCGGTTCTGCTCCAGGTAGACTTGTACAGACCGGTTCTGCTCCAGATAGGCTGCTACAGACCTGGTGTCAGAGACCGGTTCTGCTCCAGGTAGGCTGCTACAGACTGGTTCTGCTCCAGATAGGCTGCTACAGACCGGTTCTGCTCCAGGTAGACTTGTACAGACCGGTTCTGCTCCAGGTAGACTTCTACAGACCGGTTCTGCTCCAGATAGACTTCAACAGACCGGTTCTGCTCCAGGTAGACTTGTACAGACCGGTTCTGCTCCAGGTAGACTTCTACAGACCGGTTCTGCTCCAGATAGGCTGCTACAGACCGGTTCTGCTCCAGGTAGACTTCTACAGACCGGTTCTGCTCCAGATAGGCTGCTACAGACCGGTTCTGCTCCAGGTAGACTTCTACAGACCGGTTCTGCTCCAGGTAGACTTCTACAGACCGGTTATGCTCCAGATAGGCTGCTACAGACCGGTTCTGCTCCAGGTAGACTTCTACAGACCGGTTCTGCTCCAGATAGGCTGCTACAGACCTGGTGTCAGAGACCGGTTCTGCTCCAGGTAGGCTGCTACAGACTGGTTCTGCTCCAGATAGGCTGCTACAGACCGGTTCTGCTCCAGGTAGACTGCTACAGTCCTGGTGTCAGAGACCGGTTCTGCTCCAGGTAGACTGCTCCAGACTGGTTCTGCTCCAGATAGACTTCTACAGACTGGTTCTGCTCCAGGTAGACTTCTACAGACCGGTTCTGCTCCAGATAGACTTCTACAGACCGGTTCTGCTCCAGGTAGACTTCTACAGACCGGTTCTGCTCCAGATAGGCTGCTACAGACCGGTTCTGCTCCAGGTAGACTTGTACAGACCGGTTCTGCTCCAGATAGGCTGCTACAGACCTGGTGTCAGAGACCGGTTCTGCTCCAGGTAGGCTGCTACAGACTGGTTCTGCTCTAGATAGGCTGCTACAGACCGGTTCTGCTCCAGGTAGACTTGTACAGACCGGTTCTGCTCCAGGTAGACTTCTACAGACCGGTTCTGCTCCAGATAGACTTCAACAGACCGGTTCTGCTCCAGGTAGACTTGTACAGACCGGTTCTGCTCCAGGTAGACTTCTACAGACCGGTTCTGCTCCAGATAGGCTGCTACAGACCGGTTCTGCTCCAGGTAGACTTCTACAGACCGGTTCTGCTCCAGATAGGCTGCTACAGACCGGTTCTGCTCCAGGTAGACTTCTACAGACCGGTTCTGCTCCAGGTAGACTTCTACAGACCGGTTATGCTCCAGATAGGCTGCTACAGACCGGTTCTGCTCCAGGTAGACTTCTACAGACCGGTTCTGCTCCAGATAGGCTGCTACAGACCTGGTGTCAGAGACCGGTTCTGCTCCAGGTAGGCTGCTACAGACTGGTTCTGCTCCAGATAGGCTGCTACAGACCGGTTCTGCTCCAGGTAGACTGCTACAGACCTGGTGTCAGAGACCGGTTCTGCTCCAGGTAGACTGCTCCAGACTGGTTCTGCTCCAGATAGACTTCTACAGACTGGTTCTGCTCCAGGTAGACTTCTACAGACCGGTTCTGCTCCAGATAGACTTCTACAGACCGGTTCTGCTCCAGGTAGGCTGCTACAGACCGGTTCTGCTCCAGATAGGCTGCTACAGACCGGTTCTGCTCCAGGTAGAATTGTACAGACCGGTTCTGCTCCAGATAGACTTCTACGGACCGGTTCTGCTCCAGGTAGACTTGTACAGACCGGTTCTGCTCCAGGTAGACTTCTACAGACCGGTTCTGCTCCAGATAGGCTGCTACAGACCGGTTCTGCTCCAGGTAGACTTCTACAGACCGGTTCTGCTCCAGATAGGCTGCTACAGACCTGGTGTCAGAGACCGGTTCTGCTCCAGGTAGGCTGCTACAGACTGGTTCTGCTCCAGATAGGCTGCTACAGACCGGTTCTGCTCCAGGTAGACTGCTACAGACCTGGTGTCAGAGACCGGTTCTGCTCCAGGTAGACTGCTCCAGACTGGTTCTGCTCCAGATAGACTTCTACAGACCGGTTCTGCTCCAGGTAGACTTCTACAGACCGGTTCTGCTCCAGATAGACTTCTACAGACCGGTTCTGCTCCAGGTAGGCTGCTACAGACCGGTTCTGCTCCAGATAGGCTGCTACAGACCGGTTCTGCTCCAGGTAGACTTGTACAGGCCGGTTCTGCTCCAGATAGACTTCTACAGACCGGTTCTGCTCCAGGTAGACTTCTACAGACCGGTTCTGCTCCAGGTAGACTTCTACAGACCGGTTCTGCTCCAGATAGGCTGCTACAGACCGGTTCTGCTCCAGGTTGACTTCTACAGACCGGTTCTGCTCCAGATAGGCTGCTACAGACCGGTTCTGCTCCAGGTAGACTTCTACAGACCGGTTCTGCTCCAGATAGGCTGCTACAGACCGGTTCTGCTCCAGATAGACTTCTACAGACCGGTTCTGCTCCAGATAGGCTGCTACAGACCTGGTGTCAGAGACCGGTTCTGCTCCAGGTAGGCTGCTACAGACTGGTTCTGCTCCAGATAGGCTGCTACAGACCGGTTCTGCTCCAGGTAGACTGCTACAGACCTGGTGTCAGAGACCGGTTCTGCTCCAGGTAGACTGCTCCAGACTGGTTCTGCTCCAGATAGACTTCTACAGACCGGTTCTGCTCCAGGTAGACTTCTACGGACCGGTTCTGCTCCAGGTAGACTTGTACAGACCGGTTCTGCTCCAGGTAGACTTCTACAGACCGGTTCTGCTCCAGATAGGCTGCTACAGACCGGTTCTGCTCCAGGTAGACTTCTACAGACCGGTTCTGCTCCAGATAGGCTGCTACAGACCTGGTGTCAGAGACCGGTTCTGCTCCAGGTAGGCTGCTACAGACTGGTTCTGCTCCAGATAGGCTGCTACAGACCGGTTCTGCTCCAGGTAGACTGCTACAGACCTGGTGTCAGAGACCGGTTCTGCTCCAGGTAGACTGCTCCAGACTGGTTCTGCTCCAGATAGACTTCTACAGACCGGTTCTGCTCCAGGTAGACTTCTACAGACCGGTTCTGCTCCAGATAGACTTCTACAGACCGGTTCTGCTCCAGGTAGGCTGCTACAGACCGGTTCTGCTCCAGATAGGCTGCTACAGACCGGTTCTGCTCCAGGTAGACTTGTACAGGCCGGTTCTGCTCCAGATAGACTTCTACAGACCGGTTCTGCTCCAGGTAGACTTCTACAGACCGGTTCTGCTCCAGGTAGACTTCTACAGACCGGTTCTGCTCCAGATAGGCTGCTACAGACCGGTTCTGCTCCAGGTTGACTTCTACAGACCGGTTCTGCTCCAGGTAGACTTCTACAGACCGGTTCTGCTCCAGATAGGCTGCTACAGACCGGTTCTGCTCCAGGTAGACTTCTACAGACCGGTTCTGCTCCAGATAGGCTGCTACAGACCGGTTCTGCTCCAGATAGACTTCTACAGACCGGTTCTGCTCCAGATAGGCTGCTACAGACCTGGTGTCAGAGACCGGTTCTGCTCCAGGTAGGCTGCTACAGACTGGTTCTGCTCCAGATAGGCTGCTACAGACCGGTTCTGCTCCAGGTAGACTGCTACAGACCTGGTGTCAGAGACCGGTTCTGCTCCAGGTAGACTGCTCCAGACTGGTTCTGCTCCAGATAGACTTCTACAGACCGGTTCTGCTCCAGGTAGACTTCTACAGACCGGTTCTGCTCCAGATAGACTTCTACAGACCGGTTCTGCTCCAGGTAGGCTGCTACAGACCGGTTCTGCTCCAGATAGGCTGCTACAGACCGGTTCTGCTCCAGGTAGACTTGTACAGGCCGGTTCTGCTCCAGATAGACTTCTACAGACCGGTTCTGCTCCAGGTAGACTTCTACAGACCGGTTCTGCTCCAGGTAGACTTCTACAGACCGGTTCTGCTCCAGATAGGCTGCTACAGACCGGTTCTGCTCCAGGTTGACTTCTACAGACCGGTTCTGCTCCAGGTAGACTTCTACAGACCGGTTCTGCTCCAGATAGGCTGCTACAGACCGGTTCTGCTCCAGGTAGACTTCTACAGACCGGTTCTGCTCCAGATAGGCTGCTACAGACCGGTTCTGCTCCAGATAGACTTCTACAGACCGGTTCTGCTCCAGATAGGCTGCTACAGACCTGGTGTCAGAGACCGGTTCTGCTCCAGGTAGGCTGCTACAGACTGGTTCTGCTCCAGATAGGCTGCTACAGACCGGTTCTGCTCCAGGTAGACTGCTACAGACCTGGTGTCAGAGACCGGTTCTGCTCCAGGTAGACTGCTCCAGACTGGTTCTGCTCCAGATAGACTTCTACAGACCGGTTCTGCTCCAGGTAGACTTCTACGGACCGGTTCTGCTCCAGGTAGACTTGTACAGACCGGTTCTGCTCCAGGTAGACTTCTACAGACCGGTTCTGCTCCAGATAGGCTGCTACAGACCGGTTCTGCTCCAGGTAGACTTCTACAGACCGGTTCTGCTCCAGATAGGCTGCTACAGACCTGGTGTCAGAGACCGGTTCTGCTCCAGGTAGGCTGCTACAGACTGGTTCTGCTCCAGATAGGCTGCTACAGACCGGTTCTGCTCCAGGTAGACTGCTACAGACCTGGTGTCAGAGACCGGTTCTGCTCCAGGTAGACTGCTCCAGACTGGTTCTGCTCCAGATAGACTTCTACAGACCGGTTCTGCTCCAGGTAGACTTCTACAGACCGGTTCTGCTCCAGATAGACTTCTACAGACCGGTTCTGCTCCAGGTAGGCTGCTACAGACCGGTTCTGCTCCAGATAGGCTGCTACAGACCGGTTCTGCTCCAGGTAGACTTGTACAGGCCGGTTCTGCTCCAGATAGACTTCTACAGACCGGTTCTGCTCCAGGTAGACTTCTACAGACCGGTTCTGCTCCAGATAGGCTGCTACAGACCGGTTCTGCTCCAGGTTGACTTCTACAGACCGGTTCTGCTCCAGGTAGACTTCTACAGACCGGTTCTGCTCCAGATAGGCTGCTACAGACCGGTTCTGCTCCAGGTAGACTTCTACAGACCGGTTCTGCTCCAGATAGGCTGCTACAGACCGGTTCTGCTCCAGATAGACTTCTACAGACCGGTTCTGCTCCAGATAGGCTGCTACAGACCTGGTGTCAGAGACCGGTTCTGCTCCAGGTAGGCTGCTACAGACTGGTTCTGCTCCAGATAGGCTGCTACAGACCGGTTCTGCTCCAGGTAGACTGCTACAGACCTGGTGTCAGAGACCGGTTCTGCTCCAGGTAGACTGCTCCAGACTGGTTCTGCTCCAGATAGACTTCTACAGACCGGTTCTGCTCCAGGTAGACTTCTAAAGACCGGTTCTGCTCCAGATAGACTTCTACAGACCGGTTCTGCTCCAGGTAGGCTGCTACAGACCGGTTCTGCTCCAGATAGGCTGCTACAGACCGGTTCTGCTCCAGGTAGACTTGTACAGACCGGTTCTGCTCCAGATAGACTTCTACAGACCGGTTCTGCTCCAGGTAGACTTCTACAGACCGGTTCTGCTCCAGATAGGCTGCTACAGACCGGTTCTGCTCCAGGTAGACTTCTACAGACCGGTTCTGCTCCAGATAGGCTGCTACAGACCGGTTCTGCTCCAGGTTGACTTCTACAGACCGGTTCTGCTCCAGGTAGACTTCTACAGACCGGTTCTGCTCCAGATAGGCTGCTACAGACCGGTTCTGCTCCAGGTAGACTTCTACAGACCGGTTCTGCTCCAGATAGGCTGCTACAGACCGGTTCTGCTCCAGGTAGACTTCTACAGACCGGTTCTGCTCCAGATAGGCTGCTACAGACCTGGTGTCAGAGACCGGTTCTGCTCCAGGTAGGCTGCTACAGACCGGTTCTGCTCCAGGTAGACTGCTACAGACCTGGTGTCAGAGACCGGTTCTGCTCCAGGTAGACTGCTCCAGACTGGTTCTGCTCCAGATAGGCTGCTACAGACCTGGTGTCAGAGACCGGTTCTGCTCCAGATAGGCTGCTACAGACCGGTTCTGCTCCAGGTAGACTGCTACAGACCGGTTCTGCTCCAGGTAGACTTCTACAGACCGGTTCTGCTCCAGGTAGGCTGCTACAGACCGGTTCTGCTCCAGGTAGACTTCTACAGACCGGTTCTGCTCCAGGTAGGCTGCTAAAGACCGGTTCTGCTCCAGGTAGACTGCTCCAGACCGGTTCTGCTCCAGGTAGACTGCTCCAGACCGGTTCTGCTCCAGGTAGACTGCTACAGACCTGGTGTCAGAGACCGGTTCTGCTCCAGGTAGACTGCTACAGACCGGTTCTGCTCCAGGTAGGCTGCTACAGACCTGGTGTCAGAGGGAGGCCTATCTTAAAGGAGATTTCCAATACAGAGATGAAATATGTTTGTCTTTCTATGCAATTAGTTTACAGCAGAGCTTGTAAGAGCCTAAACTGATGCTGTGAATATTTCATCTGACTACTATGTGTATTCTCTGCTCACCTGTGAGCCACTAAAGATCACATGTTTTGTTATGCAGTCAAATGGCAAATCTGACAGGAAAAATAATAAACAAAGTAAAGAAGAATCCCAATAAAAAATCCTGTACTGTATATGTCTATAATTTCAATGATAGGGTGTGCTGCCATCTAGCTGCCAGGTCAATTGTTAAGGTTTACAGTAAAAGCCAACATGTACACACATATGCAGTATTTAGCTACAAATAGAGCATACAATATACAAATTAAATAAACAGATAATAACTGATATGATTATATTGTGTGTAACTATTAAAAAGAGTAGGTTATTTAAAACAGAAATATTTTAAGTTGGGGAAAAAAAAAGAAAAAAAAGTACAATAACATAAGAAGCACTTATGCATGATCCTCAAGTAATTTCAGCTTTTCTTACAAGCTTATTGAATATCATGAAATAATTTCTTATAATCTATAAAACTGTTAATATATTCTAAAATAAAGTAAGAAATATTAATTTGGTCAATTGAATGCAGATAATTCAATTGTTGTGATTCACTGGGGTCTCTAAAGCCACATACTCCATCATTTTCTCTCATCTGATAAACAATATAATGGGGTATTAAATCCTTCTTTATTAATAAAGCAGACATTGACTCTGGAGAGAAGCAATCGGGCATATCCAGAGACCGACCATGAAATAATGTACTGTATCGCATCTGCAAACAACTGTACTTAGCGGTACCCATGTGATAAGAAAAACAGTTCAAGAATTGTAGTTCATGTACAAAAAGTAAGAATAAGTATTGCATGTTATGTATCAGTGCTAGGGAATGAATCTTAGCTCCAGTATGAGTGGCTTTAGTTTGATCAGGTACAGTAAATGGTGCAGTACAATGGATGAAGAATGTGACTCGTTGAGCCACCTTAGAGAGAGCCCACCTTAGAGAGAGCCCACCTTAGAGAGAGCCCACCTTGGAGAGACCCCACCTTAGAGAGAGCCCACCTTGGAGAGACCCCACCTTAGAGAGAGCCCACCTTGGAGAGACCCCACCTTAGAGAGAGCCCACCTTAGAGAGACCCCACCTTAGAGAGAGCCCACCTTAGAGAGAGCCCACCTTAGAGAGAGCCCATCAGGGGTGGGCTGTGGCTCAGGAGGTAGAGAGGGTCTTCCATTGATTGCAGGGTTGGCAGATTGAATCCCGGCTCCTCCTGTCTACATGTTGAAGAGTCCTTGGGCAAGACAATGAACCCCAAATGGCTCCCAATGAGCAGGCTAGCACCTTGCATGCTTGCATGGCAGCTCCTGCCATTGGATGGAAGTGATGAAGTGCAGTCCATTTACCATTTTCAACTTTAGAAAGGAGTGATATAGTACTGTATCATAATCCATTGCCAGTTGATAGTAAATGTCTGTGTGTGATTGTGTTTTGACAAGTATTATATAAAAACAGCAAAGTGTGTGTGTATGTGTGTGTGTGTGTGTGTGTGTGTGTGTGTGTGTGTGTGTGTGTGTGTGTGTGTGTGTGCTAGCTGGAGACATAACTCACAGGCGGTGTTGAGGTGGTACGTGTGCAGCCCTTCAGAGAGAAAAGTGGGTCAGTAATGAGAGCCTCCCTGTCTGTACGAGGGCTGACATTTGGTCAATACACTATTGACATTCCGGTTAAACTGAGAAACGAGCAGATTATTGTGTTGTTTCCAGTTAGTAAACGGATTGTTTGCTTTGCTGTCCACCATCAATCAGTATGCAGTACAAACAGAGACTGGGACTGTCTACTGTCATTTCTCTTAGAAGACTAGCCATCATTTTGGCAGATTCATCTTGCCAATGCTGTTGTATTGTGTCTCTAAGTGGTTCAGACTGTCTAATACGAGTCGACTAGAATACATTTTGAATTGAAGCACTCATAATTTAAAATAAGATAGAAATAAACATTTTGAATTTTAAAACAACATATGTACTGTACAAAATATGTAATGTAGGCTATATTATAGGCCTACTGTTCATACAGCTTCCTCAAGTAATGTAAATTCCTAATGTGGATTTATATACTGATATATTCTATAGAGCTTGTGTCATATTCTTACATACTGTAGCTACTATATCAGAAGTGGCAGCAGTTTCCTCCTCAGTGTCTCTCCAGGCTCAGATATCACGCTGAATCACTGTGCTCCGCATACTACTGTACATCATAGAGTCTGTGGCACTTTGCTGCTGAAGATGGTGTTCTGGGGGCGTATCGACAGGTCAAAATTGAAAGAGTGACAGGTCATAGCAGCAAATGAGAGATGCTAGCCCAGGCTAGATGGGCGGGGCATATCTATGGATGGGAACGCCTGATTGCGAAAGTTGTTACTGATCGGTGTCTCTGACATTCTGACACTCCAAATGAATTGCCAGAATTTGAACAGCAGATTTTTGCATGAAGTGTCCCAGACCCATAGAGAGATCTGTAGCATCCAGTAATGTAGTTGTATACATGTACATATACATGTAGAGTATCAGCGAAATAACTCTCATGGGTCTGGCGGTGAGACTCTTTCCTCCCATAGGCCAGGGTAGGCCAAGCCTGGCATCAGAAGACCCAATTCACTAATGTAAAGGGGGTCCGGAAATTCTCAGTTCATTTTTAATTTCCATGGGGAGTTTTCAGTCTGGAAACTGTCAGTTCATTTTTGATTTCCAAGGGGCGTTATCAACGGTCAGTCACAGACCAAAATGCCTCTGGGTGCAATTGGATAGACCTACAACCAATCAGATCAACAAAATACGATAGTCATTGTAACAAATGGGTACAGTCATCATATCAAACCTGCCACATATGAGATAAAGGATTGTGCCCAACCAAGGCCAGGCGGGGTGGACATCTGTCTGTACAGGAGCACTAGCAGACTGACCTGTGGAGAGAAACAGCATGTGAGCTCATATGTTCAGGATGGCCATGCCAGGCTAGGGCAAGCCCCCCCAAAAATCCCAATAAAAAAATTATTTCAGACCGTTTTTTGATTTATCTACATATTATGTCAATGACTTCTATTCTCCTCTCAGTTTTGGAGGATGGCACAAGGGAGAACAACTGGAGGTTCTTCAAGCTTTTTCTGAAAACTGAAATGAAAAAAAAAATGCTAGCTAAGTTTCAGAGGCTAGCCATGCCTACTCTTTGACCCGGCAACCTGCTCACTTAAAGGTGCTGTAGCACTAGCAAATCTAGTGTGGTTTGGCTAAGAAGCACTTTTTGGTAGATTTCTTGCAATTCTCATTACATCCCGGCAGCAATAAATACATAGTGCTCTGACACTAAAATTAAATAAATGTTGGGTTAGCCTGCCTCACCTACGTAGCCTCATCAGCCCTCTACCCCCACACCTGTTCAGCCCTCCACCTCTGCATGCTCTCTTAGCCCTTTTCCACCAAAGTAACTCTGGTTCGTGAACCGGTTCGGTTCAGAATTCTTGGAACCTTGGTTCTATCTAGGGAACGGGACCGCGTTTCGACCGCGGAACCTTTGTACGTCATTAGTTTGGAGATATAGGTAAGTGTAAAGTTGTTTAGGTGGTGTGTCACAAAAGTGGCTTGCGTAGTCTACTTCATTATAATTGTAGTAGGTCGTCCTAATACTATTGTTTTAGGGATTGTCAATTATATAATTTGTATGAAGTCAGTTCGATGGCTGGTTATTCAGATAGTTGGCACTTAATAGAGAGAATGAGATCATTCACACTTGGGAGCTTGGGAGCACACTTGTGTTTGGGAGCACATTTACACATAGCTAAAGCGGTCGATTACCACTCTTATCATCGAGTAAAGCACATGTGTTTACAGCAAATCTCGCAAATCTATAGACCACGCCCACGATATCAACACGGTTCGCGCTGAAAAACCTACTCTTTTTTGGTGCCGGTTCAGAACAAACTTTGGGGTTCCCTAACTCATTTATTTTTGGTTGAAATGCTCGGAACCGTTCAAAATTAGGTTCGCGAACTGGCACTGAACCGGTTCCTTCTTGGTGGAAAAGGACTATCTGAGAGCGTTGGCTAGGCGAGGACGCAGCCAATCCCCATCAGCAATCCACCCTGAGGCTGATTATCTCCAGGCTATAACCCTGCCTGACCTGCTGCTCGCCGCCAGAACGTAGCCATTGTTACACGGTACTGAAGGACATTATTGTCATATCTTGTGAATCCTTGAGCCCTACTTGACCCGGTCTGTCTTTTGTTTTCCCCCCAGTCTCCTACGGACCCTCTTCCTGGTCTCTCCATGGCCCCGGCTCCTCTCGTGTCTCTCTAGATCCCTGCCTATCCCACGTCTCCACGGCTCCTTCCGTCGCCGGAACCCTTAAACAACTGAGCCACCCCCCCCCCCCCCCCCCTCCAGTCCTTGGATCCCACGGACTGACTTCCCGGTGCGACCCTCGCCTTCCCTCTTGGACTGCCCATTTGGACCTCTCGACTGGACACTGTTTTTCGCCACACGCACATCTTAACACCTGCCTAGCCATCTTATTTTGCACAGGGTTAACAATACACATAGCCTTCACGTACCACACATAGACACACCCCTCATATCCAAGCCTACCAGTGCACCACACACTCTCCCGCATTCCCCTTTCCCCCGCCGTGAATAAACTATGCCCTCGGGCTGAACGATCCTACCTGTCCTATTCCGCCTTCTTGGTTTCCCCCCAGTCGAACCGCATAAACGTAACAATACTGTAAATGCGTAATCAGTGGAAGTCGCAGGACTGTAATAAGTGTGTCCTGCCTGTCAACCTATACTGTCCCTGTCTAGCAAGTGTAATTTATTTCCCCCCAGTTTGGAGGTGTGACTTCGGAGGGTGGCCTGAAGGCTTAAAAATCTTTCCTAAGTCTAACAGTAAATCAGAACGTGCATACTGCACCTTGAACATGCATGTTTGTTATCGTCTTCTTTGCTGTAAGATGATTTATTAGTGTGCATTGGCTATTTTTCTCATGTAATCTTGCTAGCTTAAGTTAGTCCATGCAGGTTATGTTGCTGGCTGCCGAGGTCTGATCCAGGGTGTAGAGAGGTTCTTGCGTAATCAGCCATGTAGTGTATTTCGTAGCTCTCTCTTGCTCTCTCTTGCTCCCTCCCAGAGACAATACATGTCTCCATTACTGCTGGTCACTTTGTCTACACTTCCGCCTCATAGATAATATACTGTAGCGGCAGCTTGTTTGTGGGGGTGTTCTTGTGTGTTGCATGTCCGAAGGAGAGTAGACTCCCCCATGGGTCTGATGTCTCCGGTGCGTCGGGCACCTGTGCTTTGTATCCGGGGAATCGAGCCCCCATGGCTGGTGACCTTCCAGGCGGTCGGGGGTGTTGAGTGGCAGGAAGGAGATTGGAAGGTCCCCGGTTGAATTTCAGCTCTTGGCCGTGTGCTGAAGTGTCAGTGCATAGCACTGTCGTCTCACAGTAAAGGTCCTGGGTTCGATTCCTGATTGAGACGCCTGGGCCTTTCTGTGTGGAATTTGTATGATCTCTCCATGTTCACAAGGGTTTCCCGCGTAAAGAACCCAATACGAAAAGCATGCAGAAAAACAGATCGCTAACCGCTGTCCGTCCCTGACAAAGACTGACAGGAGCACTTGGATTGGCTCATGCACACTCCTTTGTCTGCTCGGTACTTAGGGGCAAGGGCATAGAGGGGTTTGAAGGTGAGAAGGAAGAGTTTTTAGGAGATGTGGGACTAAATTGGAAGCCAGTGGAGTTGGATGAGGGTGGGGGTGGTGTGCTGGCTGCCTTGGTGTGGGTGAGAACCCTGGCAGCTGAGTTATGCATGTACTGGAGCCTGTCCAGGGTTTTACTGGGTACCCCGAACAGGACACCACTGCAGTAATCCAGGCGGGAGGTGATGAAGGCATGAATGCGGGTCTCAGCGACAGAGTCTGAGAGTGACAGCCGGAGTCTGGAGATCTTTTTGAGGTGGAAAAAGGCGGATTTGGTGATGGAATCAATGTGTGACTGGTAGGAGAGGGTGGAGTCCAGAATGACACCCAGGTTGCTGACTTAAGGAGATGGAGAGATGGGGCAGTCGTCTACCTGAGGAAGAAAATCTCCAACCTTCCGGAGCAGTGCCTTGGGTGCCACAGCCATGAGCTCTGATTTTATTTTTTTACAGTTGAGTTTGAGTAGGTTGGAAGTAATCCATATTCCTCTTTCGTAAAGGCAGTTCACAACTGACTGTGGGGGGAGCTGAGTGGATGGTGTAGTGCTGAGATACAGTTGAGTGTCATCAGCATAGCAGTGGAAGTTCAGGCCGTGATGGCGGATGATCTGACCGAGGGGGAGCATGTAAATGGTGAAGAGGAGGGGTCCAAGCACAGAGCCTTGAGGCACGTCTTGGTTAACGGGCTGGGGGGGAGCTGGAGCCATTAATGGTGACAAACTGTTTCCTATCAGAGAGGTACGACTGGAACCTGGAGAGAGCTGTACTGGTGAGGCATAGGGGCTTGGATAGGCGGTTGAGGAGGATAGAATGGGAGACTGTAGCTGTGTTTCCATTACACTTTTTCGCAAAATAAAAGCGATATTTCTAAAGTTTCGACAAAGTACCATTGCGACTTGCAGGTGTTTCCATTGAAAGGTGTTTTGCGCAAGAGCCGTAATTCTCGTAGTCTAGTCTCGCGACGCCACACAATTCACGCAAAGCGCAACCAGGAAGTAAACAAACCGTTGTATTAAGTAAACAAACCGTTGTAATATTTGAACTTTATTTTAGCTTTCCCCTTGGCTCCGCTCTTACCGTTGTAATATTTGAACTTTATTTTAGCTTTCCCCTTGGCTCCGCTCTTAAACAGCGCACGTTTCTCAGCTAAGTATCGTTGCTTAGGGTCTTTCACTTGCTCCGGAGGCATATCGCGACATTTTTTGAAGCGAGCAAATCACGTACCTCTTCTTCTCCTGCCTAAATTCAAAAAAAGTGTTTCCATTACGCTTTTGCGATATACTTCTATATCAAAACTTCAGAAAAACCACCTCATGAGAGCGTAAAAACGTTTTAGCGAAATTTAGGTGTTTCCATTACCAATTTTTTATTGCGATATTTATATTTATTTATATTCTAGGTGTAATGGAAACGCGACTTGTGTCAAAGGCTGCCGAGAGGTCGAAGAGGATGAGAATGCTGAGGTGGCCGGAGTCAGCAGCGATGAGGAGATCATTGGTAATCTTGATGAGGGCGTTCTCCGTGCTGTGGTGCTGTGGCCGGAGTAGGAGATTGATGGTGGAGAACAGCAATCTGGAGTGATTTTGCTGGGAGCCAAAGAGAGTGGAGTAATATAGTGTCTTGGTCCGGGAGAGTGCTTCCTTATTGGACTTCACGTGGTCTTTAAAGGTCAGAAGGTGGCCCCTGAGCTTGGGATCAGTGGCCTTCAAGGTGCAGAGTTCGGTGGTGAACCAGGGGGCGGGACGAGTGAAGAAGACAGTTGGGGTTTTGAGGGGAGCAAGAGAGTTCAGGCTAAGAGATAAGGCAGCGTTGTAGTGGGCTACCAGGCCGTCCGCCATGTGTTGGGGGGAACCGAGGGCATGCAGGAAGCTATCAGGTTGGATAGGGCTGGTGCACTCACTAACTTCATGTTCCTGACCATGATGGTACGTTTTGGACGCTGCTTGGGCAGGGAGACAGGAACAGGGTGGCATGGTGGCCGGATACAGCTAGGTTTTAAATTTGTATGTAACAAGTGGCGTCCTACTCACCCCCATCAATGAAATAAGGCTAAAAATGAACACTTGGTGCCCGAACGCAATTACAATACTAATTGCGAGCTGAATCCACACATCTCCCATTTCCCCGTGGTTCTGCCTACCTATCCTATGTAGGATAATGTTATGTCCCATTCATTTGCAATGTGTATGTAATGTGTATGTGTTAAACAATGTATGTGTTGCTTGCATTGCCAATTACACCAGTGACTCGCCTATTGTGGTTCCCCCACAAAAGTGTCATTATGCACGCAGCAGAATGTCTGAAAACATCAACTGAGGCAAATAATGTCCAATAACCCGAATAAAAATCTGAGTAATAAGTCAATGAAAACATAAAATGAAAGATAACATTACATGATGCCGTAACCCCAACAAACATAATGGGGAAAATAGATATGCAAGGACAGCAGGAGTTGAAGCCATGCCCACCAAATATGACAAACAGGACAATGCGAGACCCTGTGACAGGTAGTCTAGAAATAATAGGCCACAAAGGACACATTCAAGATGGCACCACAAACTGCATGTATGAGCAACAAAAAATGTCACAGCTGATAAGAGTATGAATACATGGCCAACTCGTGGTGGTCAGCTACCCAATGAACCAATTCCCCATTTCTTGTGTGTGTGTGTGTGTGTGTGTGTGTGTGTGTGTGTGTGTGTGTGTGTGTGTGTGTGTGTGTGTGTGTGATGACAGACAACAGGTGTATCCCAGTGGCAGTCACATCCAATTACGCACAGCTATTGGTTATGCCCCCAACTATGCCCCTAACTACCAGGACCAATCAGAGACATGCAATATACACATGAACACTCCCCAAAAGAAGTCACCACTACAATAGTTTCATTACTCACCTAAGTAAAGATGGTTTTCAAACTATGAAAGCCTTTGCATGACTGTCTGCCCTTTTTTGCAAATAGCGTGATCTCTCTCCACGATGAACAGAATGTGATCAGGATTTAATTGTCCTGTAAGCCACATATTTTCATGTACTATTTACTCTGTTGTAGCCACAATCTTCATTGCAACATTTTCATTTTGCTGTGTTGAAAGTTGTTGGTTTAATTATAAGGTTTATAGTGTTTTATTAAGCCTATAGACTTTATCTATATAGGCTATATATATATATATATATATATATATATATATATATATATCTATATATCTATAGGCTATACATTTTCAGGGCTCTTGCAGGAAAGTGCAGTTATAGGTGATCAAAACTCCAAAATTGAAGCTGTATTTGATTAAAGGTATAATATGTAATATGCGGATTATTTCCCCCATCTAGTGTCTAAATATAAGAACTGCAACAACACAACGTATTGGTTGCCAAAATGCCAGAGAATGCACTGTTTCAGTCATACTGTGATAAGATCTTCACTCCGAGAGGAACATAACGTTACACTAATCAGTAATCACAATCAAGTATTTCAGAGTGCCATGTAATAAGTTACGTTAGATGCTGTAGTGTGGAGATAACGTTAGGTCTGGCTATGCAGATTCCGAGAAAGATAACTATGGTAAATGGACTACACTTATATAGCGCTTTTATCCAAAGCGCTTTACAATGGCCTCTCATTCACCCATTCACGGCAGCTGCCATGCAAGGTGCTAACCTGCTCATTGGGAGCAATTTGGGGTTCAGTGTCTTGCCCAAGGACACTTCAACATGTGGACAGGAGGAGGTGAGATTCGAACCGCCGACCCTACAATCATTGGATTGGACCACTGAGCCACAGCCACCCCGTTAGCTAGCTTACCGGTCTAGTAGAAAAGTAGCCATGTCACGATGCGACTTTATCCCATGAAACTCCATAAACTCCGTCCAACGAGCAAAGGCTGGCCCGATATCTATCCGACTTTTGCTCCTTCTTCGGTCACTGAGCTTTTGAGATTCGTATCGCACGGTTTGCCGGGGCTCAGGCGGAGAAGCAGGACGACGAAACTTGGCCATTTTACCAAACGTTTAGCTGTAAAGAGTGAGCGGAAGTGGACGGAAAAGCTGCCGTTTTATAGTCGCACACACTAACCAACATCTATAATGCTGCTAATTCATGGAAGTATAACGTTAGCTGGCTACTGCTAATCTCACAGTGGTGAAGCTAGAATAGTACCTGGCAACCCAGCGCGCAGTACCAACGCTGTTATACTATTGGCTGGCATGATATCAACAGAGTGTCATTGTCGGGCCGTCAAAATGTCATAATGTAATAGTTTCAGACAAAATAATATTTTTTATGGAAAAGCAATACTTTTACTCTGCAGCCTTCGCAAAGCCCTATGGATGCATTATTTTTGAAAAAATGTTTATTTTAATCCACATATTACATATTATACCTTTAAACTCACTTACAGAATATATATGATTTTAATAACATTCCCTTGTCCCTGTGACTGGGAAGAGTGGGTAGCTCAGTGATGCCTGGGCAGTGCAGGACTATGGTGTTGCTTGGTTGCTTGGAAGAGTAGCCCTGGATTTTAATGGGTTAATCTTCATGTCACATTCTTGATCCGCTGTTGCACTGGGGTTTTGCTGGTGTAAAAAATGACTGAGGTGGATGCAGATATGCTAAATGAAGACAGAGTGCCTGACATGTCAATGCTGATGACATTTTTTCCCGGAGACAAAGTTCAACGAGAGCACTCTTTCAACATGACATGTATTATGGAGGCAGTGGTCCATCATCACACCTTGACTGGCCATGATATTTGCTCACTAGTCATTTTAATAAAGCTCAGAGAGCTCTATAACTGAACCGTGTGACTGAAGAGATGGGTGAACACAGTGCAATTCAATTAAAGAATGTAGACTAACTAAAGATGACATCAAATGCCAAGATAATGTCTACTTGGTGGAAGAGGGGTCATGCCCCGTGGTTGGGGGGATGCACTGGTGAGCCAATACACTCAACAGTAATATATAGCACATAATCCAGACTAATATCTACAGATCTTCTTTTGTGTCATACATCACTGTTTAAACCATTATCAAAGTAGATATGTTTGCATATCACAAAAGAACTTCAATATGAATCACCATCTCCCTCCTCTAGTTCAGAAGATTTAGTGTAATGTAAAGTTTCAGGACAAAGAACCAATTCCCCAATCTGACTCCTGGTAATTATATCTATGCACGGACAGGCTTGTCTTATTTGGCTACGGTTCAAACGCAGAGGCAGTGAAAGGAAGTATTAACAAGAGATTTCATTAGTCTTTCCACCACTTAACTCCAAACTCATAAGAAAAAGTATTAAAGCAAGGTCTTTTGGATTAAGATGATTAATGTGTTAAATTAAATTCATAAAATCTGCTCAGCAGAGGTTGGACATGTAGTGTATCACTAAGGAACCTCAACTCTTTTCATTCTAAAAAGACATTTGCTTATGATCCAAGTTGGAATACAAAGACATGCACTACAAGTGTAGTTTCAACTGGCTTGTTAAATTCGTACTTTCTGCTTTTGGTGTCAATATTTTTGATTAACCCTGTCAAAGAAGATGATCTTATGACAAAATCAATAATCTACCTTTGGCATTTTCAGGGAACCAATGCTTTAGACACTGAAAGAGGGATGGCTCAAACTTAAAAACGGCCTTGGGGGAAATAAATGAGAATTCAGTTTCACATTCATGTATTTCTCAGACATCCATCTGAGAGGTTGGGCTTCTGAGAACATGGCATTTTACTCTATGTTATACTGTTGTTTTAACATGAAAATGTATATGTACAAAATAATACTGTTTATTCAGTTTAGTTACTTAAAAGCATAAAATAATAACTGACACAATGCATTTGAAATTTAAAATGAATGCAGACTGATGATCTACTATCATTTCCATGCACTGGTCTTTCTCCACTACATTTTATGGACTTGTCCCACCTTAACAATCAGTCTGAGGATTTACCACAGAGACTTAGGGATGCTTTAGAGCTGACCAATACGAGCGCTCTGTCAGTCCCTGCTCAGCCAATCAGAGCCTCTGGCCCTGCTCAGCCAATCAGAGCCTCTGTCACTGCTCAGCCAGTCAGAGCCTCTGGCCCTGCTCAGCCAATCAGAGCCTCTGGCCCTGCTCAGCCAATCAGAGCCTCTGTCACTGCTCAGCCAGTCAGAGCCTCTGTCCCTGCTCAGCCAATCAGAGCCTCTGGCCCTGCTCAGCCAATCAGAGCCTCTGGCCATGCTCAGCCAATCAGAGCCTCTGGCCCTGCTCAGCCAATCAGAGCCTCTGGCGGTGTCCTTGACGGCGTTGTGTGGCGGCTCTGCCTCCGTGGACGTTCATATTTGTGTCTCCGTTGATGATCTGCTCATCTCATTTATTATCTCTTTGAGATGCTCTCAAGGTCAGGGGGCGGGGGATTTAATCACGCAGGCGGTATATTAAGTGGCACATTTAAAAATGCTGAATCTGAGTAATTAATTTTTTGGACGGTTGTCCCAGAGGAGCTTCTCGCTCCCCACCCTCTGCCCTGCCCACCCACAACCCAGCCCTCCTCTCCTCTCCTCTCCTCTCCTCTCCTCTCCTCTCCTCTCCTCTCCTCTCCTCTCCTCTCCTCTCCTCTCCTCTCCTCTCCTCTCCTCTCCTCTCCTCTCCTCTCCTCTCCTCTCCTCTCCTCTCTCCTCCTCTCCCCTCCTCTCTCCTCCTCTCCTCTCCCCTCCCCTCCTCTCCTCCCCCCCCCCACCCCCAGCCCTCCCTGCACATCAGTGTGTCTGGACTCTGGACATCCATCAGGCCCTGTGTAGCTGACAGCTGTCTTTTAGCATTAAACAGCAGTGTTATTCTTGTTTTCTATGGGAGATTCTCTATGCAACGCTTGCTGGTTTGTGATTTGGACCTGTCTATCCTACGGTGTTACTAACCTTTGTTGTAAAATCTAATAAGAGGTTTATGCCTAAACCCTTTACATCGAAGACATTCACCTTCTATTTGATGTCCTACGATGTTGGACTATAGAAGCCACTGATCTGTCCCAGCAGACAGAGGACATCCCCATACTGGACACCATTACTGAACACAAGGCCTTGGCTGGCCACTTACTGTTGACTTTGTAGCAGGTTGAGGTTGTTAAGCTAAATTGATCTCCCCTGCAGTGTCTCCCATCGAGCACTCAGGAAGCTTGTAATGTTTAATGAGCTATTTGTCATTAGATTTGCTGTAATTCGCTGGTTTAACGTCAGGCAAAAAGTTTCATTTTCAATGAGGTCATTAGAAAGGGGCAATTAATTAGGGTTTGCTTACCCTTCCATGCAGATATGTCAACTCAAGTTAAAGCTTTGGGTGAACTGACCTCACGGGAAATCAATTGGGGGATAATAAGTATTTGGACATTTGCGGCAATTTAGAAATTGAATGTTGAAATGGTATAATTGTTTCATACAACTTAAAGGGGAACGCTGCTGTCCGTGCAGTAGTAAGCTAGCTCCTTTTTCCTCTGTGCCAAACCCCCTTTATAATGGAGGTCTATGGGCCTCTGCTAAAAACTATGATAAACATGCATTTTCAAGGCAGGAAGCGCCAGGAAGCCCCTTACCGGTCTCAGTAGAATGTTGTCTTGTGAAATGAATCTCCATCCCCATGTGTTGACGTGTTAGGCATGGGGCTAGGAGGATGTTATCAATCGTCTTGTGCTCCTGCAACGTGCGGCGGAAGTTTACACTGTGAAAGGTATGGTGTAGTGCGTTCGGCTAGATAGTTCTGGCTCAAATGGACCTTTTGTTTCAATATTCGGTTTGAGAATGAAGAGGGTAACCCAATTTAACCTCCCTGCAGCCTGACATGACCTGCCTTGAACGAGATTAACCAATCCTACTTTGCTTCTTTAATCAAACCATTGTTTTCTAATCTTCTCACACACAGTAATATACTGTTAAGAGCCAAGATCAGAGGAGCAACCGTCTCACGCACAAACACGTCTAGTCCCAGAGCCACAAGCAGGAAACCAGGGGATTGGAAAGTGCTTCTGTCTGCATGCATAATTCCTCCAATTAGTATGACAACAGGCATGCAGCAGCGCAACTCTCAGAGAAAAACAGCATAGTATTTGTGGCTCCCCTCTCATCCCTCTCATTATGAAAGACAACTAGAATGAATGGGGAAATGTATTTCTCTCTCGTGTCCCAGCTGAATGGCAGTCATTGGGCGGGTATTCTCCGTGCTAACAGCAACACTCATCAACTCCAAACGGCTCAAAAGCAGATAGATTCTGTAGGTTGAGAGTAATCCAATTATGTCCACCTCTTGACATTTGGTTGATTTTACTGATCGCAAGATCGACCAGAAGACGACCAATTTTATTAAACAACTAGGCCTATACATGATTTCACGCACGCATGTTTATCACCTCTGCTGCCATCCTAGGGGGAATGTGTATATCAAACATATATCAAACATATTCTGTTCATTAGGCATTTTGACCTTTCTTTATTCCTACAGTAAACTAGAATGCTAATGGGAGGCTATCTGTACTGTAGCTAGCTAGCAGCATTGTAGGCCATCCCCTGGTGTGGGGTTGACAGGAGCGTATCCTGCCACATGGAACTACTTTTTACCGGCACAGTGCAGAACCGCTTATCCAAACAACTTCACAGGCAACACTGCACATCCTAGGGTCCTGAGTTATACACCTGCCAAATGTCAACTCCATACATTGGCCGATACTCAAGATAATCATGCCGGAAGGATGGAGATGGTCTCTGCCATTTAAGGTAGAATGGCTGTGCTCCAACAATTGCGACAAATGTCTATAAAGACTATTGAAGTCACGTCAACCATGTTTTGGGATTCTCCAAAGTGCCTGTATTGCAGTCACAAACATCTGCATCCTTCTGTCCCCCATGTGTTTGGGCATGCCATGGGTAGGATTCCAGGGACTTACACCATTTGAACCATAAATCATTGGTGTGGGTCGACATTGTATTTACTCTCTGGGAGTGAGTTTAACCAACAACCCACCTGGGACTAAGTTTCCCTTAGTTCACTCACCCACCTAAACTCACTCCACATCCACAGGGCATCCGGATCACGGCACTAGTGTAACCCATACGTTTCAGCATGCCCTGGGTGGGATTCAAACCCGGGTCTCCTGCTGGACTAACACCGTTTTAACCAGCTACGCCGATGGAAAGCTCTTCATCTGTGCGGGTGGACAGTATTTATACTGGGGGAGTGAGTTAAACACTCCCTATCCACCTGGGACTCACGAGGACTCGGTTCACTCAGTTACACTTCTAATGCACTTTATTTCCAGGAAGTGCACAAAATAAATGTTCAAAATCTTGGTGTGCCCCTTTGAGCACTAGACTTTAATCTAAAAGGGATTCTTGTCATTCTTGTTGACAGCTCATGTGTGATCAGTAAAGATGTGCATCCTGCAGTGCTGTCCTGACACAGGAAGGCCTGAGTCTCCGTCTCAAACACTGACATCCTTCTGTGTGCTACGATCATGCAAACAATCACAGCCAAATTGATTTAACCTTCAGTCAAGCGCTCAACCAGCCTGAAGTTATTGATAGCCCATCAGAGATGATCAAGATGGAGAGACCAAATGAAGGGGCCCATTTGTACCATGGAGCCATCACGCTAGTAACAGGACTTGAAAGGTTGCGTCCGCCGAGCTAGCTAGCATGGTCAAGAGCTCAGCTGCAGGCAGGGGAATAAAAGTGTTAAGTCACTGCTAGCCTGCCATCAGTCACAGGGGTAATGATCTCTGACTGGACTGGGTTATATGTCAGCAAATATCCGTCTGTCAGGCGGCAGGGCGGAGCCTCAAGCCCCGCTGCAGCGCTGCTAACAGGACCTATATGGGTGATGTATGGGGCTCGTAGTATAGGGCTCGTAGTATGGGGCTCGTAGTATGGGGCTCGTAGTATAGGGCTCGTAGTATGGGGCTAGTAGTATGGGGCTCGTAGTATAGAGCTCGTAGTATGGGGCTCGTAGTATGGGGCTCGTAGTATGGGGCTCGTAGTATGGGGCTTGTAGTATAGGGCTCGTAGTATGGGGCTCGTAGTATGGGGCTCGTAGTATAGAGCTCGTAGTATGGGGCTCGTAGTATGGGGCTCGTAGTATAGAGCTCGTAGTATGGGGCTCGTAGTATGGGGCTCGTAGTATGGGGCTCGTAGTATGGGGCTCGTAGTATGGGGCTCGTAGTATGGGGCTCGTAGTATAGGGCTCGTAGTATGGGGCTCGTAGTATGGGGCTCGTAGTATAGAGCTCGTAGTATGGGGCTCGTAGTATGGGGCTCGTAGTATAGAGCTCGTAGTATGGGGCTCGTAGTATGGGGCTCGTAGTATAGAGCTCGTAGTATGGGGCTCGTAGTATGGGGCTCGTAGTATGGGGCTCGTAGTATAGAGCTCGTAGTATGGGGCTCGTAGTATAGAGCTCGTAGTATAGGGCTCGTAGTATGGGGCTAGTAGTATGGGGCTAGTAGTATGGGGCTCGTAGTATAGAGCTCGTAGTATGGGGCTCGTAGTATAGAGCTCGTAGTATAGAGCTCGTAGTATGGGGCTCGTAGTATGGGGCTCGTAGTATAGAGCTCGTAGTATAGGGCTCGTAGTATGGGGCTCGTAGTATGGGGCTCGTAGTATGGGGCTCTACTTATGGTGTTGATGACAGATTTGGGATAGTTGAGAATTATTAGGAAATTCTTTATTTTAAAGATATTTCTTTAGCCTACTATCTAAAAATATACTTTAATGTATGTCTAATTTCTTAGACAACGTTAATAATTGAACATTAGAAAACTACATTTCATGGTACTAAAATAATACAATCCCTCTAGTTGTCTTCAATTTCACAGTATGATAATGAACTCATTCAGTATGCATATCCAATTCTCAGAGGCATTGAGGAATTAATTGTTCTCATTGACTCAAGTAATTATTTGTTTGCAGATGTAATTTGCGGATTACGAAAGTGTGGCAGAATGTTGTTGATGTAGAATGATCACCATGAGTCCCAAACACTCAGGTTCTGTTACAGTGGGTAAGATTGTGTGGGAAGGACAATCTAATTCTTACACATAGATGGCCTTCTGCTTAGCACCACATGGAAAAAAACTGCTTTTGGCAGGTTGCAACTGGAGAAAATCCCTTAGTGTGACTAGATAGATAGATAAAATAGATAGATAGATAGATAGATAGATAGATAGATAGATAGATGGATAGATAGATAGATAGATAGATAGATAGATAGATAGATAGATAGATAGATAGATAGATAGATAGATAGATAGATAGATAGATAGATAGATAGATAGATAGGCCTAATGGTGGTAAGCAGAACACTTGAGAGGCCACATACTGAGAAGTGCACTTTTTGTGAAACGTGTCATTATTTATAATATTGTTTTCTATGTTTCCTCACCCTTTACTGTTTAATATCCTCTTAAATGTAGATTTAACATTGCACTATATTTCAGTGTTAAGTTTCATCTCATCCTGTGTTCCTTTTAGGCTCATTAGTAATAATTTAAATGTGCCATAATCCAGATCCAGCTTGGGATGTAGCGTTTGAATTAATTGTCAAACCCAGTTATTTTCCAGGAAGAAAAACATTTGCAGCTTGCTTTTGAAATAAACTGAGAAAAAACACTACTGCCAGCGCCAAATCAAAGTACTTGCCATGATGTGATTGTATCTGCCATTGCAAAGACTAGGTAGTGGCCACTGCTGATTGTAGCATTAGGATCAGAGAATACCCAATATCATCCAAGAATAATTTCAACGTCCACAAAGACTGCATTACTGTTTCCATGATAAGCATACCATCCAAAAACCAAGACAACAGTTAGTTGTGTCTAATAATTGTTAATCTAACAACCATGTCCTGATTTCTGAGAACTGGAAATTTGAAAATGGTCCTTTCTCAAAATAGGCAAATATTTAATTTGCCTTAGTGTATTTGCGAATTGCAGAAAAGACAGACAATTCGGATGGTGTGTTTGAGGAGGCGCTTCCGGGACGCAAGAGAACTCTACTTGAAATATCTGAGGATTAAACCTTACTTAACAAGGCCCTGCGATCTCAGCGAGGAAACAGAGACATTAATTGGTGCCATTACCAAAAGTTAGTTGGTTGGATCAATCAAATAAACTGGCTAACTGATGAGACAGGGTGGAGCTGATTTAAACCCCATCAGATTGATTGCCGTTGCAAGAACATTTCAAATATCCTCTCAATAGAATCGTTTACACACACGAGCCAACAGCTGAACTTGTGTAATAGCTTGAAAAAAAATTGTTCAACAAAAGTGTGCTGCAAAGTAAATGTTGCATTTCTAAGTGGAGCATAGGGAAACACGTAGACTATGTGGTTCATACCGTTGATAAACCAGCTCTGCGTCCATGCTTTTTGATTTCTTATGTAATTCAGGTTGACAGAGTAATCAAGTGTAGGAAGCAGTTCCCATTTCCTGCATGTTTTCTCTATTTGTCATAATTTACTTCTATGCACTTCCTATATTAACAGATAAAACTGTAAGGAGATATAATAAGTTAAACGAACGCAATTACTTTTACCCTAAGAACCTGAATTCATAGATCAATTTTAATAGTTTCGGTTTATGTTGAGCCAACAGTCCCTCACTATGTCCAAATAATTGCATTCCTCGCTCTTACATATTTACAACGGCATTTCTTTTATTTGCATTCTTTTTAAAAATGAGAGAGGCACATACGTGTCACTTTGAATCTACTCTAAATAGATATTTTCATTACCAAACAACTATTTATAACGTTGAAATGTAGTAAGTAGCTAGGAAAATTCTACTCTAACAATGATTTATCGGGCTCTTTGCACATATAAATGCTTATTCAAGCATCTATGGGCATGGGCATTTTTCAGGCTTTGACATCACTAATGAATAAGTCTGTTCTGCAAGCAGCAGCCTTGACACTGTCTTATGCTGTGATCAAAAGAAACTGATGAACAAAGTTGAATGTTACTTCCATGCATCTTCTCATTAGTAGTATGACAGCTGTACAATTCTTTATTGATTAATGTAAAGGATTATAGTTGTCTTATGTCAAAAAATGGGACAAAGCAGAACGTCATTTGTCTCTATAAGTGGTGTTGTTGTTATCATATTCAAAAGAGAATCCTTAGAAATGTAAAAATGTTGATAGAGGGCATGGAAATATACTTTATGTTAATCTGATAAGCATGCTCTCTAATTGGCTATCTGGACATCTTTTCCATTGGGTGTGAGTTGTGGGCATTCTGGGTTGATGTTTCTAATCGTCTACTCCCACCTAGTGGCACAAAGAATACCCTGTCATAGCCTACATTTTCTGTTTAGCGTTACAAATCCAATCTGCTGTGTTTGTCCCTTCTGGGTCTCTGTAGCTTGGAGAGCCACCGTTCTGTTTCAGTCGGAAATCACGAGAAGGTGGGAAACTGACTGAACATTGAGCCAGCTAGCGATCATACCGACCCAGCGAGTGGTTCGGGAGGAAGTTGTGCGTCTGCACGGTAGTTTGCTAGTGATCGGTGTGTCACCACCATGGCTTATCAGCTGTACAGAAACACCACGCTGGGAAACAGTCTGCAGGAGAGCCTGGATGAGCTGATCCAGGTAAGGACACGCTAGCACTGGGCTAATCTAGTTTAGCTACTAGAGAGCCTTTCCACTGCGTCCAATTGCCTATCTAGACCAACTAATCCAAAGGTTTATCGATATTCTGTCTTATTAACGATAACAATACTGCCTAACTTGCCTTAGCTTGTATCCCAGACCATCCACCGTCTCGCTAGCTAGTGGAGCTACACTGGGCCGCCCCGCGGTGCACCGGGGTGGAGTCGCATCGTGTCCTACCATGATCACTCAGCAAACGAGATAAACGGAGCTCAAATCCTCTTGCTCGTGTCTATAATAATAATAACCACAATCATAATAATAATCATAGTTATCGTCTGCCTCCGTCATAAGGAAATTCAAGGTTTCAAAATTAAAATCCTATTTCCCCGTAGTACGCATGCGTTTGAAGCGTTCAGAAGAAATAGCATATTTGCGCGCATCTTGGAGATCAGTCTGAACACCCTGAACCAGTCTGAACACCCTGAACCAGTCTGAACACCCTGAACCAGTCTGAACACCCTGAACCAGTCTGAACACCCTGAACCAGTCTGAACACCCTGAACCAGTCTGAACACCCTGAACCAGTCTGAACACCCTGAACCAGTCAACACCCTGAACCAGTCTGAACACCCTGAACCAGTCTGAACACCCTGAACCAGTCTGAACACCCTGAACCAGTCTGAACACCCTGAACCAGTCTGAACACCCTGAACCAGTCTGAACACCAGTGATGGGGAACGAAGCTTTCCGATGCATTGACTCATTCCACACAACTGGGTCAGAAAAAGGGCCGATCTGTCTATGCAGTCGATATAATGACATCTGCTGGTCAATTCTTGGTATGGCGGCTGTATGAGAGTGATTGATAAGTCAGTCCTCGAAGTTAGCCCACCATCATCTGGGAGCTGTTGTTAAATAAAAGTTCTGTGACAAAGTGTCGATGTGTATGTGTAAAAAAAAAATCTAATAAATGCTCATAAATCATTTGGTGTCTCCAATATAGGCTTGTATGTATTTATGACCGTCAATGTGTGTGACGTTAATATGATTGGCATTAATATTGAGAAATAAATGTAAATGTTGTCTTGTCTACATTTTTCAACATTGCATACAGTAGGCAGGGGCACCTTCATTTGCCCACACTGGGTTCGATCCCAGGTCCTTGGATCTTCGAACAGACACGTTAGCCAGCTACGCCACTGAACAAGAGCTAGCTTCGAACAGACACGTTAGCCAGCTACGCCACTGAACAAGAGCTAGCCATTCAATGGCGCTTGGGCGGTATTTACTGATGACTGAGTTCAATCAATTCAACTCATGTGCTTGTGTAAACAAGAAACGTGATTGTGAGAGAGACGAAGTGTGGGAGGTACATGGTTGTCAAGTGGACAGTTGGGGCAAGTGAATTATTTTTATCCTCAAAATAATTTTCTCCACTGGTAGGATTTAGACGGCTCCTCTTCTTGCTGCCATTCTCCCCTTTGGTACAGGGTACTGCAGTGACGGGCGTTGCAGCATGTGAAGGTTTGTCTCTGCCAGCTGCTACAAGCGTGACATAGGAAGCTTTGTTCAGATGGTCACGTGTTTTTTGCCAAATTGAGCTAGGCATCAACACATTCGTATGGATGCATATTGCTTCAGAAGGTAGACACCGTGTTGTGACTACTGCGTTGAGCGTAACATCACTACTGAACACAAAAGGTTGAGTAGTGCTATTCTATATTGAATAATCACTTTTAACTATTTTAACCAAGCTAGCTAACTTTTCAGCAGGTGACTCCACCTTGGTCATGTAACGGGCCATTTTCAGTTTGACCAAAAACAAGTAGACCTGTTCCAAACTTGGCCACAGCTGAATGTACATAGCTGGCTTTCATTTCGTGGAGCATGATGCTCTGCTTGGGAATCTCAGTGCATATTAACAACTTGTGACATCAAGCAAACATTATTTAGGGCCACAAAATAGGGTTACCGCGGTTATCCCTGCGTTGTTGGTCAGTGTTCGGGCAGACACCGGTCATACACCGGTGCATTAAGCTACTTGCCCACCGTCACCACCGTTGTGTTGTTTATTAGAACCAATTTAGTTCATTTTCGTGTATCAGCACCCGCGTTCATCAAATAAAAAAACAACAATTTGTAAAATACCAATACTTAGTGAGGACTGACGCTACAATTTCAAAAGCGAAAGTGTGTTCTGGTCTCCTCTCTCTGCGTGTGCAGGCAGAGTGAGTGACGACACAGACCCCGTTTACACCTGGCGTTAAAATGTGTCTCGTATCCAGATTGTATCTAGATAATGATTTAGCCTGATTACATTTACACCTGGCATCAGTATGCGTTTCGAGTATTTTCAACCCGATCCGTTTGAGATCCGATCGACTCTGTCCAGCTGACAATCAAACATCACATCCTGATTGTGCTTGAATATTTTCGTCCGACCAAATTGAGAGTAGACACTTTTGTCTCGTCTGGACTCCAACCTTGACCAGGATCCATTTTAATGCTTTCTTGCTAGCTGCCATGGAAACCTGCTCCTTGCTGGTCTGGAACCGGCGTGTGCCAACGGCTACGTATTTCCGCCCACGTTGTTGATATGTGGATTAAAAACGAATTCCCATTTACACTTCTATTAAATGTAGTAGAAATGCGTGACCCTGACCACCTCCGGAGGTGGTTTGGCCGATCGGATCACAATCCGTCCTCAAAACGTTTTGGGCGCATTTAAACCTGTAAATTCTTCTTTCATGTGGTTTAGCACGATCAGATTGCAATCTGATCACCAAAATGATTGATCATTGAATGCGAGGTGTAAACGGGGTCACTTGAATGCGAGGTGTAAACGGGGTCACTCGAATGCGAGGTGTAAACGGGGTCACTTGAATGCGAGGTGTAAACGGGGTCACTTGAATGCGAGGTGTAAACGGGGTCACTTGAATGCGAGGTGTAAACGGGGTCACTTGAATGCGAGGTGTAAACGGGGTCACTTGAATGCGAGGTGTAAACGGGGTAGCTTGAATGCGAGGTGTAAACGGGGTCACTTGAATGCGAGGTGTAAACGGGGTCACTTGAATGCGAGGTGTAAACGGGGTCGCTTGAATGTGAGGTGTAAACGGGGTCACTTGAATGTGAGGTGTAAACGGGGTCACTTGAATGCGAGGTGTAAACGGGGTCACTTGAATGTGAGGTGTAAACGGGGTCACTTGAATGTGAGGTGTAAACGGGGTCACTTGAATGTGAGGTGTAAACGGGGTCACTTGAATGCGAGGTGTAAACGGGGTCACTTGAATGCGAGGTGTAAACGGGGTCACTTGAATGCGAGGTGTAAACGGGGTCACTTGAATGCGAGGTGTAAACGGGGTAGCTTGAATGCGAGGTGTAAACGGGGTAGCTTGAATGCGAGGTGTAAACGGGGTAGCTTGAATGCGAGGTGTAAACGGGGTCACTTGAATGCGAGGTGTAAACGGGGTCACTTGAATGCGAGGTGTAAACGGGGTCACTTGAATGCGAGGTGTAAACGGGGTCCCAGACGAGCGATGTCTCATTGCACTCATCACATGACGTGAGATTTCCTGAGCCCTGAGCTTTCTTTCATTTTCCTTCGCGAACTTTGGAAACTCTTTTAAACGTCACAGAAGCAGCTGTAAGTAGACCTACAAATGCTCTCATTGCCATGTCTGTTTGTTAATGCAGACCATTTTAGAAGCTCTTAAAAAACCCTTGAAATGTAACCAATCAAAGAGAGCATGGCGCTGCGGTCGGCGCAGAGCGGACGGTAGGCTGCGGTGTTACAGGCAATACCGGTGTTGTCAGCATCCCAACCACAAAACAGTATAACGTTTGACCACAGATCATGTCACTAATGAAACACCGTCCTGTGCTTCTCCGTTTCAGACCCAGCAGATTACTCCTCAGTTAGCGCTCCAAGTTCTCCTCCAGTTTGACAAAGCCATCAACACAGCGCTTGCTAATCGTGTTCGCAACAGGGTCAACTTTCGGGTGAGTTGTGCGTTCATGTAATTTAATGTAATTTATTGCTCTATAAATGTTCTTAGCTGGTAGACAAACATACTCCAGGAGCTTGCTCGATCGCCTCGTTGAGAGGGGTCAGGGAAGAATTTTTACAGCTCACTTTTCTGGCCCCCGGGTGATACTGGTTTTTGCTTCCCTCTGGAATATGTAGAGATGGGACATATGCCCACCTCCCTTGTTCTCTGTAAAGCGCATTGTGTTGCCTCTGTGTATGAAATGTGCTATACAAATAAAGCTTTGATTGATTGGTTGATTAATATACAGTCTAAACAACAAGGCTTTCATTCATACCTGAACATAATCTGCAAAGTCAAATCTTCCACCAGACTGGAAGTGTATAGGGGACTTACAGTATGGAGGTCCACTATACAGCAGTAATCCAGTTCTGATGAAAATGTAGACAGGTTGACATCCCTGGCCTGCTCTGCCCTGTCTGATCATCCCTGGCCTGCTCTGCCCTGTCTGATCATCCCTGGCCTGCTCTGCCCTGTCTGATCATCCCTGGCCTGCTCTGCCCTGTCTGATCATCCCTAGCCTGCTCTGCCCTGTCTGATCATCCCTGCTCTGCCCTGTCTGATCATCCCTGTCTGATCACCCCTGCTCTGCCCTGTCTGATCATCCCTGTCTGATCATCCCTGGCCTGCTCTGCCCTGTCTGATCATCCCTGGCCTGCTCTGCCCTGTCTGATCATCCCTGGCCTGCTCTGCCCTGTCTGATCATCCCTGGCCTGCTCTGCCCTGTCTGATCATCCCTGTCTGATCATCCCTGGCCTGCTCTGCCCTGTCTGATCATCCCTAGCCTGCTCTGCCCTGTCTGATCATCCCTGTCTGATCATCCCTGGCCTGCTCTGCCCTGTTTGATCATGAGAGGCTACCTGGTTGAGCTGCTGTCAGAGGATTAGCCCACCCCATGGTGTATGATCTGACTGACAGATATGTGATTGACGCTAGCTTGACTCTTTTTCCAAACGATATCCTGACACTCCCCAAAAGCACATGTACACATTTGGTCAGATTCTGTTGTTTTCATGACCACGAAAGCTACAGTTTAAAAAAGCTAGACCGTATTGACAACAAATCCCTTGAGTGATCCTTTGGACTCAAGGTTGGCTGGTTGTGTTTATGGCAGAATATTGACCTAACTCTTGAATCAAGCACACACAGCTGCTTCTCAGTCTATGACACATTTATTGAGTGGTTTTAGGCAGTTTGTCAGAATGATGCCAGACATTCAAAACGATGCAGGACTGAATCAAAAGTAAACAGCTGATTATGTAATGCGCTGCTGTATTGTACTTCTTGCACTGGAGTTCTTCTCAATGCTGTTCTTTGTCTCTCCTCTAGGGGTCACTAAACACTTACAGATTCTGTGACAATGTTTGGACGTTTGTTCTGAATGACGTGGAGTTCAGGGAGGTCACTGACCTGGTGAAGGTGGACAAAGTGAAAATAGTTGCCTGCGATGGGAAAAGTATGAGAGTTTTTACCTTTAAAACTAAAGTTGTGTTATTATTGCTTCTGAGTGATTGCAATGTCATTATTATAACAAATGTAGTGCAAAACGGAAGTCGTATTTTGTGTACTTTGGTCTATGATTTTTAGTAATAGAAATCAAATGTGTTGTATGTGAATGCTTTGTCTTGAAGTCACGTAGTACTAACTGTGTTTCCCCTCTCAGACACTGGCTCCAACGCTGCTGAGTGAAAGAAGAGGGCTTCATTGGTTCTGGTGTTACTGATGAAGAGGAGAAGAAGCCCATGTCACAGACAGGACTGTATATATAATTTATAACAGTAATTTCTGTAAAGAAGATGAATCCCTGTATATATAAGACCTTAATCAATGGGAATGATTGCTGAATGAATGGACCAGACAAAGGCCTTGGATATTGCATGACTTTTTTTTAATGAGTTTTCTTAGAACTGCCTTTTCAGTTTAGTTACTGTTGTTGAGCTTGATAAACTTTAATAAACTTTTATTTAAAAAATAAAAGGATGCTTAATTGTCAGTCTCTTGAGGGAATCGCTCACACAGGCTATACTGTCCCGGTAATAGTTGTCAGCTTATTTGAGATATACGCAAGTAGAGGTCTCTCCAGGTCAGCATCAACGGCTATGCAAACCAAACTGGACCCACTGAACAACTTGATCTGAATTTACCTTTTAGCCTGTATGAAGCTACAGTACATCTTACTCACCAGAACACTGTGCTGGCCAGTGCTGCGGTGCCTCATTCAGCCTCTGGGGGGCAGCCTACCGCCATACAGGGCAGAGTGGAGACACGGCCACCGATAAGACTCCTCAGTAGACTACTGCTTCTCCAGGGCCACCTTCACCAACTCCATCAACACTCCCTCTAGCAGAGCAGCTGTGAAATCGGGTCCCAGATCACTGAATGAGGTAGTGTGAAGAGAACTGGAGGTGGGGTAGAGAACTGGAGGTGGGGTAGAGAACAGATGAGTGAGGTGAGAAGAGTGAATCAGACGAGGGTGAGTCTATTTACTAGATCTGTATTGCATTCACTGTATTATACGATGTAGTACTTCAGGATCCAAATGGTGACCCTAGGTCAGCTTTTTCCCAGCCCCTTCAAAATAAAAAATAAAAAAAGCATTGAGCTAAAGCTGTACCCCTCTACCACCCACACGCTGAAAGCATCTGTCCCGTACAGTACAAAGCCCCTGAGGTCAAGTAGAGAACACCTAAAAGCTTGTAGATTTTAATCACTAAGGAAGCCAGATTTATCACTAAAACATGCCAACTAAATGTTCGAATTAAAAATGTTTCACTAAGCCTAAAACATTGGTAGCCTATTAAAGTGAAACCAACGTGGTTTAGCTGTAGGCCTATAGGTAAAGAGCACTAGGCCATGTGATCTGTGGGTATATGTGCCGTGGAAAGTTCAGCCACATTGGTTCATGGATAGTTTACCCCGTTTGCCACAGTGTGTTTTGGGAGTGTTATTGACGAAAGTATATTAATATAGGCCTACTGGTGTAGCTTTTTATAAACAGAGATAATCATTTTACCGGTTGTCTGAAGTGTGTCCAATTGTGGCAGACTAGGCTTGACTATATGTAAAAAGGGAGATAGAGGCTAAAGGCTATCGAAATCGGGTTTGGAAAACATGAAACTGGGGAAATTGTTTTTCTGTTGAAGGATGTCTTTCTGTCTCTTATGTTATTGAAGCAGGACAATAAATCCTTGATTTCCTCAAGAGGCCAACAGAATATTTCTAACAGGAAAGCTCCATTACTTGGGAGGCTGTCTTTCCCATTCCTATCCAGTCCTACGGCATAGATAGCCCCCATCTCAGGTGGACCCATCCGAGGCCCCTGTCTCTGGCTCATTATCAGGTCCGAGCGGATCTGTGTCATCATGAATGAGACACTCGAAAACACATGACGGCATCGTCTCTCTCATCAGTGACCTGAGCACCAGCGCCTCCCCCGGGCTGAACCCAGCACAGCGATACCATGTAGCCGTTCAACCACCAACGCCATTTTTGCGGCCATAAACCGCTTCAAGGGAAAAAAAAACCGGGCATCAAACAATGCGTACGTTGCATCGTGTACTCCGGGAGTCATATTTGGGGTCCAGCCACTGGGAGGGAATTGTGAATGGCCTCGACGGGAGGGTGCTGCTGTCCCCCTGACGTCATGCTGTGACTGTGCTTCTGGTGCAGCAGGCGGAGGAGGCATGAGGATGGCACACAGGCGGGCGGGCATGTTGAGACCAGAAGGAAAATAAGACACAAGCGATCCAGAAACGGTAAGCGTGTGCCTGTGTTCATGTGTGGTCTGGGTATGGTGCATATTGTAATGTGCATATTGTAATGTGATCTCTCAGTCCCTGGGACGCTAGACAGGTGCACCGGGGACCCGCTCTGTTCCCATGGACCAGGCTGAGAACACGGCTAGAGTGAGGGATGTCCAGAACCGTGTTCATAATTACAGTAGTAGGACTGATGTCTGACCCGTTTGATTTTGGTTATATAGTAGACTAGATATGACTATGTCGTTGTGTTGGTACACCAATTGCTTTAAGAGGGGCCTTTAATGTTGGTAGCCTATACAGCTAGTGGATAGCCTTTAGTAGGCTAGTAGGCTGTAATAGTAGGCTACAAAGACGCATACAGCCTACAGGCACGCACATGAACGTAGGGCTGAGCATGGACTATAGTCTACATAGCCTAGCAGGTGGAAATAGACCATACATCCAGAAAGCAAAACAAAGCTATTGTAATGCCTTCCTTGTTGTTAGCCTATCATGTATAATTTGGGGCCAAGTTGTAGGCTACACAGATTTATAGGCCACCTTTACAACCGGTCATCTTTGCTAATATAAGGAATTTTAGTATTGCCTCGGCCTACTTAGGCAGGCACTAGGCACTAGTTCAGGTCATTTTTGCATTTGCATTACAATAACCTGCTTGTGTGGAGATCATCCATGATGTATTGACTGTTGGTATAAAATTGAAGTCTTATTACTGCTTTCATGCAGAGTTTTCACATTGAATATGTTAAATGTGATAGCGATAGCTAGCCTACCACACAGCTTATATCGCACAGTTTGTGTCAAATGTGTTTTTTGGTTGCTGCATGGCGGTGTCTGTGTGTGCGTCAATATTTTGCCCTGTAGTGTTTACATTAGGTTGATGTTCTCCCCAACATTACACTGGCAGGTCTGTACATTATAGCCCAGATGCCATCATTATGAATTAGGCTATTGGTCACAATCTGTGGGGGGCGTTTTCTCACAGGCATATTGGCCTACCGACCCTCACTGTAGACTATCTGGAGAGATCCAGCTCATTGAATATGATGTAATGATGTAAGGACAAACAATAGTCTGTACATGACCAATATCTTCATATCCATAGAGAGGGGATCTGTTAGAAAGGTTGGGCCCTATGAAAGAATAGTGGGCCCCACAAACCCATAACTTATAATAATAATACGAATACTATTAATAATTATAACATGAATACCCTCACAGCGTCGCTGCCTGCAAATCTGATAACTGGCGAAATTGGAGGCCAGTATCCAGTCCTGGTTTATCTAGACCAGAGTAATATCCAGTCCTGCTTTATATAGACCAGAGTAATATCCAGTCCTGGTTTATCTAGACCAGAGTAATATCCAGTCCTGGTTTATATAGACCAGAGTAATATCCAGTCCTGGTTTATCTAGACCAGAGTAATATCCAGTCCTGGTTTATATAGACCAGAGTAATATCCAGTCCTGGTTTATATAGACCAGAGTAATATCCAGGCCTGGTTTATATAGACCAGAGTAATATCCAGTCCTGGTTTATATAGACCAGAGTAATATCCAGTCCTGGTTTATCTAGGCCAGAGTAATATCCAGTCCTGGTTTATCTAGACCAGAGTAATATCCAGTCCTGGTTTATATAGACCAGAGTAATATCCAGGCCTGGTTTATCTAGACCAGAGTAATATCCAGTCCTGGTTTATATAGACCAGAGTAATATCCAGGCCTGGTTTATATAGACCAGAGTAATATCCAGTCCTGGTTTATAAAGGACATAGTCATTTGGAAGTATCACAATTCTCCATTGATTGTTTCATCCTGATTGTGAGCTTGTGGTCGGGATTCCACCTATTTAGATATAGGCCAAGTCCCAGCTGCAGGCCAGATCAGGAATCAAGTCCCAGCTGCAGGCCAGATCAGGAATCAAGTCCCAGCTGCATGCCTGGTCAGGAATCAAGTCCCAGCTGCATGCCAGGTCAGGAATCAAGTCCCAGCTGCAGGCCTGGTCAGGAATCAAGTCCCAGCTGCATGCCTGGTCAGGAATCAAGTCCCAGCTGCAGGCCAGATCAGGAATCAAGTCCCAGCTGCAGGCCAGATCAGGAATCAAGTCCCAGCTGCAGGCCAGATCAGGAATCAAGTCCCAGCTGCATGCCTGGTCAGGAATCAAGAGGTTTCCTTCCCTCTGGGTTTGGATAGAGAAAAGATTTTGCAGATGTTATTGTCTTTTCTGATTTCTCTGTTTCTTTATGGTTAACCGTAAAATACTTAATCTTATCTTGTGACTGTGTGCTGTTAGGCTGACATATGGATATTAAGTGCCATGTGTGTCATAGTGAACTGGAAGAAGCGCTAATGTCTGATACGCCGACAGGATCTTCTGATTTCAGTGCAGAGTAGTACATGGGCAACCTCAGAAATGCAGGCTCAAACAGAGCAGATAGCAGATCTTTATAGATAAGTGTACAAACCTGATCTAATGGTTCCTGCCACCAGCTTGGCTTCCATGTCTGCCTGTGATAGGCTACAGCAGCACTCACATACTGTACCATCCTCATTTCATCTTCTAACATTTTATTCACCTGTTATGTGGTTATGATCGTGGTGGGACGTAGAGCAGGTGTATACGTGCGTGACTGGGCACACTTCAGACCCAGGGAACAAGGCACTCAAGCAGCGTGAGTGTGCTACTCCTGGGCTGGGTTTGGTCTGAGCTGCTGGGTGAGTGTGCTTCTCCTGGGCTGGGTTTGGTCTGAGCTGCTGGGTGAGTGTGCTACTCCTGGGCTGGGTTTGGTCTGAGCTGCTGGGTGAGTGTGCTACTCCTGGGCTGGGTTTGGTCTGAGCTGCTGGGTGAGTGTGCTACTCCTGGGCTGGGTTTGGTCTGAGCTGCTGGGTGAGTGTGCTACTCCTGGGCTGGGTTTGGTCTGAGCTGCTGGGTGAGTGTGCTACTCCTGGGCTGGGTTTGGTCTGAGCTGCTGGGTGAGTGTGCTACTCCTGGGCTGGGTTTGGTCTGAGCTGCTGGGTGAGTGTGCTACTCCTGGGCTGGGTTTGGTCTGAGCTGCTGGGTGAGTGTGCTACTCCTGGGCTGGGTTTGGTCTGAGCTGCTGGGTGAGTGTGCTACTCCTGGGCTGGGTTTGGTCTGAGCTGCTGGGTGAGTGTGCTACTCCTGGGCTGGGTTTGGTCTGAGCTGCTGGGTGAGTGTGCTACTCCTGGGCTGGGTTTGGTCTGAGCTGCTGTGCTGTTGACATGTAGGCCCCAAGAACACTGTTTGGCCTCTGATCAGACATCACAGTGAATTCTAGCTCTGTTGCTCCTAGTTCCACAAAAAGACCCACCGGAAAGACATTGTGGCTTTTCAGTCTGGCTGTGTGTTGGCCACGGTTCAACACCAAATTCTGGAGCACTTGTGAATGGCAGTAGAGAAGGCGTCCAAAGGCTCTGCCACACGGTCCAGAAAAATAACATCTGGTTCTGTTGCCTCCTCGTGGGAAAGTGCAAACCAAAACAACTTGAGTAGCAAAGTGAGCGGGGAGCTTTGCTCTGTCTGGAATCTGTGTGCTTCCACATGGAGGTGACTAAGTTAGATTAATAGAAGTATTGAGTGACATTAAGTGCAAAAATGTGTTATTTCCTCAGTCTCCTATAGTTTTTATATTGAAACAAATGATGAGTTGGAACATTAATGATACTCATTTTCTAAGAGGACTGATTTAGAACAAATGTTTATGATGCAGAATGTCGATTCACACATTTCATGTTGTTGTATGTATGATACCTGGTGTTGACGTCAGACCATATTACTGCCCAGATACATTCCAGGGGCCTCATTTATCAAAGAGCGTGTAAATTCAGGTGTAAAAGAGGGCGTACGACGAAAACGCGGAAAATGCACAATGTAGCGTACGACGAGAATATTTACACGCTTTTCGGATCTATCAAAAATGTCGTATGCCCTTTTCTGCACGGTAAATCCGAGACGGGCGGGGAAGAGAGCGTACGCGCACGCGCCCCGTGTTCCGCCCTCTCCACGCCCAAATTCAACCATATATGGTCAAAACTATGACAGCGAACAACGGGGATTCCCCGGAAGGAACCGACATAATGTGGAGCATTAGGACAGACGAGACGTTTATGGAAAAACGCGGAAAGAAGAGAAACTTTTCGGAGACGGAGGTGCATGTGCTTGTTGGTGAGGTCCACGCGAGGAAAGAAAATCATCTTCGGAAGGTAAGCTATTTGTACGAGCCTACATTTGAAAGTGTTGGAAAGCAAACATTCCACACATTCTGTGGTAGGCTATGATTGATTCAGGACCAAAAACAGGGAACGATAACACAGATGACCACTTCATAATGTTAGACCACATTATTAAGACTCTCATCTAAATCACCCGGTAAATCACACTTAAGCATTTATTTGGCTGCCAACAGAAAAACATATCAAATGAATATGGCTGCACAATGAAATGTTTAATGCATAATCAAGTTCACAGACAAACTCAAAGAAAATGATTGAAATTGTTTCTCCAGACTCTGACGTGGGGTCGGACTCAGAGGAGGGGGAGTCTGCAGTGGTCCTTGACCTGACGGTCATGCCCCCGCGAGTTGTAGCCTCCAGCGCCACGACCTCCACCTTCTTATCAGCTTTGAATATATATCTTGGCAAACATAACACGGGATGATGTACAAGGAGGGGACAGATACCTAGTGAAAGTACTATTGGTTGCTAGTAAAAAGACAATAACGAGGGCTTGGTATAAGGTGGAACGCCCAACCAAGGAGCAGTGGCTGGGTGTTGTGGAGGAGATGTATGTTAGGGAGAGGTTCACGCATGCATTGAGGATGCAGGAAGGAAAGTTTGAAGGGAGATGGGAAAAATGGATGGATTATAGAAGGAAGTGTGATGATACCACTAATATTAAAATTGTCATATTTGAGTAAGAAAAAAAAGCTGCATGGATGGATGTACCCATAAGCTGTTATTGTAGGTTTTTATGTTTTATTGTATTGTCGTTGTATGGATGGAAAATGCTAATAAAGATTAAAAGTAAATAAGACAAAGAATATGTATCTTGGTTATGGACACACCAACAAGCCAGCCGTCACGCGCAGCGCCTGCCTCCAGTCTAGCCCCTACCCTGCTGTGCGCCAGGATGAATGAGTCATGCGTGGAGCCAGGCCACGGTGCCACTACACTTGTGATGAGCATGTCACATATGATTTGGGTATTTCTAGTGTGCACATTTTAGC
This sequence comes from Borostomias antarcticus, assembly GCF_949987555.1. NCBI lineage: Eukaryota > Metazoa > Chordata > Actinopteri > Stomiiformes > Stomiidae > Borostomias > Borostomias antarcticus. The sequence continues at coordinate 5,030,843 of NC_140237.1, forward strand.
GATTCACATAGACGTATTCATTCACTGATGGTGCCCTTATGTGGGTGCAGTCGCCATCGCCGTCACCTCTTTGGAGTTCTATCTCGCCCAGTAGGCCGAGTAGCGCCGGATTCATTTAGGCTCGCATTACGCACAGGAGGACTGTCATTTATATGCTTACCAAAGAGCAAACAGGTCCACATGATCACATATTAATGACAATCTCATTGGTCAATTATTGCCGTTTGATGGAGTGCCTGCATTAGGTGTGTGACATATAGCGCGGAAAGGTTTTGGACAGCGCATAGGTTCAGTTTGGGGAACAAATCCATATCGGACCATGAATGAGCCGGTTAGAGGACACGTCTAATCTTGCATTGCGATATATGTTGGTGCTGAATTGGGCTATTAGCCTACATGATTGTGCGTTCATGAACTGTCGCTCTTATTCTCTCCGTCAAACATAGTAATTCACCGACGCACCACCTGCGTCGCCAGTTCCCCCTGTGTTCAAGAAGGGCGTAGAACACCGTGTAAATCGGTACGCCAACTGGAGAGGTGTCCTACAAAAGCGCGGAGAAAGGCGACTAAATTTTCGCCCTTACGGCTTGATAAATCGCAATGTGGGGGGGGCAAATGGCGTACGCCTGAACTCGCGAAAAAGACCGTGTAAAAGAAGGCGTACCTCAATGATAAATGAGGCCCCAGGTTGAGGCAGTCGAACTAAATCTCTCATTTCTTACAACCTCTTACAACAGTTTGTTCCTGAAATAAATCCAATTTTACAGACTTACAACAAAGTCATGACATTGACAGACAATATACATTTATGTAAAACTACAGTCAAAGAGTTAAAACAAGTCCTCTTAATCCAAACTGACTATAATAATAGTATAATAAATACTGCTGACTGGCAAGAAAATGATCACCCTTTCTGTGGCTTTATTTTACATTTTTCAATTGTGATCTTCAAATTGTTAGATGACTGTCTACTACATGTTAGGACTAGCAAAGCTGCAGAGCATCTCCATGAAGAGTGCTCTCCCTAGGTCACCCGCATGTTCCTCCCAACCTCCTTAATCTATTTAAGGTTGTGATTCATCTGAAGGGTTTGACAGCCCTACTTGAAGACCTGTGGTCTCTCAGATTCAAATCTCATCAGATTGTGTAAACCAGTTCCATGACATCATCATCTTAAGTCAATTTACGGGAAGGACTAGCCGTGATTAAAGGAGATGGCGTTATCAAATATTAGGAAGGCTTTCTCTCAGAGAATCATACTTTTTATTCAACCTAATGCTGTCTATCTGAGGTGTGCCTTGAATCTGAGTTCCACTGTTATTTGCCTCTATTACACAGTTAGGGCTAAATATTCTGAGCTCTTTCATAAGCCTGCCCAGTGTGGAAGATTTGTTATTCCTATATTGGCATATAGTTAAACCACCATAGTCTGAACTGTTCACGGTCAAAGGAATGAAACTCTGACAAAGTTCACTAAATCACTTCATCTCATAGAGGACATGGGACAGAGACACGGAGCAGGTCTCCCAAGTGGACACTGTGTGGATGACAACAGAGGGGAGTCAGGGAGCTGTTCTAGTGTGTGAGGAGGAGTCCAGGAGGAGGAGGAGGAGTCAGGGAGCTGTTCTAGTGTGTGAGGAGGAGGAGGAGGAGGAGTCAGGGAGCTGTTCTAGTGTGTGAAGAGGAGGAGGAGGAGGAGTCAGGGAGCTGTTCTAGTGTGTGAAGAGGAGTCCAGGAGGAGTCAGGGAGCTGTTCTAGTGTGTGAGGAGGAGTCCAGGAGGAGGAGGAGGAGTCAGGGAGCTGTTCTAGTGTGTGAAGAGGAGTCCAGGAGGAGGAGGAGGAGTCAGGGAGCTGTTCTAGTGTGTGTGAAGAGGAGTCCAGGAGGAGGAGGAGGAGTCAGGGAGCTGTTCTAGTGTTTGAAGAGGAGTCCAGGAGGAGGAGGAGGAGAGGGAGTCAGGGAGCTGTTCTAGTGTGTGAGGAGGAGTCCAGGAGGAGGAGGAGGAGTCAGGGAGCTGTTCTAGTGTGTGAAGAGGAGTCCAGGAGGAGGAGGAGAGGGAGTCAGGGAGCTGTTCTAGTGTGTGAAGAGGAGGAGGAGGAGTCAGGGAGCTGTTCTAGTGTGTGAAGAGGAGTCCAGGAGGAGGAGGAGGAGTCAGGGAGCTGTTCTAGTGTGTGAAGAGGAGTCCAGGAGGAGGAGGAGGAGGAGGAGTCAGGGAGCTGTTCTAGTGTGTGAGGAGGAGTCCAGGAGGAGGAGGAGGAGTCAGGGAGCTGTTCTAGTGTGTGAAGAGGAGTCCAGGAGGAGGAGGAGAGGGAGTCAGGGAGCTGTTCTAGTGTGTGAGGAGGAGTCCAGGAGGAGGAGGAGGAGTCAGGGAGCTGTTCTAGTGTGTGAAGAGGAGTCCAGGAGGAGGAGGAGGAGTCAGGGAGCTGTTCTAGTGTGTGAGGAGGAGTCCAGGAGGAGGAGGAGGAGGAGGAGAGCTGTTCTAGTGTGTGAAGAGGAGTCCAGGAGGAGGAGGAGGAGGAGGAGTCAGGGAGCTGTTCTAGTGTGTGAAGAGGAGGAGTCAGGGAGCTGTTCTAGTGTGTGAAGAGGAGTCCAGGAGGAGGAGGAGGAGTCAGGGAGCTGTTCTAGTGTGTGAAGAGGAGGAGGAGGAGTCAGGGAGCTGTTCTAGTGTGTGAAGAGGAGGAGGAGGAGTCAGGGAGCTGTTCTAGTGTGTGAAGAGGAGGAGGAGGAGTCAGGGAGCTGTTCTAGTGTGTGAAGAGGAGTCCAGGAGGAGGAGGAGGAGTCAGGGAGCTGTTCTAGTGTGTGAAGAGGAGTCCAGGAGGAGGAGGAGGAGTCAGGGAGCTGTTCTAGTGTGTGAAGAGGAGTCCAGGAGGAGGAGGAGGAGTCAGGGAGCTGTTCTAGTGTGTGAAGAGGAGTCCAGGAGGAGGAGGAGGAGTCAGGGAGCTGTTCTAGTGTGTGAAGAGGAGTCCAGGAGGAGGAGGAGGAGTCAGGGAGCTGTTCTAGTGTGTGAAGAGGAGTCCAGGAGGAGGAGGAGTCAGGGAGCTGTTCTAGTGTGTGAAGAGGAGGAGGAGAGGGAGTCAGGGAGCTGTTCTAGTGTGTGAAGAGGAGAAGGAGGGGGAGTCAGGGAGCTGTTCTAGTGTGTGAGGAGGAGTCCAGGAGGAGGAGGAGGAGTCAGGGCACTTTGACCAAGGGGAAAGAAGAATCAGATCCAGGTGACATTCTGATGCTGCTCTACTGGCTACAATGCAATTGTTGTGTTGTTTGTTTGGTTTTAGTCTTGGTCATCCTTTCACTCACACAGTCGTCAACAGCAGCCATCATTAAATTAGCATTTTACAGAGATAAGCACTATTGGATGATTGTGTTGAAAGACTACTTAGTCTACAATATGTATATCCTTGAATGAATGGTTTCTAGAAATGTTGGCAGTGCATGATTTCCGTTCATTTCATTGAGATGCATCATGGGTAAATGTTGATAGCAGCTGTGTGTGTTCACCAGTGATCGAGGGCCTGTTGTGCGGTGGCCCTCACTGCTGGCCCAGCAGGACTGGCACACTGACTGCCACATGGCTTAGAACAGATGTCACCACTGACCAGTGGCTGTCTGCATGCCCACCAGCAATGTGTGTCTGAGCTAAATAGGTTAGTTGTGTGTGTGTGTGTGTGTGTGTGTGTGTGTGTGTGTGTGTGTGTGTGTGTGTGTGTGTGTGTGTGTGTGTGTGTTTGTATGCGTGCTGTGTGTGTGCTGTGATAGAGGTGTGTGTGTGCATGCCTGTGGGAGGTGGTAGGCTGCAGCATGTGTGTGTGTGTGTGTGACTAAGAGTGTTTGCGCTAG
>NC_140237.1:5039674-5059674 GCF_949987555.1 Borostomias antarcticus
ATGCTTCAGTTGTGTGGAACTGGAAACTGGGCAGCAGGGAGGCATAGTGCTGTCATGTGACCCTGGGAAAACTCAACCATGCTGTTTGAGTCAGTGTAGAGTTTCAGAGGTTTAGAGGCGTGTTGCTGCCTATGTAGACCTAGGGCCCTGCTTGAATACTCTAGAAAGGCCTCCTTCCTTCCTCCCTTCCTTCAAGTCATCTGGGATCTAACAGGATGGAATAGGGGAAAGACTGTGCTCCTCCACACAGCTGTAGCCAAATCAGTCGCCGTAGCCGATCTGATCTCAAAGGAAGGAACCCAAAGACCTGAGAAACCTGCTTCTCTCAAGACATTCTCACAAGAGCTAGCACTTTAGGGACTAATCAGATTATATCTCTTTTACCACAGTAGAGCTTCGTAAGGGTCACCTTCACCAAGTTTAGTTCATAACACAAGTACATGGGCTAGCTGTTTATTAGTAGCTGAAGAGCAGTAGCACTTTAGCTTTCAGAGTCAGTTTGTTTAAACAAAGGAATGTTGAGTAACTAATGAACTCCAGTTGCTGTCAAGCAAAGACCCGTAGCCTAAATCTATCCTTTTAAGGAGTGTAACTCATTTCCTTCAACAGAGGAATTGTCATTAAATGACACATTCCGAATTTATCATGAAAAGCCATGTTATAAGGTTATAAGCTATGTTATAAGGTTATTTACAATCATATAAAACGGCCAATATCAAAATTTTGTCAAACGGTGCACTCTCGAAATATAGCCTGCCACCGCTAACACACTCAATGGATCCACAAATGCATAGACAAAATCCCTCAAAAACACCATAAACTCTCGTTGTCAAAGACAGGAAACTCACCGAGTGGTCACTGGTGTCTGTTGATGTTCTGGCAAAAAAAAACAACCACAAAGTGATGCTTCCAATCGGGTTTTATTGATCATATTATATCCATTGATTTGTATAGACCTTTCCGAGCAGTCAATCACGTGGAGAATAATAACCATTATACAACGTTATAGATCCGGTCCATTGTCTCTATCGGTCAGTTTGCATTCCAGCCGTGGCGATAACCACGATATCCCCACGCTAAGATGGAATGTTCGCACATCTTTTAATATAAATCCACCTCTTATTAGTAGCCGTGGCAACGTCCAGATCAATGTTTACAAAGATGTGCTGTAGCATTGTCGTTGCCTGGCAACGTTCCCTTTTTCAGCGGAAGTATCCGCAAATGATTTACAAATAGTTCCATTAAAAATACATTTTAAAGTTCGTATTGTCTTTCTATTTGAAATATTGACAGATAAATGTGGCAACCGTTGTATAAAAGCATTATGGAACTCGAAGCCGTGGGATGTCACGGATATCGTCACGGCTAGCGGGGTGTAACGGCACTCCCATATCCATGACATCCCACTGCTTCTCGTTCCATGATGCTTTCATAAGGTTGCTTGATTTCTTAAGACCACGCCTCTGATGTCCCACAAACAAAGCTTGTCCCCGTGTTGTGTTCATAGATTAGACATTAGTTTGAAGAAAATGGTTCTTAAAACTACAGAAAACTGTCTTGCAGGCTGCTGTACCATAATGTTATAAGAAAACAAGCTGTACATACTCCACACCTCCCTCCACACATCAGTTTACAGCAGCGCCGACACAAAACGCTACGAAGCTAACGTTAAGCTAATGTTAAGTGCTTGATGTACAGTAGCTAATTAGCCTGTAGTTAACAGATCAGACTTATTTTCTAAGAATGGATGCCAGTAACTTACTCACCCTGCTTTACATGTGCAGTTTCTGTCGACTCCGCGATTTGTCCTGATGAATTTCAATTTCTGGAGGCGTCTGTGCCTTCCGCATAGATTGCCAACACCTAGCATCAACTCGTACAGTACACCTGCTCTGTCCGAAATCCAAATCTCATGGATATATCCTTGTGTAAAATAGTTCAGGCCTTTCTGTAGAACTCTCTTAGACAAAGTAGTGGAATTTGGCAAATAACATACAGCAATATTGTTAGGAATCCTTGAGAGAATCATCAGGTATGTGATATTCAGTAGAAATTTGATTAACAGGTGCGTTCGTAAATGCTCTCTGAGAATCTGCTCAACGTCATAGAGCGCTCTGAAATCAGTTAATTTACGGACGGTCAGTTAGCTCGGACAAACCGTTTTTTCAGTCAGATAACCCAGGGCACGCTCTGAGTGCTCCCAGAGCGCAGTGCTCTGAATTTTCGAACGAGGAAGCTCGGAGCGCTCTGAATTTCCGAATAACCAGAGAGCATTCCGGGTGTGCTCCGAATAACCAGAGAGCATTCCGGGTGTGCTCCGAATAACCAGAGAGCATTCCGGGTGTGCTCCGAGCGTGTTTACCAACGCACCCAACCTGCTCCAAAGCTAGTGGCATCCCATATTTGTTTTGATCAACAAACACTTCTACCTAAAACTATCAATGAAATACCAGCTGCAAAGCAGTCCTAGACCTCTCGTATTGTTGTTGTTATTGTTGTTGTTGTATAGACTGTGACCCGGAAGCGGCTCTTCTTCTTCTACTACGGTAGCCTCCAAACTCAGTCAAGACCTCCCAGTTCAGTTCAAGCGGAAATTGTGAACGGGGACGCTTGTCAGATGCCTTGCACCTGCGCACCTACTGTGTGTTGTGTGTGTGTCTGTCTGACTGTGTCTCTCTTTATTCCTGAGTCTTTGCCCTCTGTTGGTATCTTGAGAGTGAGGCGTTCCATCCAGGGCAGGGAGAGATGATTGTGATTCACGCCGTCTTGTGAAGGCACGCCACACATGGATGCTGAGAAATGCTTCAGTAGCCTGGCGATCTGAATCATCAGAATACTTAGTACAGTAGCCTGGCGATCTGAATCATCAGAATACTTAGTACAGTAGCCTGTAGAATACAGAATGAGTCCAGTCTGAGCTTCACAGGTTGACCAATATCCTGCTTTATTGATATGAATGCTAACCTCTGCATCGCTCTCATCACCTCTCACTGTATGGCTTTCCATAATACAGTGATCTGGTCAAGCTTGAGCTGGTCTGCATGAAAAAGGTTCTCTCTAAAGGTTCTATGAAATTCGGAAATTGAGTTACTTCCTGACATTGGACTCTGTATGTGTCTTCCTTTTCAGGTCTGAGACAGCAACCAGCTTTGATATTGCGGGTCATCGAGAATCTCTGTTATGCTTTTGTTAATGCTGGAAGAATCTGCACCCAAAAAGATCAACTCATGGTAAGTATAGAAATAAACAATCATTACTTAATCTGCATTACATGGTGCCTTGTCTGAGATTGACCTTCCTATAGGAGAAAAGACCACAAAGTAAAGAGGTTGTGGAGGACTTGTCACCCTGGTGACAAGAGGGACGTGGGGCGTATGTAGGAGTTCATTCGGTCGCCCCCATTTGCAGCCGGTAGGTTGCGAGACAGTAGCAGCAGCAGGCAGTCAGTCAGTGGCCGGTCCAACAGTCCCCCTTCAGTCAGTGGCCGGTCCAACAGTCCCCCTTCAGTCAGTGGCCGGTCCAACAGTCCCCCTTCAGTCAGTGGCCGGTCCAACAGTCCCCCTTGCAATATGAAACATGGGCTGTAAAAAGTAGCCATTTTCTACTGACAGACTTTGCTCCCGTGGTCAGGTTAAAATGTGGACCTCTGAATCCAGATAGACTTGCAAGCATGGGGATGTGGTCACATGACGCTGGTGATGGCTCTGTATGGACCTGTTAGATGACCATGATAAGCTAACACTCTGTAGATCAGAACCATTACCGTCTGCTTTGGCTGGTTCCTGAAGGCTCACCTAGGTTAGCAAAATTCCGGTAATATTCACTAACTTTCCTGGGAATTAATGGGAATTCACAGGAATAAACGGGACATTTCGGGGAATTAATAGGAATAATTCAGTTTTCTAGTTTATTCCCGTTCATTCCCATAAATTCTGAATGTTTCAGCCCTAGTCCCACCTACGGGGTTAGCCTGTAGTGCTGCTGTGATTGGCTGGGCCAGGCTACCATGTGGTTATTTTATGAGCACCGGTCTTCACTCAGGGAATGGGAATGTCCCACTTTTTCATACGTTTTTCTACTCAGTCCTGCACTCTTCTGAATGCTCAAACACCCCTCTCCCTCCAGACCCCATCAATGATGAGAAGATTCTGCTGATCAGAACTCTGTTTAGGACAACATGAAGACCCCCATGCTGTGACTTGATAGTGGGGCTGCTGTGGTTCCACTGATACTTATCTGATGATGGGTCCCCCCTTTTCTGTGCGTGGCTGTAAGCCAGTGCATCAAAGATAGCAAATGTCCGGTTGTCCCTCCCTCCCTCCCTCCCTCCCTCCCTCCCTCCCTCCCTCCCTCCCTCCCTCCCTCCTTCCCTTCCTCCGTCGTGTTGTTGACCTGCAGTTCTATGTTGCTACCACAAGAGGCAGTGCTTTTTTGTGCATGGCTGTAAGCCAGCGCACCTAGAATACGTTCTAACAAAGGCTGATTGCCGAAACGCGTTAGCGTATTTTGTATGATGTGAGCCAAATATAAACATGTGAAAAGTGAGTATTTTGTCCTCCTTAAATTGAACAACTGAGATGTGCTACCATTGCTATGTTTGCAAGCTTTTTCAAGCACCTAGAATAGCGTTTGTCCGGTTATCACTCACTCCCTCCCTCCCTCCGGTTAATGTTGACCTGCATTTCTCTGTTGGCACCACAAGAGGCAGTAGTCCCAGCACACCAAAATAAAGAAGGACACCAAAATCAACCTACCGATCTCCACTGCACAAGTAGAGTAGTGGTGAAAGCATTGGACTCGGGAGACCGGGGTTCAAGGCCCTGGTGGGGATGACTTTATGGGACTATACCCCAAACCTCCACATGTTCATCCTTTCACTCCAACCTTTACCACTTGCCTTATAGGTCAGATCCTGTCCCAACCCCAACCCTTATTCTAACCCCAACCCACACTAGGGACTGGAAGAAGGACACCAAAACCAACCCACCGATCTCCACTACACAAGTAGAGTAGTGGTGAGAGCATTGGACTCCCACCCGGGAGACGGGGGTTCAAGGCCCTGGTGGGGATGACTTTATGGGACTATACCCCAAACCTCCACACTTTCATCCTTTCACTCCAATCTTTTTATCCCTTACCTTTGTCCAGAAACAGAAGTTGAACCAATTGCAGCAAAATAGCTAACGTTACAGGAATCATCAGTGTAACTGCTTTAGCCACTGACCGCTACCATTAATGTTATGGGAGCTGCTGCTAGTTGTTGTGAGCTCATGAGCTAACTGGCTATCCCGCTCTTATTGTGCTGGATTAGCATTGGAAGCATTGGATCTGATGTTTCCAGGCGACAAGACCTATCTTAATTTATCAGACATTATTTCATGTAATTTCAATTCACAGCTATTTCAGTGGCATGACTAGCTTCCGTTCGACCAGTCCTGAACAGAAACAAGCCAGCCACGCACATAAGCCAGGCTGGACCTGGCCTGGTTAGCCTGGTGAGACCATCCTGATCTCACAAGCTCACTTTCAGTTTCTCTCCACAGATCGGTCTGACCCCCCCCTCTCTCTCCAGCGATCTCAGGGGGCGGGAGTGCTCGCCTTGATAGACAAACTCCTTCAGCCAAGCAGCGTAAAACAAAACGTCACATGAAAGGCCGAAATGTCTTTTCCGCCGAGAAACTCTGCTAGTGCAAACTATTGTTCTTCTTTAATTGTTGTTACTGAGTCTATTTCTGCAATAACTGCATTTATGGCTGTGTTTATTCTACGTTTATTAACGTTAACCTCAACGCTCTTTGCTTCGGGCGCCTGCTATTTTGCCAACGACGTGTATTTCATGTCATCAACTATGGGACCCAATCAGGGGCTACATCCCCACTGGGGGGCAGGACGCAGTCCCTGATTGGCCCGGTTGCAAATGCAGTCTCTGGAAATCGTTCTAGATAGGGGGAAGTCCAGACTGATCTGCAGAGAGAAACTGAAAGTGAGCTCGCGTGATCAGGACGGACTGTAGTAAGAGATCTTCCCCTTGCCATTCGTAGTCCTAATAAGTGAAATTGGAAAAGAAGATGGGAAAGACTGTGTGTTTGATATGAAATCCCTCCAGGACGTATTAAATGTAACCCCCTGCATGTCTTTTTAAGTAGACAGCTCTATTCCTGGATTTGAACAGTGTGTGCTTTGGCCCAGTTACTTGACTGAGTGGATCCTCTTCAGCTCCACTTCCTGCTTGTGTCCTGCAGGACTATATAGTACATTAGCACCGATAGGCCTACTACTACTGCAACACCTAGGCTAGTCCCAATGAGCTTCTCCTTAATGCTACGTTGTCATTGCTGGTAGCTTTGGCTTTAGATGGGTTTATGCTGGTTTAGAGTCAAATACAGTTTAAATATCTGACGTCCATACTGAAGATGAACACTGTTGCATATAAAGTAGAGGAACACTGAATTCCAGAGGGTAATCTCAAGGATTATCTTCATATAAGAGCATAATAACACAGGCTACATGTTCCTGCTACATCCTGTTTTAACTATTGCAGCCGGCTTCATTTTTCTGCTGAGTCGGGTGGATTCTCAGTGAGTCAGCAGAAAAGGGCTGTGTAGGGACTTGAAGCACAGGGCCTGTGAAGGTTAACAAAGGCTATCTATTCTATGTTCATGAATGTTGTTTAGAAGAAGCTGGAAAGGGCATAGTGGCATTAAGTGTGTGCATATAATAGTCATTGAAGCTTGAAAGTCAAAACAGAATAACATAATAACCAATTGAAGCTGGACTTATGTCATCCTGACCCCAAACACAATAATTATGAATTGTTCACTTAGAAATAGATTTAATCCTGAAGTTCATTATAGGATAAATAAATGGCCAATGCAGGGATCAAACCAGCAACCCTGGTACTGGGAGGATCGTGCTCCAACCATTCACGGCCAGAACCTCTCAGCGATGTGCTACAGGTCGTGTCCGTAAACAGGAGATATCCAGAGTCCTGGGCTGGCGCCAAACCCACACCTGTGGCTGAGTCTTGGCCGGGGAACTGAATACATGATTCATGGTGTAATCTGAATATATGAAATCCACAAACACTGACAGTTCCCCCTCTCACCCAGCTGGAAACAGCCCGTCTCACTGCTCAGGCCCGTCTCACTGCTCAGGCCCGTCTCACTGCTCAGGCCCCGGTACCAAACAAGGTCATGGATCATCATCTGCTCTGAAGGGGCTCAGAACACACAGGCTTTAGGTACAGGACATGTTAAAGGCTTGAGTTCAGGACATGTTAAAGGCTTTAGGTACAGGACATGTAAAAGGCTTTAGGTACAGGACATGTAAAAGGCTTTAGGATCAGGACATGTAAAAGGCTTTAGGTACATGTTAAAGGGTTAGGGTACAGGACATGTTAAAGGGTTAGCCCTTTAACATGTCCTGTACCTAAAGACATGTCCTGTACCTAAAGCCTTTAACATGTCCTGTACCCTAAGGTACAGGACATGTTAAAGCATCTGGTTTGAATGATTCAGGCCAGAGAAACAAACACCTGGTCTGAATGAATCAAGTGAGTGAAAGAAATGATTGTGTTTACTGTAGTTACTACAGTGCTACTGTATCTGATGATGGGGCAGTTCACATGCCCGTCTCTGCAAACACACACTCAGAAATATGAGAGGAACCGCAAGCATAGTGGGCCTGGCTGTATGAAGTGTGTGGGCAGTAAACAATGGCATTGTCGTGTGTGTGTGTGTGTGTGTGTGTGTGTGTGTGTGTGTGTGTGTGTGTGTGTGTGTGTGTGTGTGTGTGCGCGTGTGTGTGTGTGTGTCCTGTTTGCTGTCTCTCTCCCAGGCGTCCCTGTGAGCAGTCTTCCTTCCATCACTGGTCCATGTGATGATGGACTAGAACCTTCCTGACCAATCACACAGCAGCATGCCTCTGACAGGCCTGCTCCTCACCCCACTGTGATCAGGTGGAAGTAAGTGGGCTCTTCCTCACTCTTAAGGACAGTCTTTTAAAGTCTATATTGACATGTTTAAAACTATTTTTTCAAGAAGAGACGATCAAACAAGCCAGATGTACAGTAAACATGTCCCTCACCAGTTTGCGCTGATGAAGGAATGGAAAAGTGATATTTTCTTCATGAATATATGACATGTTTGAAGTGTTATTAATTATATGTGCATATTATTTAACACCTGGAGCTCAACACGTTGTGTGAAAAGTAGAAGGGCTGACTGAGCACTTTCTATTTGGAAATCTAGGCACAAATGACTCTCCTCAATAGCCCCTGTAAAGATGTCATGTGCACCAGTCAGCTGTTTGCTTGCGTCGGGGAAGGCGAAGCAGAACAGTTATGCTGCTCCTGCACTGGTGAAATGTCCCATCGCTGCAGCTAAACCAAAGGGTTGAGTGTAGTATAATACATGTCTGCTGTCCATCGGGCTGCGTTCACCCTGTTTCTGGTTCTGAGAGAAGCTTGTTCAAGTGCATACCCATTTACACAATCCAGCTGTTTGAAGCTTCGCAGAGCTGGATTATGTTTCCTCATGCTGTTCAACAGAACACATTCTGCCTTCAGTGTGAGCCTCTCAGCGCGGACCTATATTACCATCACAGAGCTCGTGAGCACAGCTGTCAACTCTACAACGAATCCCCACAGACTCCTCACCTGAGGGCGTTATTAACTTCCTCACGCTTGAACACTCACAGTAATATGACCTGATAGAGAGACCATCTCTGATCTATCCAACATGATCAAACCGCCTAAATAAGAGTCAGCTGATCTATATTGTGAAATATAATGACTATAACTAATGATACCTGACTAACAATATGACTGTGACTAATTGCACCCACAATTACACTTAACCTTGATACTAACCTGCAGTAGGAGAATCATACCATTTAGAACAAGCACCAAAATAGCTACTTAACACCTCGAGCTCTGAACTCTGTGGATTTAGAAAGAATAGACCGACCATTCTCAACCAGTGATCCGCAGAGCGCCATCCAGTGGGCTGCGGAGGTAGTGGTAGCCTACTGACAAACGGTTAGAAAAAAAATACAAGAAAATAAAATTGATGAATTCATTTACAAAGCTTGTTATTTTTATATCTAAATGTACTCAAAAATTCACATATAAATAAAAAATGTATAATTTCAATGATGAGTTTCGTTTGAATACACGCCAAGCTGGTGTTGAGACAAATGTGTTGGGCTAACGTAGCTAGCGAACATTCCCTCAGATCTCATGTATTTGGAAAGGTGGTCCTCGGGATTTTTTATCAATCAAAATGGGGCTTAAGTTACAAAAGGTTGAGAACCCCTGGAATAGACTATAGCTTTACTGAGACACCAAGCAGCATTTTCTAATGTATAAAGCTAAAAGTACTTGGCAGTAGGAAAAATGAATAGTGGCCAACAACCTCAGGTGGTGGGCTCTGACACGTGTGTGTGACGGATGAGCTAACACACACACTAACACACACACTAACACACACACTAACACACACACTAACACACACACTAAAACACACACTAACACACACACTAACACACACACTAACACACACTAACACACACACTAACACACACACTAACACACACACTAAAACACACACTAACACACACACTAACACACACTAACACACACACTAACACACACACTAACACACACACTAAAACACACACTAACACACAGACTAACACACACTAACACACACACTAACACACACACTAACACACACACTAAAACACACACTAACACACACACTAACACACACACTAACACACACACTAACACACACACTAACACACACTAACACACACTAACACACACACTAACACACACACTAACACACACACTAAAACACACACTAACACACAGACTAACACACACACTAACACACACACTAACACACACTAAAACACACACTAAAACACACACTAACACACACACTAACACACACACTAACACACACACTAAAACACACACTAACACACACACTAACACACACACTAACACACACACTAACACACACTAACACACACACTAACACACACACTAACACACACACTAACACACACTAAAACACACACTAACACACACACTAACACACACACTAACACACACACTAAAACACACACTAACACACACACTAACACACACACTAAAACACACACTAACACACACACTAACACACACTAACACACACACTAAAACACACACTAAAACACACACTAACACACACACTAACACACACACTAACACACACACTAAAACACACACTAACACACACACTAACACACGGGCCCTTCTAAAGCCCCCCAGCCTCATCAGGGGGGGACGGTAAGGGAAAGAGAATAAATCTGTCCATTTCAGCCTTGGATACGACGTGGTGTCTCTAAAGAACAGCCCTGCTCTGCCTGGGTCACAGAACCACATCTCCCAGCAGCCTCTCCTCACACAGCCTGCCCACATCTCCCAGCATCCTCTCCTCACACAGCCTGCCCACATCTCCCAGCAGCCTCTCCTCACACAGCCTGCCCACATCTCCCAGCATCCTCTCCACCACACACAGTCTCTCCACCACACACAGTCTCTCCACCACACACAGTCTCTCCACCACACACAGTCTCTCCACCACACACAGTCTCTCCACCACACAGTCTCTCCACCACACAGTCTCTCCACCACACACAGTCTCTCCACCACACACAGTCTCTCCACCACACAGTCTCTCCACCACACAGTCTCTCCACCACACACAGTCTCTCCACCACACAGTCTCTCCACACACAGTCTCTCCACCACACAGTCTCTCCACCACACAGTCTCTCCACCACACACAGTCTCTCCACCACACAGTCTCTCCACCACACAGTCTCTCCACCACACAGTCTCTCCACCACACAGTCTCTCCACCACACACAGTCTCTCCACCACACAGTCTCTCCACCACACAGTCTCTCCACCACACACAGCCTGCTGGGACAACAGCGCTCCGGTCCCCAGGGAGTCAGGCAGGAAGGAACTGGTTCCCTTTCTCATTGGGCTTGTTATTGGGCTTGTTATTGGGCTTGTTATTGGGCTTGTTATTGGGCTTGTTATTGGGCTTGTTATTGGGCTTGTTATTGGGTTCCTAATGAGGTTTAGTGGACCAACCCTGTCTCAGTTTGATATTTCCCCCAAGTGAACAGGGAGAGAGGAAAGCATGTTTGTTTTGTTCCTCTGGCAGCACAGGAAGTGATAAAAGTACTCCAGGTAGACCAGCCTCTGCTGGGTGAGACCTCGCTGCCTCTTCCACTGGGGAGACCAGCCTCTGCTGGGTGAGACCTCGCTGCCTCTTCCACTGGGGAGACCAGCCTCTGCTGGGTGAGACCTCGCTGCCTCTTCCACTGGGGAGACCAGCCTCTGCTGGGTGAGACCTCGCTGCCTCTTCCACTGGGAAGACCAGCCTCTGCTGGGTGAGACCTCACTGCCTTTTCCACTGGGGAGACCAGCCTCTGCTGGGTGAGACCTCGCTGCCTCTTCCACTGGGAAGACCAGCCTCTGCTGGGTGAGACCTCGCTGCCTCTTCCACTGGGGAGACCAGCCTCTGCTGGGTGAGACCTCGCTGCCTCTTCCACTGGGAAGACCAGCCTCTGCTGGGTGAGACCTCACTAACTCTTCCACTGGGAAGACCAGCCTCTGCTGGGTGAAACCTCACTAACTCTTCCACTGGGGAGACCAGCCTCTGCTGGGTGAGACCGCGCTGCCTCTTCCACTGGGAAGACAAATGGAATCGTATTATCGTGGTGAAACTAGCCTGGTCTCACTTGCTTTGAGAACAAAAGGCAGGAGCATTAAGCAAGGTGGGATAGATTACAGTACGATTATAGTTCCATTTTCAACTGCACCATAACCTCATTATAGTGATTTCTCTTGATAACTTAACATAACATTTTTCAACAGGAAATACAATCACATGAAGAAGTGTGACTCTGGCAGTATGTCCTGACAAATGGAGCACATCAACATATCACAGTATCTTTGACTGAGTGTGCATATGACATGAGAGAGAGAGAGAGAGAGATAGGGAGAGAGAGGGAGAGGGAGAGAGAGAGGGGGGGAGAGAGAGAGAGAGAGACGTCACTGACACACTGGGCACACGGAACACAGTGATGACCTCATCAGTCATTCTCACACACTGGGCAGATTGTTGAGGTTGTGCAGATGGGAGGTGGGAGGCCCAGAGAGCCAGGGTGAGTGTACTAGAGGTCACAATGTGTACATTATATTATCAGTCATTCTGCAGATCGCATGGGTATACTACACAAGCACCACAACACACACACACACACAACCCCCCCCCCCCCCCCCCCCCCACACACACACATATACTGTACACACATCCATTTTGGCTGTCTATCTGAATCGATGATAACTAGGTATTGTGTGTGTGTGTGTGTGTGTGTTTGTGTGTGTGTGTGTGTGTGTGTGTGTTCACAGATGAGAGTGTGAAGGCTGGCGTTGACTAAGGTGACCGCTGCGGCCTGGGCAGCCCACCCCCATGATCACATGACTCTGGACATGGATGCGGTCCTGTCGGACTTCGTTCGCTCCACGGGGGCAGAACCGGGTCTGGCACGAGACCTGCTGGAAGGTAAGACCAGGACCTGGGCTGTGTGTCCCCCAGGGGGACCCTGGTGAGACCAGGACCTGGGCTGTGTGTCCCCCAGGGGGACCCTGGTGAGACCAGGACCTGGGCTGTGTGTCCCCCAGGGGGACCCTGGTGAGACCAGGACCTGGGCTGTGTGTCCCCCAGGGGGACCCTGGTGAGACCAGGACCTGGGCTGTGTGTCCCCCAGGGGGACCCTGGTGAGACCAGGACCTGGGCTGTGTGTCCCCCAGGGGGACCCTGGTGAGACCAGGACCTGGGGTGTGTGTCACGACACACTCTACACACACTCTACACACACTCTACACATGCTACACACACTCTACACACTCTACACACACGCTAAACACTCTACACACATGCTAAACACATTCTACACACACTCTACACACATGCTACACACACTCTACACACACTCTACACTAGGGGTGTGCCCGAATACGAATACGGTATTTGGATGAGCACAAATAGTAGCTTTTTCCCGAATAGTAAATTCATACGAATATTGTAAAAAAATATTCGGGAGGGGGAAGAACAGTCAAATACTGTGTGAGCGAGCGATACGCGCACGTTCTGTCTGCTTGTTGACATGACACGAGGGAGAGAGAGAGACAGAGGCGCACGTGCTTGCAGTCTCGCACCTGCTGTCTGTCTAGACGTCTAGACAACGCGGAGAGGGAGAGAAAGTTTGGAGCGCGCTGAGGAGCCAGATAGTAGGCAGACAACGAACGTAAGCAGCACCGAGGGCGTTTGTCCCTAGTTAACTGGTTTATTGAGACAGTTATTGGATTTTGTTTTCTTGTCGTAGCCTAACTGCTGCAATAGCCTATGTGAACTGTAGCGTTTGTTTGAGCAGAGGAGGATCGGTAGATAGCTTGTTAGCTCAGTGTAGTATATCTAGCTAACGCTAGCTATTTCAGCTACGCATGCTCAGCCTCTCACTAGCCTATATAATATCCGGCTATTTTGAAATATGAAATAATTATGAAAGTATATTTTAACAACTGAAACACAACTGATCAAATGTTTGATCCATGCCGTTGGTGTGTGAATGGCGCTCTGGGCCAGTGTAACAACTGGATGGGGAGCGCGTTACAAATGCAGTACCTATATACCTATGCATTTCCAAACACGAAAACTACGGCAGTGAAAAACAATCAGAGTCTGGTAATGATGAGTTTGTAACCCCGATAGTGTATTCAGCCTGTTATTTTGACTATTTTGGTTCTTGAAGTGGTGTTTTTACAGTGAACTTTTAACATTGAAGTCAACGGGCACTTCCGCATCCGCACCCCAGACTGACCAATATGGCTGCCAGGTGAATAAGGCGAATAGCTGTTCTAGCAAAGTTGCTATGACGACTTATATTTTGATTTAGAAAAATGTTTTTCAGTTTCTAACTAAATGTAGAATGTCCCCCAGTTAAGGGTGGTGGTAGGGTTCTGACACTTCATAGTTTGTTAAAATAAAAACATACAGGATGATGATGAGGAAGAATTATACTTCATAATTAATGATAATAATAATAATATATATAAACAGCAATTCTGATGCGTTGAAAGCACAGCAATTGCAATGCCAATTAATATTAGGCTAAAGAAATGACATTTCCCCTCAGTTTAAACCGTTTTGAACCGACTTCCGGTTTAAGCCCCGCCCTCTTCTGAATACGAATATGAATAATTAGCTTCTCCACACACACGCTAGACACAGTCTACACACACTCTACACACTCTACACACACTCTACACACTCTACACACACTCTACACACTCTACACACTCTACACACACGCTACACACACTCTACACACTCTACACACACTCTACACACTCTACACACACTCTACACACTCTACACACACTCTACACACTCTACACACACTCTACACACGCTACACACACTCTACACACACTCTACACACTCTACACAGTCTACACACACGCTACACACACTCTACACACTCTACACACACTCTACACACTCTACACACACTCTACACACTCTACACACACTCTACACACACTACACACTCTACACACACTCTACACACTCGACACACACTCTACACACACTCTACACACTCGACACACACTCTACACACACTCTACCCACTCTACACACTCTACACACACTCTACACACACTCTACACACTCTACACACACTCTAGACACACGCTACACACTCTACACACACTCTACACACTCGACACACACTCTACACACACTCTACCCACTCTACACACTCTACACACACTCTTCACACACTCGACACACTCTACACACACGCTACACACACTCTACACACTCTACACACACTCTACCCACTCTACACACTCTACACACACTCTACACACACTCTACACACTCTACACACACTCTAGACACACGCTACACACTCTACACACACTATAGTACTCTACACACACTCTATACACTCTACACACACTCTACACACACACTATAGTACTCTACACACTCTACACACACTCTACACACTCTACACACACTCTAGACACACGCTACACACTCTACACACACTATAGTACTCTACACACACTCTATACACTCTACACACACTCTACACACACACTATAGTACTCTACACACACTCTACACACTCTATAGTACTCTACACACACTCTACACACTCTTCACAGTCTACACACAGTCTATAGTACTCTACACACACTCTACACAGTCTATAGTACTCTACACACACTCTACACACACTCTACACAGTCTATAGTACTCTACACACTCTACACACACTCTACACAGTCTATAGTACTCTACACACACTCTACACACACTCTACACACACTCTACACACTCTTCCACAGTCTACACACAGTCTATAGTACTCTACACACACTCTACACACAGTCTATAGTACTCTACACACTTTACCACAGTCTACACACAGTCTATAGTACTCTACACACACCCTATAGTACTCTACACACATTCTACACACTGTCTATAGTACTCTACACACAGTCTATAGTACTCTACACACAGTCTATAGTACTCTACACACACTCTACACACTGTCTATAGTACTCTACACACACTCTACACACAGTCTATAGTACTCTACACACTGTCTATAGTACTCTACACACAGTCTACACAGTCTATAGTACTCTACACACACTCTACACACTCTATAGTACTCTACACAAACTCTACACACACTCTACACACTCTATAGTACTCTACACACACTCTACACAGTCTATAGTACTCCACACACTCTACACACACTCTACACACACTCTACACACAGTCTATAGTACTCTACACACTCTACCACAGTCTACACACAGTCTATAGTATTCTACACACAGTCTATAGTACTCTACACACACTCTACACACAGTCTATAGTACTCTACACACACTCTACACACACACTCTACACACAGTCTATAGTACTCTACACACACTCTACATACAGTCTATAGTACTCTACACACACTCTACACACAGTCTATAGTACTCTACACACACTCTACACACACACTCTACACACAGTCTATAGTACTCTACACACACTCTACATACAGTCTATAGTACTCTACACACACTCTACACAGTCTATAGTACTCTACACACAGTCTATATTTCTCTACACACACTCTACACACAGTCTATAGTACTCTACACACACTCTACACACAGTCTATATTACTCTACACACACTCTACACAGTCTATAGTACTCTACACACACTCTACACACAGTCTATATTACTCTACACACACTCTACACACACTCTACACACAGTCTATAGTACTCTACACACAGTCTATAGTATTAGCTGCTGTTGGTCAGCCCTTCCGGCCAGAGGAGCAGTGGGACAGGATTGTTGAGTATAGAACTCTGCGCCTCCATCTTTGACCAGCAGGTCATCTGTCCTTCAACGGCGTGCTGTCCCGTGATACGCCTGATGAGACGGGACTAAAGGGTGTGTTCCCAGCTGCTTTCCATTGTTTTCCCAGAAGTCTAGATGAAGTGCACTTTTGTTGTGGGTTGGGTGTTTTGTGTGTACACTAAAGCTTGTGATGACCTTTGCTGACTGCTGACTTTTACACGAGCTTGTGTTTAGCGTGTTGTTAGCAGTTAACACTGCACATCAGGTCCATCACCTTCTCAACCATACAGTATACACCAACACCACTGACCAACACACAAACACCACTGACCAACACACAAACACCACTGACCAACACTTTATCTCTAAGGTTCCCTATAGGCCATCTACAACATTTGATATCAACAAAACTATCAACTGATAATGTTAATTATGCAGCTGCAACTAGCTGAGGGTGGAGTGAATGTTAGGGTTAGGGGATAGTGAATGTTAGGGTTAGGGGATAGTGAATGTTAGGGTTAGGGGATAGTGAATGTTAGGGTTAGGGGATAGTGAATGTTAGGGTTAGGGGATAGTGAATGTTAGGGTTAGGGGATAGTGAATGTTAGGGTTAGGGGATAGTGAATGTTAGGGTTAGGGGATAGTGAATGTTAGGGTTAGGGGATAGTGAATGTTAGTGTTAGGGGATAGTGAATGTTAGGGTTAGGGGATAGTGAATGTTAGGGTTAGGGGATAGTGAATGTTAGGGTTAGGGGATAGTGAATGTTAGGGTTAGGGGATAGCTGAATTTGGATGTTTGTTGATAGTCAGCTAATGTTGCAGGACCCTCAAAGTAAAATAATCCAGACAGCAGCGATCTTTCTCTGTCAGGCCTGAATCAAGGACATTATGTAGCTAAAGCAGCATCTGTGTCCTCAGGGGACAGGGGACAGACACCGTGGGCAGGAAGTTGAGCAGACAGACACAGAGAGCTCAGAGAAGTGCTTCATATCCCTGCGTTATCTCATTAAAGACCAACCAGAGCCCAATTTGGTAAGGGAAATATATACACGGGCAGACAGATAAAAAGAATCCTCTCCTTTAATCTGTCTGGAAATCCTTCCCTTTATGAGGTACCACTTTGATCATCTATCACATCGTTATTTGGATTTGAAAGCGCATAAAAAGGCTCATGGATTTATTTTCTTGTATTTATCCTCTGTGGGCTCATGGGTCTTCTCATCGAAGCTCTTCGGATGCAAGCACAAGATACAGAAGACGTTATTTCAAAGCATGCACTGTTTATTTCCTGACTAGTGTTGAGATTGGCTGTGACTTTGCACATGTTGAGATTGCTGTGTTCGGGATCCGACTGGTGTCACTGTTGATCAGTTTGTGCTAATTGTGTCATTATAAAGATTGCATCCTGTGTAGCCTACGATACTTAGGCCTGGAATCTGTTGGGACTGCCTTTTCTAGTGTTCTATTGTGAATTCTATAACTATGGATAGCGTGGATACTGTATATCCATTTCCATCTCTACAACTAGTTCCCTGTCTCTCTCATAGCCGAGCGGTGATAGCTTCATGAGCTTTATGAGCTAACTCCATATGAAACACAGGGAAGGTCAGCGTGCCCTTGACCACCCACTGGGATATATTAGAGTGTGATATCCGTCATTCCGTCTTCCGAGTGAACTGCCCCCACTGAGCTTGTGAGTGTGTGTCCTAGTTAACTCGTAGGACAGGACAGTATAGCCCTGTATATCACACACATCCTCCTGGGCTGGGGTGTGTGTCCTAGTTAACTCGTAGGACAGGACAGTATAGCCCTGTATATCACACACATCCTCCTGGGCTGGGAACGTATCAGGAGGGGAGGGGTTGGCGTTACGTCATGAACGGACCATGAAAGAATGTTCAATCAGCGCGATCATCAGACATGTTCACTGCTGGACGCATGTTGAACACTACAGGCTCTTAACTCACTACAGGCTCTTAACTCACTACAGGCTCTTAACTCACTACAGGCTCTTAACTCACTACAGGCTCTTAACTCACTACAGGCTCTTAACTCACTACAGGCTCTTAACTCACGTCAACACAGATCAAGCAGCGTTATTTCCTCCTCCCCTCTCTCTGTCTCTTTAAAGGAGTAGTAAAGGGAAAATGCATGTTTAGCCCTGTTTTAAGGTTACTTATGATCATATACAATGGTTCAGATCAAAACGTTGACAAAACTAGCACTTTTGAGAAAGTCTGATAATTGCTCTACCACCGTTTAGGTCATACAATGGATGTGGGTGGGCACCGTGAAAAATCATTCAAAAACATGTTAAACTCTTGATTTCAAAGGCAAGAAGCTCACCGAGGGGGTAATTGGTGTCCGTTGGTGTTCTGACATCAAATTCGCCGCAAAGTATGAATCCTGTAGGGTTTTATTGATCATTTTATGAAATCCACTGACTTGTATTGACGTGACCGTTGTAGATGTGTAGATCAATCCGCAGAGGGGATTCAGGAAGTGGAACTACTTACGGTAGCTATTGTTATTGTTCATGTTGCTAGGCTACCTAGTTTGCGGACGTTTACACACTTATGTGCTGCGACTAAATAGTTCTATGCTAAATATTTAAAAAAGCCTTTCCAGATGAACTAGAATCTTACTTTATGGCGAATTATATGTCAGAACGCCAACTAACACCTCGGTGAGTTTCTTGTCTTTGAAATTGAGAGTTTAACATGTTTTTGAATGATTTTTCAAGGTGCCCACCCACATCCATTGTATGACCAAAACGGTGGTAGAGCAATTATCAGACTTTCTCAAATGTGCTAGTTTTGTCAACGTTTTGATCTAAACCATTGTATATGATCATAAGTAACCTTAAAACAGGGCTAAACATGCATTTTCCCTTTACTACTGTACTCCTTTAAGTTCACTCACCAGAGCTGCACATACTTGTGGAAGGGAGGGGTGAAGACACATCCTCTGAATCACTGGACCAGCACCTCTACACCCATACATCCTCTCAACCACTAAACAATGATTCAGTACAGCCAGTCAGTCATTGAAAGTTATAATCCTTTAGAAAGCTTTCTAAACATGTGTTGTGGTGACACACTGTTTCCTGGCCGTACTACAGTACGGTGTATAGAAAAGTAGGGAATACTAGAATGCACAAAATAGTACTGTAATAATATTCTCATTTTCCAACATCCAATACCTGCAGTATGTAATTGTGTAGACAGTGTCAGGCCTTGGCTGCTAGGCCTGTGTCCCTAGGCCTGTGTCTCTAGGCCTGTGTCCCTAGGTCTGTGTCTCTAGGCCTGTGTCTCTAGCCCTGTGTCCCTAGGCCTGTGTCTCTAGGCCTGTGTCCCTAGGCCTGTGTCCCTAGGCCTGTGTCTCTATGCCTGTGTCTCTAGGCCTGTGTCCCTAGGCCTGTGTCTCTAGGCCTGTGTCTCTATGCCTGTGTCTCTAGCCCTGTGTCTCTAGGCCTGT
>NC_140237.1:5064674-5099674 GCF_949987555.1 Borostomias antarcticus
TTGTTCTCGTTCTGTTGTTTACGGTAGTCTCAATTTCTTTATTACTCCCAAATATGGCAACACTGGACTTTTGGTGTTATGAAGTCTTTTGAGTAGAAAAGGTGTGGTGTCCCTGTCCTATTCAAACTACATGAGCAGGTGTACATGTAATACTATCTACTATCATAACTAGACTGCACTCAGGCAAGGGTTCAACCCGCGCCTTAAAGAGCGCAAGTGACCCCACACTTTTGTTTGTGCTTCCAGTCAGGAAGTAAAATTTACTCCACTGACGTTTCATAAAACCCTTTTTTATAAACCTGGAACCATGTTTTGAACCTGGAACCAAGATGGACCGTATGTGTGTGTGTGTGTGGGGGGGGGGGGGGAAGGGGGGTACTTGGGTGTTAATGTGTGTGTGTATGGGGGGGGGGGGTACTTGGGTGTTAATGTGTGTGTGTGTGTTTGTGTGTGTGTGTGTCGGGGGGGGGGGGGGGTACATGGGTGTTAATGTGTGTGTGTGGGGGGGGGGTACATGGATGTTAATGTGTGTGTGTGTGGGGGGGGGGTACATGGGTGTTAATGTGTGTGTGTGTGTGTGTGGGGGGGGGGGGGGGTACATGGGTGTTAATGTGTGTCTTTGTGTGTGTGTGTGTGGGGGGGGGGGGGGGGGGTACATGGGTGTTAATGTGTGTGTGTGTGTGTGTGTGTGGGGGGGGGGGGGGTACATGGGTGTTAATGTGTGTGTTTGTGTGTGTGTGTGTGGGGGGGGGGGGTACATGGGTGTTAATGTGTGTGTTTGTGTGTGGGGGGGGGTACATGGGTGTTAATGTGTGTTAATGTGTGTGTGTGTGTGTGTGTCTGTGTGTGTGTGTGTGTGTGTGTGTGTTTTCAGGGAAAAACTGGGACTTGAGTGCTGCCCTCAGTGACTATGAGCAGCTCAGGCAGGTCCACACTGCCAACCTGCCGCAGGTTTTCAACGAGGGCCGTTACTACCGACAACCAGAGACCAACACCCCCCAGCACCTCAGCAAGGTGGACCGGCCCATCGTCCAGAGACAGGAAGACAACACGCAAGGTGGGCTAGAGATTGGGTGTCAGAGGGGTGTTTTTTTCACAATGCTTGATTGATAGTACTTAGCTACAATGCTGAAAACTAGGACATATTGCCCACAATGCCCAGGCAGTCAGCTGGTTAGCCCTCTATTGACTTGCTGAACTCCTGCGTTCTGAGTATTGACCCATCCTCAGTGACGGTCCGTGTCCCTCCCTCCCTCCAGAGAAGCGTTTGTCCCGGGGTATCTCCCACGCCAGCTCGGCCATCGTGTCCCTGGCGCGCTCCCACGTGGCCGGAGAGTGCACCAGCAGCGAGCAGCTCCCCCTGGAGATGCCCATCTACACCTTCCAGCTGCCCGACCTCAGCGTCTACAGCGAGGACTTCAGGAGCTTCATCGAGAGGGACCTCATCGAGCAGTCCACCATGGTGGCTCTGGAGCAGGCCGGTCAGTCGCTCAGACGTGTCATGTTTTCAGTGGGCGAGGAGGAAACTAGATGTGCTTCATAATTAGGTGTCATGCGGTGGTCACCAGGGTGGCTCAGGCGCAGCCATCTCAGATGGCCACCATGCCTGCCGTTCTGAATGGGGGGGGGTAGGATTACACTACACACTCTGCTTGATTATGTGCCAGAGTTGCCCAACATGAGTCCTCTGGTGCAGGCTGGTCAGTGGCTCACTCTTCTGAATGCTCTGGATGGGCTACATACTCTTCTGAATGCTCTGGATTGGCTACATTCTCTTCTGAATGCTCTGGATGGGTGACATACTCTTCTGAATGCTCTGGATGGGCTACATACTCTTCTGAATGCTCTGGATGGGTTACATACTCTTCTGAATGCTCTGGATGGGTTACATACTCTTCTGAATGCTCTGGATGGGTTACATACTCCTGGATGCTCTGGATGGGTTACATACTCTTCTGAATGCTCTGGATGGGTTACATACTCTTCTGAATGCTCTGGATGGGTTACATACTCTTCTGAATGCTCTGGATGGGTTACATACTCTTCTGAATGCTCTGGATGGGTTACATACTCTTCTGAATGCTCTGGATGGGCTACATACTCTTCTGAATGCTCTGGATGGGCTACATACTCTTCTGAATGCTCTGGATGGGTTACATACTCTTCTGGATGCTCTGGATGGGTTACATACTCTTCTGAATGCTCTGGATGGGTTACATACTCTTCTGAATGCTCTGGATGGGTTACATATTCTTCTGAATGCTCTGGATGGGTTACATACTCTTCTGAATGCTCTGGATGGGTTACATACTCCTCTGGATGCTCTGGATGGGTTACATACTCTTCTGAATGCTCTGGATGGGTTACATACTCCTCTGGATGCTCTGGATGGGTTACATACTCTTCTGAATGCTCTGGATGGGTTACATACAATTCTGAATGCTCTGGATGGGTAACATACTCTTCTGAATGCTCTGGATGGGTTACATACACCTCTGGATGCTCTGGATGGGTTACATACTCTTTTGAATGCTCTGGATGGGTTACATACTCCTCTGGATGCTCTAGATGGGTTACATACTCTTCTGAATGCTCTGGATGGGTGACATACTCTTCTGAATGCTCTGGATGGGTTACATACTCTTCTGAATGCTCTGAATGGGTTACATACTCTTCTGAATGCTCTGGATGGGTTACATACTCTTCTGGATGCTCTGGATGGGTTACATACTCTTCTGAATGCTCTGGATGGGTTACATACTCTTCTGAATGCTCTGGATGGGTTACATATTCTTCTGAATGCTCTGGATGGGTTACATACTCTTCTGGATGCTCTGGATGGGTTACATACTCTTCTGAATGCTCTGGATGGGTTACATACTCTTCTGAATGCTCTGGATGGGTTACATACTGAATGCTCTGGATGGGTTACATTCTGAATGCTCTGGATGGGTTACATACTGAATGCTCTGGATGGGTTACATACTGAATGCTCTGGATGGGTTACATTCTGAATGCTCTGGATGGGTTACATTCTGAAATCAGATGCTTTCATATCAATATGGGAATGGGACATAATCGCTGGAGAGATTGGTAAAGAATGCTGTCTACAAATTACCTTCATCGTCTAGGGAACCTAGTACACATTACACATTAGAGAGGTTGGGAGATGTTTTCAAAGTGTTGATGGAGTTACTACAGGCCAGGAGCCATGCCCACTCCTCAGGAGGTTTTTTTCTACCTTTTTTTCACTATTATTTCCTGTTAGCCCAAACCTCGGGCCATCACAAGTTGATACAAGCACTCCCAACTCTGGGCTGTTTGGTCTCAGGGGCCACCCCAAAAACTTTTTGGAAAACGTTTCTGACGAAATGATGTAAATGCAAATATTAAGGTACTGCAACTACATAAATAGTCACACAAGTATGCATTTTGCATGGGGTGTCCAGAAACATAGAGGGAACTAGCAAAATAAGATTCTGGGGCTTGCTGCCTTTCTATTTTCAAATATCATTCTCAACATACCCAAAAAGACAAAAAATAAATTCTGTCCGCTCACCAAAAGTGATTATTTTCAAGAACTTGTACATGTCACTGCCGCACTTGTATATAAAAAACTTCCCAAGTTTGGGAAGTTTGACTTTTCTATCTAGAAGATTACACTTGTTGTGGCCAAAAATCTTTACTGTAGGTCTACCTCAAAGGTCTTTACTGTAGGCCTACCTCAAAGGTCTTTACTGTAGGCCTACCTCAAAGGTCTTTACTGTAGGTCTACCTTAAAAGTCTTTACTGTAGGCCTACCTCAAAGGTCTTTACTGTAGGCCTACCTCAAAGGTCTTTACTGTAGGCCTACCTTAAAGGTCTTTACTGTAGGCCTACCTCAAAGGTCTTTACTGTAGGCCTACCTCAAAGGTCTTTACTGTAGGCCTACCTTAAAAGTCTTTACTGTAGGCCTACCTCAAAGGTCTTTACTGTAGGCCTACCTCAAAGGTCTTTACTGTAGGCCTACCTCAAAGGTCTTTACTGTAGGTCTACCTCAAAGGTCTTTACTGTAGGCCTACCTCAAAGGTCTTTACTGTAGGCCTACCTCAAAGGTCTTTACTGTAGGCCTACCTCAAAGGTCTGTACTGTAGGCCTACCTTAAAAGTCTTTACTGTAGGCCTACCTCAAAGGTCTTTACTGTAGGCCTACCCCAAAGGTCTTTACTGGAGGCCTACCTCAAAGGTCTTTACTGTAGGCCTACCTCAAAGGTCTTTACTGTAGGCCTACCTCAAAGGTATTTACTGTAGGCCTACCTCAAAGGTCTTTACTGTAGGCCTACCTCAAAAGTCTTTACTGTAGGCCTACCTCAAAGGTCTTTACTGTAGGCCTACCTCAAAGGTCTTTACTGGAGGCCTACCTCAAAGGTCTTTACTGTAGGCCTACCTCAAAGGTCTTTACTGTAGGCCTACCTCAAATGTCTTTACTGTAGGTCTACCTCAAAGGTCTTTACTGTAGGTCTACATCAAAGGTCTTTACTGTAGGCCTACCTCAAAGGTCTTTACTGTAGGCCTACCTCAAAGGTCTTTACTGTAGGTCTACCTCAAAGGTCTTTACTGTAGGCCTACCTCAAAGGTCTTTACTGTAGGCCTACCTCAAAGGTCTTTACTGTAGGTCTACCTCAAATCGGAGAAAACAGAATTTTCAATCACTACCCTTCCAAATGGGTGTGAGCATATTTATCATATCTAACATTATGTTAATGTTCTGCCATGCTATCTGAAGTGAATAACATGAAAAGTGAATACTGTAGTAGGAAATGTTTTTGAATGGTATTTAAACTATATTTGGTGTATATTATGCAGATAGCTTGTCTAAATCAATACACTCATGTAGTGTACAGTCATCACTAGTTATCAAGAAGCCAACCATCAATGGAGTAGAGGAAACTTTATGAACCTACCGATAAACACTCAATACAGCCGAAAGGAGACACTAAAACACAGCTCAAACATAAAATAGAACACATTTGACACAGATGACTGAAGAACTTAGGCACCAGCAAGTCCTCTAGATAGAAAGGTGATCTTGGGTATTAATTGAAGCTCATGAACCTGGGAAGTTTTTTTTATATACAAATGTGGGAGTAACGTACAATAAACTTCTTGAAAATAATCACTTTTGATGAGAATTTGTCAAGCGGACAGACAGACAATTGTTCGTCTTTTTGGGTATGTTTTGCTAGTTTCCCCTGTTTCAGGATACTCCCAGCTCCCAATGAACCCCAGGCTACTCCAGGACAACCTTTACAATATTGTGTAGAATACAAATTGGGGGGAAAAACACTTCAGGACATGGGTGGACACATCAACCAACTGCCAGTTTCTCTTCTGTTCAATCTTTAAACTGCATCATTTAGTTTGAGTGGTTGATAGCGCGCCAGTCATCCTCGCCCGTATGCGTTGGTGATTCCAGAGAACGTGGTTTTGTTTCGCTGAGCGGTTTCTGATGAGAAGAAAGAAGCTAGTCTCTTTCTCTACTCCGTGCAAGATAGATAGATGTGTAGTTGTACTAACGGGAGTCAGTTGCTACACTGGTTTATGATTAATCTATCTTCTGGTAAAATTACATGTTGCCTGTAGCTTCTATGCTACAATATTCTACTCTATTATGACTGATGATGATACGATTACATAATGTGAATCTTGTCTTTATTGCATTAAAATAGGACTTTATTGTATGTATTAACATTGAAAGTTATTCAATAAACACATTGAGGACATTCTCTGAAATGTGAAACTAGAATTAAAGCAATGGTTGTCCACCGAATAGATCATTGTATTCAACGAGCAAAAATAGCGTGACTGTGTACTGTACTTCATCTGCTTGTGTTTATATGAGGATGATAGAAACCATGAATCTATTTATAAACACCACCAGGCTCTCACTCACACGTCCTATCCTGCTTCCTGTGTATGAGCCAATCAGACTGAGCCACTCACACGTCCTATCCTGCTTCCTGTGTATGAGCCAATCAGACTGAGCCACTCACACGTCCTATCCTGCTTCCTGTGTATGAGCCAATCAGACTGAGCTAAGATTCTGCACGAGGCCCCTCCCCTTGGTCTCTCTGTATCTGTCTGATCCTCTCTCACACACAAACACACACACACACACACACAGGAGCACCTCATGATCTCGGTCTGAAGATTGCAAGCTGCAGGTAGTCTTAACTCTATAGACAGGATGAGAGTGTTCCATGGAGGCCCTCATACCATGGACCTATTCTGTCCAGTCCAAACACAGGTTCACATGTTGAGGCAATAACTAATGGGGATCCTCAATAACCATGAACAGTACATGCATTCTAAAGACATGCAGATCCCCTCATGTTCTTGTCTCTGTTCTGTGATAGGTCGTCTGAACTGGTGGTCCACCATGTGTACCAGCTGTAAGAAGCTCCTCCCATTGGCCACCACCGGAGACGGAAACTGTCTGCTCCACGCTGCATCGCTAGGTGAGCCCCCCCCCCCCCCCACCACAGACACCCGCTGGGGTCAGACGGACGGACGAGCACACCGAGACAGGGAGGAGGAGAGAGAGGGAGGGAGAGAGAGGACAGAGGAGAGAGATGGAGGAGAGAGAGGGAGGAGGAGAGAGAGGGAAGAGGAGAGAGAGGACAGAGAAGAGAGAGGGAGGAGGAGAGAGAAGGAGGAGGAGAGAGAGGGAGGAGAGAGAGAGAGGGAGGCGGAGAGAGAGGGAGGAGGCGAGAGAGAGGGAGGAGGCGAGAGAGAGGGAGGAGGAGAGAGAGGGAGGAGAGAGAGAGAGGGAGGCGGAGAGAGAGGGAGGAGGCGAGAGAGAGGGAGGAGGCGAGAGAGAGGGAGGAGGAGAGAGAGGGAGGAGGAGAGAGAAGGAGGAGGAGAGAGAGGGAGGAGGAGAGAGGGAGGAGAGTGAGAGAGGGAGGAGAGAGAGAGAGGGAGGAGGAGAGAGAGGGAGGAGAGAGAGAGAGAGGGAGGAGGAGAGAGAGGGAGGAGGAGAGAGAGGGAGGAGAGAGAGAGGGAGGAGGGGAGAGAAGGAGGAGAGGGAGGAGAGAGAGGGAGGAGAGAGAGAGGCAGGAGAGAGAGGGATAAGAAGAATCTTAAGAGTGAAGATCGAGACAGAGATGTAGTTAAGTTAAAAAGGCGTGTGTGTGTGCGTGCGTGTGTGTGTGTGTGTGAATGGAGAAGGCTTCTTATGCAGGGTCTGTCTGGGCAGCCAGACAGACAACAGGCCAGAGCCAGAGAGTTGGGAAAGCATTTTCCATGAAAAGTAGGAAAAATACGCACAGCACTTCTTGGGGTGCTGGGTTAGGACATGGTCACAATGAAAATAATAGAACCTGCACACTTGTATGCTCCAGAAGGAACTTTATTAAGAATAGAACCCGCACACTCGTATGCTCCAGAATAAACTTTATTTTGACGTTTTGAGTGTCTGCTCTTTGTCAGGTCAAATTTCTTTCTCTGAAAATGAATCATTTTCCAACCGAACCTGATCATTCAATCAGCCAGCCAGTCAGTCAGTCAGTCAGTCAGCCAGTCAGTCAGTCAGTCAGTCAGTCAGCCAGTCAGTCAGTCAGTCAGTCAGTCAGTCAGTCAGTCAACCAGTCAGTCAGTCAGTCAGTCAGCCAGTCAGTCAGTCAGTCAGTCAACCAGTCACCCAGTCAGTCAGTCAGTCAGTCAGTCAGTCAGTCAGTCAGTCAGTCAGTCAGTCAGTCAGTCAGTGGGAGAGACTCTGGGACAGAGCAACATCACAGTAGAATCCCTCCCGGCTTCTTGATTTGAGAGAATCAAAGCGCTGACGGTAACAAAGGCGTGGGGTGTGCATGCATGTAGCCCAGGCAAGAGCTCCACACAGACCCGAAATCAAACATAAACAAGTTCTTCTTCTGTGAGAGGAGGATCCCCAGGCGGGAGACATGGAGGGGGGATAATGAGCTACGTTCGGAGGAAACGCCAGGAGATAGAGTTTGCTTACAGGGTGCTCCTAGAAAAGAAAAGTTCTCAGCAGATTTGGAAGAAACTCCCCTCTTGCAAAGGAGATATTGATTCCCTCACATTAATCATGTTGACAACGTACAGATGCAGGGGGTGCTGGTAATTAGTGTGTTCTTGTGTGTGTGTGTGTGTGTGTGTGTGTGTGTGTGTGTGTGTGTGTGTGTGTGTGTGTGTGTGTGTGTGTGTGTGTGTGTGCATGTGTGCGTGTGTGCGTGTGTGCGTGCATGTGTGCGTGTGTGCGTGCGTGCGTGTGTGTTTCAGGAATGTGGGGCTTCCACGACAGGGACCTGGTGTTGAGGAAGTCCCTGTACGCCATGATGAAGAGCGGAGCGGAGAGGCAGGCCCTGAAGAGAAGGTGGAGGTGGCAGCAGACCCAGCAGAACAAGGAGGTGTGTAGAGCATCACACACACACACACACACACACACACACACACACACACACTCATTAGAACCACCTGGAAGCTTCAGAACAGCCGACACACCCTTGTACCAGTATATGTCCTCATCTGGAGCTGGACACCAAGAGTGTTGGCTGAAGAAGAAAGACCAACGGCTTTGCTTGCAAATGATGTGCCATGCATTTAAATCTGCAAATATGACTGATTACCTACAGGACGGGGGGGGCGGGGTCTTTATTCAGCCACACGTGACACATCGCAGACAGCGGCGACACACAGCACACACATGCATGTTTTGGGGCGCTGCCAGAGGAAATAGTTCCCTGCATTTGTCCCATCCAAGCCGTCCTCCTCCAGGGGCAGCCAGGAGCAGTGGGCAGCCTGGTCAGTGTCCTCCTCCAGGGGCAGCCAGGAGCAGTGGGCAGCCTGGTCAGTGTCCTCCTCCAGAGGCAGCCAGGAGCAGTGGGCAGCCATCGTTCATGGCGCCAGGGGACCAAGTCCTAGTGCTCAGTCCAGGTTCTGGTCAGGGACCGGACTGAAGAGCATCTGTTCTTCTGCATGTTTTTTTCGTATTGGGTTCTTAGGGAGGAAACCCTTGAGAACACGGGGAAAGCACAGAAAGGCCTGGAGACCTTCTTGCCGTGAGGCGACAGTACAAAAGAAAAAGGGCTTCAAAGATTGAGAGCTGTTCACACTTCTCACAGGACATGGACTTTGATGACAAAATATGACTATTTAGTGATCATAAAACTGTTGTTTGTCACATCGAGTGGATTCTTTGTCAATTTTCGAAGGAAAACAGTAAAAAAAAAAGAAAAAATGACACAAACAAAAACTATGTATTTTGCCCTCTAGCGCATTTTGAGGACTGCAGACATAAGAACCAAACCACCAGTGGTTGTCACACGTATGTCAATATTGTAATGTGTCCATGCTTTCTCCACTTGGGACAATCAACTGCAATGGCTCCAGCGCTTCTCTACATCAGCCACATTACACAGCATAGCGAGACCGTTAGCGCCGTTAGCGCTAGCCTCCGCCGTGCCCCGCGCTGCTGAGCTGACATGTAGCCCTGGTGTTAAGACAATAACGCCCCCCGCGATGAAGCGCTCCCAGTGTTTCGGCACAGTGCCGGTGGGCCCGGGGAACACTGTAAAGGCTGCTGCTGGACTATTAGCTTGTGTCAGCGCGGCTGTAGACATCAGCGCTAATGAAAGAGTTAGCGAGTCGCTCTGCTGCTGACAGGCAGTTAAAAGGCCACTCAATGGGAGTTATGGCAGGAAGGACGCACACCGCGGGGATGAAAACCCAATACCGCTGAGAAGGGGTCGCGTGTGTGTGCGTGCGTGCCTGCCTGCGTGCGTGTGTGTATGTGTGCGTGTGCACGTGTGTGTGTGTGCGTGTGTGTGCGTGCGTGTGTGTGTGGGGTGGGCCAGAGTCGTGTCGGGGAAAGTGCTTACTTGTCTTTTGGTCCGATGGCCTCTGCTGCCCATAGAGGATGGATGTGTGGTGTAGTGGGTATTGTGTGTGTGTGTGTGTGTGTGTGTGTGTATGTGGTGTAGTGGGTATTGTGTGCGTGTGTGTGCGTGTGTGTGTGGTGTAGTGGGTATTGTGTGTGTGTGCGAAATCCAGCAAGAAACGACTACACTGCACGCGGCTAAAGAAGGCTGAGGTGCGAAATGAGTTCCGCAACTCCCTAGCTGTGAAGCTAAGGGAGCTTGAACCTAGCCTGAGCTCAGAGGATCCATGGACCAGAGGTGGGCCTCGATCAGCTCCTCACTTCATGAGGCAGCAGCTCAAACTATTAGCTACAGAGTCATCAAACATCAAGACTGGTTCGATGACAACTCGGACACCATCAGGAACTTGCTGGACAAAAAGCACAAAGCACATAAGGTCACCCTAAACAACCCGATATCACATCACTTAGGCAGCAGTGGCAGGCAGCTCGTGGGCACTGCAAAATGAATGGTGGACAAGTAAGGCCCATGAGATACACATGTATGCAGACAAAAACGATATGTACAATTTCTACAACTCTGTAAAAAGCATCTATGGCCCCAAAAACTGCTCAGTTACTCCATTGAAAACAGCAGATGGTCTAACACTCTTGAAGGACCAAAACCGGATCCTGTTGAGGTGGGCTGAACACTTCAATGTCCTACTCAACCAACACTCTTCTACAGACCAAACCATCCTGGAAGAACTACCCGAACACTCCCCCATCAACGACCTCAATCAGCCGCCAACCTTCATGGAGGTCCTAGCAGCTGTTCGCACACTAAAGAACAACAAGTCTCCTGGCGCTGACAACATCCCGGCTGAACTCCTGAAGGAGGGAGGGTACCTCTGTACCAGGGTTCTCCATCAGTACATCCTGAGGGCCTGGGAAGATGAGAGTATCCCCCAACAGTGGAGGGACGCCAACATTTTCGCCATATACAAAAATAAGGGTGACAAGTCTGTCTGTGGCAACAGCAGGAGGATATCACTGCTTTGTGTTGCTGGCAAGGTTTTGGCCAAGGTGATGCTGCAGAGGCTCATCACCACCATCACAGAGGAAATGCTACCTGAGTCACAGTGCGGGTTCAGGAAGTACGGTCGATATGATATTTACAACACGGCAACTTCAGGAGAAGTGCCGGGAACAACACCAAGACCTCTTTATGGCCTTTATCGACCTCTCCAAGGCCTTTGATATAGTGAACAGGGAGCTCCTTTGGAGTGTGCTCACTAAGTTTGGCTGCCCAGCCAAATTTGTTAGCATCCTCCGCCAATTCCACGATGGGATGAAGGCCTGTGTGACCATTGGAGGACAAGAATCGGCACCTTTCCCTGTTTGTACAGGGGTAAGACAAGGGTGCGTGCTGGCACCTGTGCTCTTCAACGTCTTCCTCTTATGTGTTACCCAGCTTCTCCACAAGGAGCTTGAGTCTAGCAGTGGTGTTGCAGTGGATTTTAGACTGGACGGAAACCTCTTCAACATCAGGAGGCTACAAGCGACCACTAAACTGTCCTTGAGCTGCAGTATGCAGATGACTGTGCTCTTGTGGCACACTCTCCACAGGACCTCCAGGCCATCCTTGCTGTGGTTGTTAGAGCCTACAGCAGGATGGGTCTGTCTGTCAACACCACCAAGAAAGAAGTGGTCTGGCAGTGGAGTTCCAGTACTCCACACACCCTGCCTGCTTTCACCATAGACCTCAAGCCACTAACAATAACTCCATCCTTCAAGTACCTGGGCAGTATCCTGTCTGAAGACTGCAGCATTGACAGCGAGATCCAAAACCGGATCAAACAGGCATCAGCTGCCTTCGGGAGACTACGGCACAGGGTCTTCCAGAACAACAACCTCCACCTGCACACCAAAGTTGCTGTCTACCAGGCTGTCTGCATCACCACGCTCCTCTACAGCTGTGAAGCATGGACCACATACAGCCGTCACATCAAGTCCATGGAGCACTTCCACATCGGATGCCTACAGCGCATCTTGGGCTTGGACATGTGATCCGGATGCCCCAGGACCGACTGCCCCGTGGAGTGCTGTATGGCCAGTTACACCATGGCCAGCGCTTGGCAGGAGGGCCGAAAAAGAGGTACAAGGACCAGCTGAAGACCTCGTTAAGGAAATGCAACATAAGGCCTGAGGACCTTGAGGCTGCTGCTGCTGACCGTGATGCCTGGCGGCAGAGCTGCCTGGAAGGAACTCACAGGCTGGAGGAGGACAGGAGGCCAGAAGACAGCAACGAAGACTCAGGAGGACAGGACTGCCAGAAGACAGCAACGAAGACTCAGGAGGACAGGACTGCCAGAAGACAGTAACGAAGACTCAGGAGGACAGGACTGCCAGAAGACAGCAACGAAGACTCAGGAGGACAGGACTGCCAGAAGACAGCAACGAAGACTCAGGAGGACAGGACTGCCAGAAGACAGCAACGAAGACTCAGGAGGACAGGACTGCCAGAAGACAGCAACGAAGACTCAGGAGGAACACACCCATGACTGCCAGTACCACTACCCCCAGCACAACTTACACATGTCCCACCTGCAATAGAACATGTGGCTCCAGGATTGGACTCTTTAGCCACCAAAGAACTCACCGTTAAGGACATAAGTTGACATCATCATCGAATTCGATGGACAACCATAAGCAAGTAAGTGTGTGCGTGTGTGTGTGTGTGTGTGTGTGTGTGTGTGTGTGTGTGTGTGTGTGTGTGTGTGGTGTAGTGGGTATTGTGTGTGTGTGTGTGTGTGTGTGTGTGTGTGTGTGTGTGTGTGTGTGTAACACCGTGTCTTCTGCTCCCCAGTCAGGGCTGGTGTACACAGAGGAGGAGTGGGAGAGAGAGTGGAATGAGATGCTGAAGCTGGCCTCCAGTGAGCCCCGCACACACACCAGCAAGAACAACAACGCTACGGGAGGGTGAGGATACACACACACACACACACACACACACACCAGCAAGAACAACAACGCTACGGGAGGGTGAGGATACACACACACACACACACACACACCAGCAAGAACAACAACGCTACGGGAGGGTGAGGATACACACACACACACACACACCAGCAAGAACAACAACGCTACGGGAGGGTGAGGATACACACACACACACACACACCAGCAAGAACAACAACGCTACGGGAGGGTGAGGATACACACACACACACACACACACACACACCAGTAAGAACAACAACACTACGGGAGGGTGAGGATATACACACACACACACACACACACCAGCAAGAACAACAACGCTACGGGAGGGTGAGGATACACACACACACACCAGCAAGAACAACAACGCTACGGGAGGGTGAGGATACACACACACACACACACACACACACACACCAGCAAGAACAACAACGCTACGGGAGGGTGAGGATACACACACACACACACACACACACCAGCTGGGTTGAAAGGTGTTTATTGTGCTATTGTCCAGGTGTTCAGTCCCAGCCTGCAGTCCAGGGCCTCAACACCGCTGCGTTCAGTCGACCAAACTGCTCCGTGAGGAGCGACATTTGACCCTTTAAGAAAAATAAATTATAATAAGATTTTTTTTCTCCTCATGTTCTTGAATCTGGCTCTCTGGTTATCTGGACAAGACATTGCAGTTGGAAGACAATAAACGGTTCAACTTTGACCTTTGATCCCCCTAGTTGTGTTCTAGATGTTTCCTCTCACTGACTGCCAGTGGTGTCTGGTGGGTAAGCCAGGACCAACGAAGCACACATTTTTTTAGGGGTGCACTTTCAAAGCATGCCCTGATGGGCGGTTTCCCAGCACCATAAGGGCGCTGAGCAGTGAGATTTTTATGTAAAAGCATACAGGAAAACTACAGTAGCCTAGGCTACGGATGTTTTTAACACATAAACAAAAGCCAATAATTTGAGAGCGAGTGAATAAGAGGGCAATATTGAGGCCGAAACAACCAAGCTTTTAGAGCTTTTACACTAAATAAACCACAGAGCCATTATATGACAACAATAGCCAAGCACCACAAAGAGGAATGACAAGACGATAAAATACACCCCCTTAGGGCACAGCACTCAATAGCCTACTCCCCTACTTCACTAATCAGTGTTTAGGTTACTACTAGCTTACTAGGCTACTAGGCGTATTAGCCCACCGCTCCAGGAAGCAAAGTTCACGCTCTCGAGTGCTGATTAAATCTAGGCAAGCTTTGTCCGGTCAAAGAGGGGACATGGCCAACAAAATAGCTTCTGAAGCTTAGCACTCCCAGCTAGCCACTCTGTTCTAGCATACCTTTTACCACAGAAAGGTCTGCACTTACCTCCTCCAATTCTGTTTTCTTCTCATCCTCTCCACTGACGGTGAAGGTCTCCCATCTTGTTTTATTTTGAGCTGCTGCTCAAAATGTAGTTTTGTTAAATCAACTTTCAACAAATACTCAAGATCTCTGTTTCCCATGTTCATTGATGCTGCCAGTAGCTAGATAGCTAAAGTGTGTAACGTGATTGACAGGTGATGTGAATGACGGGACAGTCATGACAAGTTTTGATTGGATAAACCGTCCCAATGTTAAAATGCCAATGGGAACTCCAATGTAAGCACTTTGAGAACTGGCTTACCCTACGCCCACTTTTAAGCAATCAATCAATCAAAGCTTTATTTGTATAGCGCATTTCATACCCAGAGGCAACACAATGCGCTTTACAGAGAACAAGGGAGGTGGGCATACGACCCACTCTCTACTGTACATATTCCAGAGGGAAGCAAAAAAACAGTAATCACCCGGGGGCCAGATAAGTGAGCTGTAAAAATTCTTGCCTGACCCCTCTCAACAAGGCGATCGAGCAAGCTCCTGGAGTATGTTTGTCTACCGGCTTAGAACATTTATAAAGCAATAAATAACATTAAATTACATTTTCAGAGACAGGCTTACCCTGGCTTATAGGAGCAATCGCCACAGCTGACTGAGTTCCTCAGTTTGATGTTGTTAAGGGTAAATTTTGTCTGTGCGTGTGTGGACAGGCTTGTTAAGAGGTTCCATAGAATAATAGGTCCCATTAAAAAGGTCCTTGATGATCATGAATTAGCCCAGGCTGACAGTCAAATAACATAAATAAAAAATAAATAAAATAAAAAATTACAAAGTGCAAAACAGCAGCATCCAACAGTTTTAGTTGTATCTATCAACTAACAACTATGTATTTATCAGCTGCCTACAGTCTTGTATTAATTTACAAAA
Organism: Borostomias antarcticus; assembly: GCF_949987555.1. Lineage (NCBI taxonomy): Eukaryota > Metazoa > Chordata > Actinopteri > Stomiiformes > Stomiidae > Borostomias > Borostomias antarcticus. The sequence continues at coordinate 5,079,817 of NC_140237.1, forward strand.
AAAGAAATCGTCTCTCAGTCGGGAGCCGGTTTCCATTGTTCACTTTAAAGAGCCGTAGCACATAGAGCCGTATGGTTCACTTTAAAGAGCCGTAGCACATAGAGCCGTATGGTTCACTTTAAAGAGCCGTAGCACATAGAGCCGTATGGTTCACTTAAAAGAGCCGTAGCACATAGAGCCGTATGGTTCACTTAAAAGAGCCGTAGCACATAGAGCCGTAAGGTTCACTTAAAAGAGCCGGCACATAGAGCCGTATGGCTCACGACCATGTTATGTTATGTTATTTTTATTTATAATGACCATCACTACAGCATCACGACATGGCGCGTCTCTGAGGGATGTGGTGGTGGCAGAGCGCCGTGTGTGTGCGTGCGTGTGCGTGTGTGTGTGTGTGTGCGTGTGTGTGTGCGTGTGTGTGTGTGTGCGTGTGTGTGCGTGTGTGTGTGTGCGTGAGTGTGTGTGTGTGTGTGCGTGCGTGTGTGTGTGCGTGTGTGTGTGTGTGTGCGTGTGTGTGTGTGCGTGTGTGTGCGTGCGTGTGTGTGTGTGTGCGTGTTTTTTTGTGCGTGTGTGTGTGTGTCGTGTGTGTGTGTGCGTGTGTGTGTGTGCGTGTGTGTGTGTGCGTGCGTGTGTGTGTGTGTGTGTGCGTGCGTAGCGCATGCCCGCGTGTCCATGCCTCACCAGACCAGCAGACAGCGCTGCTGACGCTGTGATGGGGTTCTGTCCCTGCAGAGTGGACAGCCTGACGTGTTGACCGTGTCTCTCCCTGACGTGTTGACCGTGTCTCTCCCTGACGTGTTGACCGTGTCTCTCCCTGACGTGTTGACCGTGTCCTCTCCCTGACGTGTTGACCGTGTCTCTCCCTGACGTGTTGACCGTGTCTCTCCCTGACGTGTTGACCGTGTCTCTCCCTGACGTGTTGACCGTGTCTCTCCCTGACGTGTTGACCGTGTCTCTCCCTGACGTGTTGACCGTGTCTCTCCCTGACGTGTTGACCGTGTCCTCTCCCTGACGTGTTGACCGTGTCCTCTCCCTGACGTGTTGACCTTGTCCTCTCCCTGACGTGTTGACCGTGTCCTCTCCCTGACGTGTTGACCGTGTCTCTCCCTGACGTGTTGACCGTGTCTCTCCCTGACGTGTTGACCGTGTCTCTCCCTGCAGAGTGGACGGCTCGGAGGACCCGGTGTACGAGAGCCTGGAGGAGTTCCACGTGTTCGTCCTGGCCCACGTCCTGAGGAGGCCCATCGTGGTGGTGGCCGACACCATGCTCCGAGACTCAGGAGGAGAGGGTGAGCCTGTCTGAGGGGATAGATACACACACACACACACACACACACACACTCACACACACACATACTGTACACGCACACCCACTCACACACACACTCACACACACACATACTGTACACGCACACCCACTCGCACTCACACACACATACTCACACACACACACACACACACACACACACACACACACACACTCACACTCACACACACACTCACACACACATACTGTACACGCACACCCACTCACATACTGTACACGCACACCCACTCACACACACACACACACACACACACACACTCACAGTCACACACTCACAGTCACACACTCACACGCATACTGTACACGCACACCCACTCACACACACACACACACACACACAAACACTCACACACAGACTGTACACGCACACCCACTCACACACACACTGAAACACACTCACAGTCACACACACACACGCACACACAAACTCACACACACACTCACACACATACACGCACACACACACTCACACACACACGCACGCACTTACACACTCTCACACACACACACACACACACACTCACACACACACACACATACTGTACACGCACACCCACTCACACACACACTCACACACACTCACAGTCACACACACATACGCACACACACACTTACACACACACACTCACACACGCACTTACACACTCACACACACACACACACTCACACACACACACACACACACACACACTCACACACATACTGTACACGCACACCCACTCACACACACACACTCACACACACTCACAGTCACACACTCACGCACGCACACACACACTCATACACACACTCGCACACACACACTCACACACACACACACATGCAAATGCAAACATACACACACATGCAAATAAACCCATTCACACACCGTGGCACGTTCATTCATCTGACTCATAAATGAGCCTCTCTCTGTCCGTCTGCTGGCCTGTCCATCTGTCCATCCCTCTATCTGGACTTTCCTCGGACACCGTGGGCCTGACAGCGTTCTTATTTGGCACATGTATCCGCAGGGGTCCCAGACAGACTGGGACAGGGTCGGATTTTCAATTAGTTTTTAATTTGTAATTTTAACATAAAATACTGATCAGAGCTGCCAGCCAATAGAAATACTGTTCTGAATAGAACCCCGCCCCCAACGTTCCAGATGCCTACTATACATGTATTTTCTCTGCTCATCAGCTGCAAGGAGCTGCAGTTTTGCCCAAAATTAGTGAGGCTGCCCTGATACAAACACTCACCTATTACCTCACACCAGACTACTCTAGAATTATTTAGCCATTGCTCATAGTATGACTCATGTACATGTGTCATGAAGAATGGTAAACAAGACCAGACGTAGGCTACAGCGAGCCCCATGGTCATAATTACTTCACATCATTTTCTGTTATTAGTCACAATTTACCAGTTGTTCTTGGTTGTAGAACACGTGTGTTTTATGATGATCTGACCTCAGATCAGCACGCAGAAAGCACATCTTTGTTGTTGCGCAACACCCACACATGCCTCTCTGAGGCCTGGATCACACTAGCCTCTCTGAGGCCTGGATCACACTAGCCTCTCTGAGGCCTGGATCACACTAGCCTCTCTGAGGCCTGGATCACACTAGCCTCTCTGAGGCCTGGATCACACTAGCCTAAAACAATCCGTGATTACACGCGGAATCGCACGTAAAGATCTGTTCAGATCTCTTATCACACTAACACGCCCACAAACGCATATCACACCACCATGAGCACATCAAACAGGTGATTTACAATTTTGAGCTACAGCAATCAAGGGTATATTCTTCTTGGCTAGTAGTATAGTCTAGAATGTTGCAGTTGTCGTGTCATCCAACCAACGCCAACAGTCACCAACATACAGCGTTTCCACTGGTAAGGTTTTGCCGTGGCGCACCGCACACCAAACATTTGATACAAAAAACAATAATACAAATAAGGCTATATATAAATAAATATTTCTAAATATTTCTGCCTCAATGCGCTTTCAAAACCACTGTCGCGCCCACATTAGGACTAGACTATTTATTTTCAATAAAGAGCCTATAGGCCGCGCGCTCTGAGCCGCTCCATGCTGCTCCTTTCTGAGGTGATCGGAAGACTCGGCGCGTGAAGGGATTTTTTCTTCAGTGAGCGGAATGAGGTTACAACGAAAGATAGGTAGGATATTGACGCTCAAATATTACCATAGTGTTAACCAGTGTTTGAATTGGGCCAAACACTGGTGCTGGCACCTAGGCCTACTCCTCAAAATGCCTAGCCTACTGTCTAAAATACATTTATGTTAGTAATCTAAGTGCCGTTATAGCTACAGTTAGACGTGCCGACAGCTCCTGCCCATCTCAAGCACGTTGGTAAAGCCTTTGGTTTTATAATTCTCTGATGACAACTAGCGGATCCTATAACCTAGTCTAATATATCAATATAATTTTCCAGATGGGCATTAGACGATTTTTGAAGAGGAAGAGAGAGGAGAATGATGAGACCAGTCAGGTAGGCTAGGTTATTGCCGGCTAGCCATGATTCACACCGGGGGATTAAGGAACAAGGCAAGCTACCTGTAGTAGGCTAACAGTTTTGCCCGCTTCCCAGGGACCAGTAAACTCTGTTCGTGCAAGAGGAAGAAGCCTCATGCAGTTGTCTGATCGGACAAGTAAAAAATGAATATGATAAATTGGCCTTGTGTTGCTAACGTTACGTAACGTTATCTGAAAGTACAGTTTGAGCCGAAGCGGAGCTGCTCCATTTGAGCTACGCGCTGCTGTCTGTCTGTCCGTCAGTCAGCCCTTGAAGCGAGCGTTGTCAAGGAGACATACACCACAAGCGCGAGTAGGGTCTGCAACTTTCGTGTGAGTCAGGTACAAGCCCCCAGGATTCGAAATCTAAAGTGAAGGCCTATTGAACCGCGCCATCTTGGCTAGATTTGTAGTTATTTTGCTATTTCCGGTGACTTTTGTACTTGCGCAGTTGTGCTTTTCTGTCCGATGCGTGTCCACACACGTTCCCGGCTCCCCCCGCTTTGATTTAGCAATGAAAACCGGCTTGCATATTAACCTGTTTTTGTAAAATATATCCATTGGAGACATTGTTTTTTATCCAGGCATCTTAGTTTTAACAGGTTAATTATTGCTGAACATGTTTTGTTTGCTAGTAGATGGTATTCATTCCGTTCGCGATAACGTTATTGCAGCCAGGCTAAATTCCTCCAGGGAGCCAGTGACAAGCGAGTTGAAAAGCTTCACTCCCCGCCAGCAGGAGCTTTGGCCGCTGCTACCGCATCTCGGATAACCCGCTGAGTTCGTGGCTGCTATTTCACATTCGCCCTTGATCAATCCCAATACCGATCCATGGTAATAATGAATCAACGGTCGTTCAGATCGGCAGTGCTGCATGCATGTTACAACATCATTGTTAGCTTTATTAACATAACCATAGACTACATTTATCCCTCTAACGTTAGGCTATCCATCTTACACCAGTCGGCCATTCGATAGCTAGAAGCGGTCAACGCCAACGTTGACCGTGGACGTGGACGCGCGTAGGACAGAAAAGCACTGCGCAAGTACAAAAGTCACCGGAAGGCCAGAAAAGCACAACTGCGCAAGTACAAAAGTCACCGGAAATGGTCAAATGACTACAAATTTGCCAAGATGGCGCAGTTCAATAGGGCTTCATTGTTGATAGCGGTCAGTGAATGGAGTGGCTGTATCCAGTTCTATTAATACATCCATGGTAGGGCTGCTCGATTATGGCAAAAATCATAATCACGATTATTTTGATTGATATTGAGATCACGATTATTTAACACGATTATTCATTGAATTTTTTTTTTTAATCAAAAGTTTTAACATTTTCTTAACATATCAAATTATACATTGACTTTGATAACAATTAATTTATTAAATGTTGACAGAGGCTTTTCTTTTTAACAATGTTCTTTGGATTAGATACATTTCTCCCATGGGAGACAAATAGTGAACCTTGACCTTGAGGTCAAGCACAGTATAGCTCTGCAGTGTAGGGTGCACTTGATTTGTGCAAAATCGTTTTATGGCGATTATTTTGTTTTAATGATCGTTGACAGCCCAAATCTTAATCTAGATTAAAATCCGATTAATCGAGCAGCCCTAATCCATGGTCAGGTACAGCGCTGCCTGATGGATTGTGCGACGGTCTTTTTGGCTGGCTGAACTAACACTAGCTTGCGTTAATGTTCCTCCAGCCGCCTAAAAAGTGCCAATCAAAATAACAGAAAACAGCAGCTGTTAGAATGGTAACCTACAATAGGCCTACATCTGATTAAAATATGTCTATAAACCATATGATTTATTAAATGCCTGTGTGGTTACTGTTTTATCCCGTCCAGTTACATGTCATTAATTACATTTTAAGCTCTAGGACTTTACCAGCCTTACGAGATAAGTTAGGCCATCTTTATAGGCCTACTTATAGGAAGGGGACAGGAGAGAGGAACAAGGGAGGAAGAAGGACGCTCCGATCTCCGATCCCCCGCTTTGGTTTCAAAATCGGACTCTTTTTTCACACACCACCACACCAAGCGATCAGTTCCACAGGAAACACTGCCAGCATATACATTTCCATCCTAAACAAATATATTTTCAATCCCGTTTGTGTTCCATGTCTGGTGCTGTTTTTAAAATAAGGTCTTTTTCTGACAAATTCAAAAAGATGGCCTACTTTTATTTCTCATTTTTACTTTCAACATTTTTATGTCTCCTTCCTCATCTACTTCGTGTTGCTGCATTTTTTGTTCTGCCATCTTCCAAAGTTCCTTTTTTCATTTTTTCCAGTAATCCAAACTCCACATCCAATTCCTATTTAGATTTCTGATCATTGACTCACACACAAACAAACCAATTCCTAGGCTGTTGTTCAATGATTACAGATCAGTATTGCTGACATAATATGGGAGCTCGTCATATTATGGGAGCTATAATGTGAGGGAATGATTGAAGGAGATAAAATAAACTGATTATAAGGACTATATGTTGGAACATTTGGACTGAATTATAGAGAATATTATTCATAAAGAAAATGGCAGGAGTGCTGGGTAGTTCAGACAGGTGTGATGAAGGAGCTGTTTGGTCAGGAACACAGACTGAGCTGAGGAGCATCAGCCTACCCGCGCGTATAGCGCCATATCTCAATAAAGACTTTTTCACTTTTTGCCAGTTACAGTTTTTTGAAGAGAGAATATTTTTATTTGAAGTGTCTACTCTTGTTTGGGTTATGATTTGAAATGTCTAGTTTTTGGGGGGAACCTGTAGGCTAAACATTGAATACAGTTTAAGTTATATCCTACATTATTATCCGCTTTTTTTTGCGGGACTCCTGTTGTTCTTATATGTCCAAATTTATATTAACTATAGTATCCACTAAGATACGATGTAGCTCAAACTCATAAATCACCTGTTTGATTGTTATAATGTGAAGTGAACACAGCAGTAGTGTAGCCCTATTCCTATTGTTTTTACTAAAGCCTCCAGATCTGCCTGTTATAGTAGAACGCAGCTCCGGATTGCGAGCGCCAAACAACTCCGGCCATATCCATACTCCGTATCCATGCTCCGTATCCATGCTCCGTATCCATGCTCCGTATCCATGCTCCGTATCGACGCTCCGTATCGACGCTCCGTATCCATGCTCCTCCGGGTTCCAGCTTCGTTACTGTAGTTTAATTGCTAGGCGAGCCCAGTAGTTTAATTGCTAGGCGAGCCCAGTAGTTTAATTGCTAGGCGAGCCCGGTAGTTTAATTGCTAGGCGAGCCCGGTAGTTTAATTGCTAGGCGAGCCCGGTAGTTTAATTGCTAGGCGAGCCCAGTAGTTTAATTGCTAGGCGAGCCCAGTAGTTTAATTGCTAGGCGAGCCCAGTAGTTTAATTGCTAGGCGAGCCCAGTAGTTTAATTGCTAGGCGAGCCCAGTAGTTTAATTGCTAGGCGAGCCCAGTAGTTTAATTGCTAGGCGAGCCCAGTAGTTTAATTGCTAGGCGCAAACGTAGGGGAAAATGCTGAAAAACGCTGTAGTGTAATCCAGGCCTGAAGATTCAAGGGTGCATCAGATGGAAAAAAGAAAGAGAAGCACACCTCTGTTCATCCCTCCTTCCCTCCGGAGGCCTCATTAACTCGAGAGTTCATCCTGTCTGGAGATGCCATGGCCACTGACTCCTCTCACACACACACACACACACACACACACACTTGTGTATGTACTCACATGCACTTACACAGACAAAAGTTTATCATCTTACGTTTTGTGTTATTGTCTTGTTTTTAATTGTGGTATTTGAGTATCTACCTCTTTTTTTTAAATATGTGTATATGTATACGTGTTTGTGCGTGTGTGTATATTTATAGTTATGCACATGACCTAACATATGTTATTATTGAATGCAGACCTAAATAAATATAATTCATTCATTCATTCATTCATATGCACATATAGGCACATACATACACACACACACACGCACACACACACACACATACACACACACCCACACACACACACACACACACACAGAGTGCAACCCAGTCAGCTAGTGCCCTCTTCTAAAGCCCTGTGCATGATGGGATGTGGGTAGGAGACCAGGCTTCTGACATGCCTGCAGCTGGTTTGAAGGGAGCAGCTCAAGCGTAAGTGATGGAACTAATGGTTTAAAAGTGTGCGCTCTAGTCCAGCCCAGTCAGGTGAGCCTACAGGGGCAGAAGATATCCTGACCTCCTGAAGCTTAGAACGGAGCCATTGCTCCCCACATACACAAACACCACTATCTGTCTATTCACTCAGTTTTATTCTCAGATGTATTCACTTGCTCCTGCACTAAAAAAAACACTTTTAGCAGTGTCTAAATATGAATTTGCTTTCCCAAAAGCAACTGAAAGGAAAGAAGCCTAGTTGGTATCAGAATTTAGGCCTCAGACGTGATCATATTCAGTGATACCGGAACCACAAAAGGAACAGTGAAGTTGTTGATGTTGATATCAGACAGAATGTCAACTTGTTACACTCTGTTGAGATCTTCAGTCTGACGTTGCTTCCACTCTGACTTCCATGGGGGAGAGAGATTGTATTTTCATCACTAGAGACCAACGTATCCGCCTGAATCTAACATCATCATCATTAGGTCGTCCTCAGACGAGCTTGACAGCGAAGTCTACAATCATCTCGGTCTTCCATACATCCAGCCAGTTCCAGCAGAACTCTCCACTCCTGCGTCCCTCCTCAGTACATCCACGTATGTTGGTGTGGGACGTCCTCTTAATCGGTGCTCGTGTGTTGTCTCCCGGAGCACCAGCTTGCTGGCTGGGAGTTCATGGTGTCTGTGGCAGTGGCCAGCAAGTTTCATCCTCCTGGATGCCACTTTCTCACTCAGCTTTGATAGCCCCCCATACAGATGCTTGTTGGTAACATGCTCGTTCTGGTTGACATTTAGCACCACACGCAGCATTCTGGTGTAGCACCCATCCAGAGACTTCTGCAGGGAGGGCTTCAGGGTCCAAGTTTCACAGCCCTATAGGAGGACAGACTCCACGGTCGCATGGAAGAAGCTCAGTTTGATGTGTCGAGGGAGATTGGAGTTCCACACACTATTCATGCCATTCAGGGCCCTCCATGCCAGCACTTTTCTCACATTAAGGTCCTGTTCTGATGAGTTGACCCAGGAACCAAGGTATTTGAAGTCGCTGACTTCTGCCAGAGCATTGCCCCCTGCTGTCTTGAGAGGTGGGTGGTCCAGGGGGGTGTTGTAAGTGATTGCCTCAGTCTTCTTTGCATTCAACCTGAGGCCAACCCTAGCACATTCTGCCTCTACTCTGTTCAAGAGCTCCTGTGCCTGCTCCACACGGTTGGACATCAGACAGATGTCATCTGCATAGTCCAGGTCTGCCAGGACTACAGCAGGGTTTCTTCTAGACTTCCTAGGTGTTATTAGGAAGCCAAGCTCCTGCTCCTGCCCACTGATGGCTTTCCTAAGCGCGTAGTCCAGGGCTACAATGAAGAGGAAGGGGGCAAAAGTGTTCCCCTGTAGCACCCCTGCTAGGATGTCGAACTCCTCACTGTTGCCATCCGGGGTTACCACTCTGGCTCTTGTGCCCTGTACATGGCCTCTATGGCCCAGAGTAGGTTAGGAGGGACTCCGAAGGCCTTAAGGATTTTCACCATCACGCCTCAAATGCTTTTTTGAAATCAATAAAACACAGGACTGCTGTTAGGTTGTTATTTGTCACCTCCTCGATGATCCTCCTTAAAGGGCAATGCTCGTTTTTGACAACCTGGACCTTATTTACAACATATTATAAGAAGTTTGACTCACCGAGATCACTTTTGTGTAGTTTGGAGGCCTGTAGAAGAAATTTAAAAGCGCGAGCCAGTATATCCATGTAATGACGGTGATCGGGGCACCGAGAATGCAGTTTCTCAAAATCTATTTTCGGCCGCTAAACGGTTGTTTTCATCAATCAGATTGGATGAATCGACAGTTGAGATTCCTCAACGCGAGCCATTGTTGTGGTTTTCAAATACGGGGTCTTTAGCCTCTGTAATATGATCTTTACACGCCTCTCCCCCACATTCTCTGCGCTACGATCGGATTGTTGCTGACGAATGACGACGACAATATTCTCGGCACCAACAACGATCGTAGCGCAGAGAATGTGAGCCGGAGAATAGCCAGTCTGCGCGCTGGCCTGTGCGCATGCGTGCTGGAGCAAGTGGGGAAAGGCGTGTAAAGATCATATTACAGAGGCTAAAGACCCCGTATTTGAAAACCACAACAATGGCTCGCGTTCTTCTACAGGCCTCCGAACTACACAAAAGTGATCTCGGTGAGTCAAACTTCTTATAATATGTCGTAAATAAGGTCCAGGTTGTCAAAAACGAGCATTGCCCTTTAAGGCCAGGGTGTGGGCTACGGTGGTCCTTCCTTTTCTGAAGCCATTTTGGTTGTCCCTCAGGTGAGGGTCAATGGCATCTCGAATCCGGTTTAGTATCATGCTGTTGTACATTTTCGGTATGACACATGTCAGGCTAATGCCACGATAGTTGTCTGGCTTAGACAGACCTCCAGATTTCGGCACCGGGATGATGTTGGAGAGGGACCATATATCAGGCTTGATGTTTTCTATCAGAGCTTGGTTGCAGATCTCCAATATGATGTTGTCGAGATCACAGTTCTTAGGGACCTCTGGGGGGATGCCATCCGGCCCAGCGCTTTTCCCTTGCTTCAGAGCGGACTTCGCTGTGGCAAACTCCATAGCTGTAAAGGGGCCATCGTCAATCACAAGATTTCTGCAGGACTGCAGGTATTTCTTCCTCAGCTCCTTCCACTGTCGGGTGTGTGCCTAGGAGATCCCAGAAGTGGGTGAACCAGGAGGCCACTCTCTCCTCTGGGCTGCAGCCTGCTAGTTGTCCCTCCCTCAACCTCTTGCGCCCACTCATCTCATTTATGACCTGTCATGACTCCTTCTACTGTCGTTCGCTATGCACCGCCTCCACCTTCCTCACCTTCTCCATCAGCTCCTCCCCTTTGATCCTGTCGTAGGTGTTGAACAGCTGCTGTTTGGCTTCGTTCAACACCTCCCGAGTCTCTGAGGTCCCCTCTTCCTTAAAGCTTTTACGCGCCTCTTCCATCTGTGCCCGTGCCCTCATGTCCTCCGGGTGCTTGGATCTGGAGGAGGCTCTGAGTCTCACCTTTGTCGGCACCCACCTCCTTGTTGCCTCCTCCCCTCCTAGCAGCGAGAAACTGCCCATATGTTGTCCGAGGCTTTTCCTCTTTGGCCTGCAGTTGTAAGCGGCTTCTCACCTCCGCCGTGTAGCTGGCCTGGAGGTCGGGGCTTCTTGCTAAGGCCTCCCAGTCGGGCCGAGGCCTCGGGATGTTCTTGGGGACCCTCAGGCTCAGATGCAGCCTCACAGAGACCACACGGTGGTCGGAGCCTACAGAGTCGAACGTACTGTATGACTCTGCGTTGAGGATGGACTTCCTCCATTTCCTTCTTACCAGTATGTAGTCCAGCTGATGTAGCATACCGGTAGCTCGGTCCTGGAATGTCCATCTCTTGCCCATTCTCTTACGGAACAAGGTGTTGGCGGCCAGGAGCTCGTGTTCCATGAGCAGAGCAGTTAGATGTTGCAATTGGTGTTGTTGTGGTACAGTATGTGAAGGATGCATCTTCTGGTCCGAGCCTCGCATTGACGTCCCCCAGGATTATCAGGAAGTTGTGAGCTGGAACATGGTGGATCGCTGTGCTTAGGTCCTGTGCTTAGGTCCCCCTCATTAGCCCCACGCCACCTGTGGCGGCCTGGGCGTCATTCCGCCATGCAGATGAGGTGATGAACAAACATTCCTCAACTCTGCGGTATACAATTGGCTGGTCAGTGTGCACTCTCCTGTGCTCCTGGACTCCCAGGATCTCCACTCCCCTCTCACCAACACAGTGCGCTAGTTCCTCTAGCTGTGTCTCCTCCCTTACTGTGTTTGCGTTGAAGGTTCCCATAATAAATGGTCTCCTACAGCGCAAGAGTGCATTGGACAGTGGGCTGTGGTCAGACTGAACCCTTCCTCTCCAATGGAGAGGGTTTGGGTTCCAGTCGTCATAGTGTCCCCCAGAGGGAGGACCAGCACCACTGTCCGCTGCTTGGTTCCTGCGGACTCCCGCCACTGGAAGTATAGGATTCTCGATGATCGGTGTCTCCATTGTCAGGCTTTACAATGCTAGTTAAGGACTGTGGGGCACAACTCCTCACAGCCCTACTCTGGCCGTTTTGGGCTTAAAGCCCTCATCTGCCCTTCCTCCACGCCTCCAGACGGTATACGGTGCGGAACCAGGCGCGAGCAGCACCTGTGGTTTTTGTTCGGAGTGACTTTCTCCTAGATGGGTTGCCTACCATGGCTATGAGCCCCACCTGCCCATGCTATTTGCCCATAGCTGGGACAGTGGTTGGCAGGAGCCAGGGCGTGTCCACACACGGGTGGGCCTGCGCGCCTTGCCTCTGGGGCCCACTGTTGCTCTGAGATCCCCTACAGTTTAGCCTGGGATCGTGAGGTACCCAGTTACCATGTGTGGCCACGGGGAGGCGCTGTAGGAGTCTTGGCAGTGGAGTGGCTTTGTACTGGCAGAAGGAGGTGTTACGGACTCGGCTCCTCTTTTCACCCTCAGGAGGGCTAGCCGGCGGCGGTAGCTGAAAGCAGAGTAGCAGGCAGAAGCGGCATGCAGCATGCACTAACTACAGGCACAACTACCACAGATCTACTGCACTACGCATCACACAACCCTGCACAGTAATGCACACACACAACATCATGCTGATAGCCATGACAACCATAGACAATGTTGACAACACAGAGCGTGGTGAAGCAAGTAGGCTACTATGTTACTTTGTTACTTTGTCTCTACTGAAGTAATGTGGGTGTACCTAGCATTCACACACACATCCCAACGCACAGCTTGACGATGCTCAACAACAGCTTGACAATGGCATTAGTCCCGCCCTTGGCGCTGATTGGCTAATCATTTGAATTCGCTCATTGGACCGATCTATTTTTTACTGGGAGAAACAGTCAACTTCGGCAAAGTGGGGGAATTTGAATGTCTGGACCCAGGCTAGTTGTGGATGTCAGTATAGGTCAGTATGGTTTCAGTGTACCACAAGGTATCAGTGAGCCACCGAACTTATATTTAACCTGTGTAGAGCCTATATAGAATAGCATACTGCACTGTGAATCTCATACCAAAACCTAGCTCAATTAGTCGAACTCTCTCTCTCTCTCTCCCTCTCTCTCTCTTTCTCTCTGCTCCAGCATTTGCCCCCATCCCGTTCGGAGGGCTGTACCTGCCCTTGGAGGTGCCGCCCAACCGCTGCCACTGCTCCCCCCTGGTGCTGGCCTACGACCAGGCCCACTTCTCCGCCCTGGTCTCCATGGAGCAGAAGGACCAGCACAGAGAACAAGGTAGATGGCAGGGTTTCTACTCTCATGCGACAGCGGCAGCTCTGTGATGCGCTCCGTTGCGAGTGTGTGGATGTGGCGTCTACCGCGGGATGCTGTCCCAGCTTCTCTAGCTGGAGAAGAATGTCACTGTGAATAGGGTACATACAGTACAGTGAAAGGTACATTATGTGCATTTGGATGGAGAACTTTGCTATGTTGTTTGTTCATACTGGTTTGTACTGGTCACATACACTGTCTCTTCACCTGTTAATTAAAACAGGCAGACAGACAGATGACTCCATCCACCACATGAAAGGCATATTATATAGAGGGCTTTATAGTGAGCTGGTCTGTAGGAGGCATGTGATCTCTGTCTGTAGGAGGCATGTGATCTCTGTCTGTAGGAGGCATGCGATCTCTGTCTGTAGGAGGCATGTGATCTCTGTCTGTAGGAGGCATGTGATCTCTGTCTGTAGGAGGCATGTGATCTCTCTGTCTGTAGGAGGCATGTGATCTCTGTCTGTAGGAGGCATGTGATATCTGTCTGTAGGAGGCATGTGATCTCTGTCTGTAGGAGGCATGTGATCTCTGTCTGTAGGAGGCATGTGATCTCTCTGTCTGTAGGAGGCATGTGATCTCTGTCTGTAGGAGGCATGTGATCTCTCTGTCTGTAGGAGGCATGTGATCTCTGTCTGTAGGAGGCATGTGATCTCTGTCTGTAGGAGGCATGTGATCTCTGTCTGTAGGAGGCATGTGATCTCTGTCTGTAGGAGGCATGTGATCTCTGTCTGTAGGAGGCATGTGATCTCTGTCTGTAGGAGGCATGTGATCTCTGTCTGTAGGAGGCATGTGATCTCTGTCTGTAGGAGGCATGTGATCTCTGTCTGTAGGAGGCATGTGATCTCTGTCTGTAGGAGGCATGTGATCTCTGTCTGTAGGAGGCATGTGATCTCTGTCTGTAGGAGGCATGTGATCTCTGTCTGTAGGAGGCATGCGATCTCTGTCTGTAGGAGGCATGTGATCTGTGTCTGTAGGAGGCATGTGATCTCTGTCTGTAGGAGGCATGTGATCTCTCTGTCTGTAGGAGGCATGTGATCTCTGTCTGTAGGAGGCATGTGATCTCTGTCTGTAGGAGGCATGTGATCTCTCTGCCTGTAGGAGGCATGTGATCTCTGTCTGTAGGAGGCATGTGATCTGTGTCTGTAGGAGGCATGTGATCTCTCTGCAGTGTTGGTTGGAGATGTCCTGTGTGAGTCTGCCCTCTGTGGGCTGTGTGGAGCCAGACAAGCCAACTCACACACACACACGCACACACACACACGCACACACACGCACACACACACACACACACACACACACACACACACACACACACACACACACACACACACACACATACACATAGAGTATACACACACACACGCATGCAAACACACACACGCACACATACTGTAGACTATATACTGTACACACACACACACACACACACACACACACACGCATGCACACACCCACACGCACACATACTGAGTATATACTGTACACACACACACACACACAGTCTCTCACACACAGTCTCTCAAGTGCACCAACGGTCAGCTTCTGTATGCACATCTTACAAATGGGCATCCTACTAACGCACACACACACACACACACACACACACACACACACACACACACATTGTATCTCACATGCTTAAACACTCAACTTCTGTGCGCACATCCTACAAATGCACATCCTACAAGTGCACACACCCACACACACACACACACACACACACACACACACACACCCTGGCCTGTCAAAAATAATAAGAGCTGAGGGGCCACAGGGCCTCCACCACCACATCCGGGGCCAGGGCCCCTCAGCCCCACGGCACCGGCCATCTCTCACCCTGACTGGCCCCGTTCACCTCCCCCGGTAGGGCTGCTCACACACACACACACACACACACACACACACACACACACACACGCCAGAGAGCCTGGAACCTGGCCCCGTTCACCTCCCCCTGCAGGGCTGCTCACACACACACACACACACACACACACACACACACACACACACACACACACACATACACAAGCCAGAGAGCCTGGAACCTGGCCCAGTTTGGCTTTTCTGCTTGTGTACTGTAAATGTGTGTGAGTGTGTGTGTGTGGGGGGCGTGCGGGAGGGGGGTGGGGGGGGGGGTTCACAGAGAGAGAGAAAGGCAGAGAGAGAGACTGGTCAGAAGGAATTACTTTTTATTTAATTGATCTCATGCACGCACGCACACACACACACACTCACACACACACACACACACACACACACTCACAGTCACTCTTAATATTCTGTAGTAAGCTGCCTGTTTTATGTGCTTATTTTAGTGATGTGGTTAAACTAATATCAGTGAATATAAGGAGGTGTAGTCTGTGGTGTATTTCACCATTTTAACAAATGCCTGATTAGCATTTATACTCTGTCTGTGCAATTATTGTAATCAAAATACTTAGTTTATATCATTTTTGTGCCACCAGCTTTACCACAAATTATAATGTGCAGCAATACACATGTTTATCCACCAGGGGGCAGGCCTACCTGTATAAAGCGATGTTGCAGGGAGTGAGTGTTGGAGGCCTCTGAGCCACCTGATCCCTATGAACTACTCCCCAGCTCACCTGAGCCCTGCGTGCCTTCTGGACAAAGGACTGCCTCCAGAAGAGACCAGGCTGCTTTACAGGTGGTCTGAGTCTGAGTACTGGTTTTGCCAGCAGAGACATGGAGACATGGAGACATGTTGTAGCTGAGGCACACAGACGTTTAGTATCAAACATGGCTGATTCATATCTGTGGACCTAATCAATAAGGAGCATCTGTGGATTGATTTATCTGTCCTGTGTTTACCCCTTCTGTGAACCCTCAGGTCTATATCAGTGTGTGTGTGTGTGTGTGTGTGTGTGAGTGTGTGTGTGTGTTGTGTGTGTGTGTGTGTGTGTGTGTGTGTGTGTGTGTGTGTGTGTGTGTGTGTGTGTGTGTGTGTGTGTGTGTGTGCGTTTGTGTTTACCAGACTGTAGAGTAAAAAAACAAAACAATGTGTCTGGACAGCAGCCCAGAGCGATTGTTCCTGTCTTCACCCCCCTCTCCCTGCCTGGACCCCCTCCCTCCCTCCTCACCCCCCTCTCCTTGCCTGGACCCCCTCCCTCCTTCTCACCCCCCTCTCCCTGCCTGGACCCCCCCCCCCCCCTGTCTGGGAGGGTCCCAAACAACAACAGCCACTGGCAGGAGTGCGGGCTGATTTGGCCGTGATGTCATCTCTATACGATGCTAATAGTTGTTGTGAGGAGAGGGGTCGGCCAGAGGTGTGGGGGGGGGGGGGGTGGTCGTTCCAGGACAGGCTCCTGGGGGCTTCGCCAATGAGACGAGTAGTAAAAATTGGTCGGTACAGTTCTCTGAATTAGCCAGGGGGTGCCCGACCTCATGCCTGAGCAAAAACAGGAAGAGCACGTGCGGCGCCAGGAACAGCTGGGGAGTCAATCAGGGGGCCTGGACCCATACCAGTGATGAACCAGGACCCTGTTACCCTTACAGTACACACACACACACACACACTCACACACACACACACACACACACATACACACACACACACACACACATACACACACACACACATTCTCATGTACACACACATACACACACACGTGCACACACGCACGCACGCGCGCACACACGCACACACACACACTCACTCACTCACACACTCACTCACACACACACACATACACACACACACACACATACACCCACACACACACTCTCTCTCACACACACACACACACACACACACACACACACACACACACACTCACACACTCTCTCTCTGGCTGGAGGACCCAGTCTCTGGCACTTGGTTCTCAGAAGCTTCCCTCCTGGAAGAGGCCCAGTGAGACCTGCTCAGAACGCCCTGCTGTGACCTGTGACCTCCTCTCTCACTGGCTGGTCAGCATGTGTGTGTGTGTGTGTGTGTGTGTGTGTGTGTGTGTGTGTGTGTGTGTGTGTGAGAGTGTGTGTGTGCGCGCGTGCATGCGTGCGTGTGTGTCTGTGTGCGTGTGTGCGCGTGCGCGTGTGTGTGTATGTGTGTGTACATGAGAATGTGTGTGTGTGTGTGTATGCATGTGCGTGTGTGTGAGTCACATTGCAGGCAGTTGTTGACCCTCTAAACAGGTGCACAGCCCATTCCTCTGTGTGTCACGGAAGGCGTTGGGAACTCTCTTGCTGTCAAGCGGGTTAGGACCGCTGGAGGTCACTAGGGCAGAGGTCACGGCGTTAGCTCCAACTGGCTTGACTTCATCACAGTGTTAATATGCAGAGAGCGTTATTTACTTGACTTCATCTTGTTTACTGTCTGGAGTCCATGTAATTTGACCCAGATATTCATTTCTGTAGAGATTCAAACAGATAGGATATGTGGGTCAGATATGTCGACCACAAAAAGTCTGGTCATTCCATCCTGTGACTTATTACAGCTGTCTGTATGAGACTGATGAGTGAGCAGGTGCCAAAGACATCCACATCAATAACATGCTAAGTGATGGTTCGAGACAGGGCCCCAGCGTGAGCAGTGCATTATGGGTCCCATATGGTTGAGCGAGTGCCCAGCAGACGTGTCGTGGACGGGGCTGAGAGTCGCGGCGTCTCCGGCTAATTAGACCGTCTGAGAGCGCTGGACAGGACGCCGCCGCCACGACGCCTGTGGGAGGAGTCCTCCTTGCCGCCACGCATCTGCTCGCCATCATCACCACACACACACACACACACACACACACAAAACACACACACACACACACACACAAAACACACGCGTGCAGACACACACACACACACATAAAACACACACACACAAAACACACACGCGTGCAGACACACACACACATAAAACACACACACACAAAACACACACGCGTGCAGACACACACACAAAACACACACGCGTGCAGACACACACACATAAAACACACACGCAAACATAAACACTGGTTTCAAAACACAGTGTGCGTTTACAGCACATAAATACACACAAACAGCGCACATACAAACACACACTCACACACGGACAAGCACACACTCCAGCCCACATCCAGTGTGCAGTAGTGCACGGTGCTCACTCCGAGAGGAAACCCTCCCACACACACAGGAAGCAGCGCATGCAGGGCGTCTTGGCAGAGCCCTTAAATGTCAGGAGAGGACAGCCTGACAGGAAACCCCTGGGCTTCACGCTGAGACCCCGCCTCCCTGCTGACCAGGGAGTGAGGCGGGACAAATGAGAACCGCCCACAAACACCCTCCGCTTGCTACACCGTTTCTCACAGGTTTGACAAGAAGTCACAGAATTCTCAACCGGTCATGATGTCCCAAACCAGCACACACAGAACAGGGAGGCCTGCTCTCACCCAGGCTCTTCAGAATGACAGCAGTGCAGTGTGAGCAGTGTTTTGGTGTTTGAGTGTTTAAATGTTGTGTTTTCCACCCTCCACTAGACAGTGTAGCTGCTAATTGTCATTTCAGAGCCTTTGTCATTCAGAGGCAGGAGACCGAGGCTTTGTGTCATCTCCTACCTGACGCACACACACACACACACACACACACACACACAATCACTCTCCGTCTGGGTCCTCACACATTTACCCCGCAAACACACACACATGCTCTATAGTTTCAGTTGGTTCAGTTACATTCAAAAAGACATACGCACTGGTTTCATTTTGACTGATCATTTAGATCCTGTAAAAAAATCAAATAAAAAATCAAAACCTTCCTTTCTCCAACACTGTGACAGCTGGGGTGACTTGTTTTTATGAAAGGCTGCCCTGAATGGGATGAACAGTCAATTTACTTACTTTAAACAAATGCACATACTGTTACTCTAAATACTGTTAGTCACTTTGGATAAAAGTGTTGGCTAAATGATGCAATGCAAATATAGTGTGTCAGTTAAAATGAGAAATGAAATGTTAACTTGGATGTATGTGTGTGTGTGTGTGTCTAATATCATGGACACACCTCTTTAGACAGAAACATGACTCGAAGGGGGCAAAGAACAAACTGCTCTATTTCTCAGCTGCAGTCCATTATTAACGGAACTCTATTTATTTACTACTTCACTGTATGGATGATGGTTCTGGTTTATTGAGTCATTTGTCTTGTGTGAAATGCGTGTAAATAAACCGTAGAGATTGAGCCCTGCCTCTCATCTGGACCTGTCCCTCTGTGGTCTCCTCTGGACCTGTCCCTCTGTGGTCTCCTCTGGACCTGTCCCTCTGTAGTCTCATCTGGACCTGTCCCTCTGTAGTCTCATCTGGACCTGTCCCTCTGTAGTCTCATCTGGACCTGTCCCTCTGTAGTCTCATCTGGACCTGTCCCTCTGTAGTCTCATCTGGACCTGTCCCTCTGTGGTCTCATCTGGACCTGTCCCTCTGTGGTCTCCTCTGGACCTGTCCCTCTGTAGTCTCATCTGGACCTGTCCCTCTGTAGTCTCATCTGGACCTGTCCCTCTGTGGTCTCCTCTGGACCTGTCCCTCTGTGGTCTCCTCTGGACCTGTCCCTC